>NW_024870840.1:2165000-2492500 GCF_019054845.1 Dipodomys spectabilis
TTCAGACAATAGCTTCTCTGGGATTTCTATGAGGAAAACAGGAAAAGCGGCATCAGTGGGGAGAAATATCGTTGTCTGACACTGCAGTTTCCACAAATGATAAGTGGTCCTTCTTTGGTAAATTACTATTACTATTACTATTGTTCTTATATTGTAGTACTAGGATATGAACTCGGGATCTTTCATGTTTGAAATGTAAGCAAATTAAGGCTCGAAAACCTCTTTCAGACCTTTTGAAATAGGGACTCCCTTCCTGCCCAGGCATGGACCTGGGCTCCGTGACTGAACACCTTTTCTATAAATTGGGCCCTCTGATCAGATACATGCTGTGCTAACCACAGGACAGAGGATCAGATATTCTATTAGTTCCTGGATAGCAGTGCTGACTGAGTTCTACTGGCAATCAATATAAATCCATACCCAGAGCAAGCATTTGCTCAAGAAAGACAATCATGTTGCTTTCAGGATTGAAGAGAGTCCATACAGTGAAAATAGTAAAACGTGGAAACTAATTTCCACCTGTAATACTGCATCTACATGCTTCAAGCTCTAGATCTGTTGGTGGCATGATGGGCATGTAGAAGTATGAAAAGATAGTTGAGCTTAGATATGTAGGAGTCAAAGCTGATTGACCTATACATGCAATTGTGTCTACAGTTTTGATCACTCAATTCTTATACTGCCATCAAAGGAACAACCAATGCTTTCATGTTTTGTGCTTCTTTTGTAGTTGAAGGATTCTGATCACTGTTAACATGCAATAGAAAAAAACCTTGACACTTCATGCTTTCCATAAAATAAGCCAGATTTTAAAGTGTTAGCCTGAACATCTTTGTTTGCAGCCTTCAAAATTTCTGCCAATTCATTGCTTATGAATGCATAAATTCTTAAACTCAAGTCATGTTTCCCTCCCTACAAAGCAATTAGTGCCACTCACAGAGAATACTTTCTATTCCCATTGACTTTCTATGAACTTTCCAAGTAGGTATAATATATTTACTGTTGAGACTTGAAGAATGATAGCCACATACACAGCTTACTCATCCACAAATAAGTCTTGGCCTTGTCCTGCTTGTTCACCTGCTTACTAAGTAACATACGTATGATCTCAGGGAGTGAAGAAGATAAAACCTTTGGAAGAAACAGAATTGAGTTACATGATTGTATAGCAAACTCATATCCTAAGTTCCTTCTTGGGATCAATTTGAAATGTATCATTTCCATCTTACATGAAAAGGCTGTTAAAATTATCTGGCTTTACAATATGAAAGTCCTCAGGGACCAGCTTATGACAAACATTCCCTTAAACATATTTGTTTCATGTCCAGTGGTAAAATATTTCATTTCTGCCAAGGCCAAGTTCCAAATCATGAGCAGTTCCTTGAAAGATGTGATACTTCACTCCATGTGGCATGGGCATAGTTCATAAAGTGAGGTTTTTATTCTGATTTGTGCATATTTGCCATATGTTGGATATTGTGTATTTCCAGATTTTCAAGCTCTGTTACTATAGAATGTGGATCAAGCTATAGGATTGCTTTCACAGTGCCAAGACAGGCTGACGAGCACTTGCCTGCTCTCCACACCAGTAGAAACAGACATATATTGGGTTTTCATCATCTTTTGACCAAGCCAATATATTTACAACTGTGAAACATGTTGATTACAGAACTAAAAACTGTATCAACAAGGTGCTTCCCTCTATGCAACAGGGATAGAATTTGCCATTCTTTAACAACAACTAAAAAGATATTTGGCTGGCCTGCCATGGGAATAATAAATCATGTATGAGACAAGATGCGGCATTTCCTAAAGTTCATCTTTCATCTTCTATAATATATATGTATTTATTCTCAGTACTGGCTACTTCTTCCTTTCATCGTGTTTTGTTTCTGCAGCATGCCCTCGCTGATTCACTGGAGCAGTGTGGCTCTGAACAATGTTCAAGAAAGGCAAATAACATTGGACTAGATTACAGCAGAATATACTACAATAGATATATCCTACCTGACATGAATATATACTACTTATGATCCTGTTCTCTAATCAAAATAGAAAATAAATACTAATCAATATCAATGATTCTTGAATATTCAAAAAACTGGTATTAATATGACCTTGAAATTATTTTTACAAGTAATACAGAAATAAGCAATTTGGGTTGCTGAAAATGTTCCCAGCTGCAAACCTTTCATGAAGAGGATAAGATCACTCAAAGAGCAGATTTAAGAGGCCAGGAATGATGATGAAGATGTTTGCTATTAAAAATCCAGGGAGCATTTCCATTTGTAGAATATTGAACAAAGTTGACACATCAAACATATCTAGAGTTAGAGGTGCTTGAATATATGAGACTGAAGGGAGGGGGGATATAGAAGGATAAAGGCAAGAGACTGAAACAGATAATATATATATATATGTATATATATATGTATATATATATATACATATATATATATATATATATATATATATATGCTTTCAAGAAATAAGGATGACTTGTGCTGGACAAATCAAATAGGGAGCAGAAGAGGCAATGGCAAAATTATAAACTAATTTAGAGCCTTGTGGGCTCAGTTATCCAAAACTCAGACCCAGAGAATGATGATATTATTTACAAGATTACATCAGATAAAATCAAAGTATTCCCAGGTTTCATTGAAGCCAGAACTTTTTTCTAAAGAAATTTGCAAGCTGTAAATTGGATAAAGAGTTTGAAAAAAATTAATGAATTAAAGTAACTTGACTCTCAAATGACACAATACATATTATATATTGGGAGTGTGTTCTACAAAAATCATGTTAAAACTTAAATCCATTATTCTAGGGTGTGCAATGATACCCACAAGACACTATATTGGAAATAAAATTTAAAACTTGGGTGGGGGAGGGAAGGGATAGTGGGAGAACAACAAAGGAGAGGGTAACAATATTCGACAAGAAATGTACTCATTACCTTCCACGTTTTACTGAAACCCCTCTGTACAGCATCTTTACAATTAAATAAAATTTAAGTTTTTGTCAGTGGTGGGGCTTAAGCTCTGGGCTTGGGCGCTATCCCTCAGCTCTCCAGCTCAAGGCAAGCACTCTACCACTTGAGCCACAGCACCACTTCAGGTTTTCTAGAGGTTTATTGGAGATAAGAGTCTCATGGACTTTCCTGCCCAGGCTGGCTTTGAACAGTGATCCTCAGATCTCAGCCGCCTGAGTAGAAAGGATTACAGGCGTAAGCCACCAGCACCTGGCTAAAATAAAATTTTAAAAAAGAGTGTACAAAAGGAAGAGCAGCATAATGCCCCATTAAAGTAGACTCATGATAGGGGAATAGGCTTAATGAAGATATAAAAAACACACAATTTACTAGATCTGCGGAGTCTGGAGAGTTGGAGATATTTTATGTCTGGTAGGCTCAATCATAAACTAATGGAAAATTGTTTTTTCTTTAACCCTAAGATGTCCTTATCAAACATTAAAATATACATGAGTGAAAGTATTCCAGGATTTGTAGCAAATGTTCTACTTCTAATAGTGTAAACATCAAAGAATGAGTATCAAAATGAACATCCTAAGACCTGAACTCGGGTGTAGACTTGGACTGTCATGTTCCAGATAGTCAGTTTGAACACCACAAATTCAAAAAAAATTAATGTTTCATTAAATGAGATATATGGCCTATGTGGAGGTTACTGTAATGGTGAATGATAAGCTCCCAGAAATCACATAGTTTAGGTGACAATGTTCACCACAAATCTCAAAGACAGCAGAGAAAATCTTGATATTCCAATTCTATTGCCACAATTCTCAATGGATTTTCTAATAGAGTATTGGCAACATATACACTACAGTCTAATTTGGGTCTTACCATTGTACAGATCAATGTCCCACATTAAATCTCCAGGCTTGATTCTGTATACAGAGTTCTGAACAAGTATTACAGTTCATTTTAGAAAAGTATACAATTAACTCCTCTTTGATTTTTAAAAATCAAAGATTTTTAATGTCACCAGGGTACTGGGAGAAAATCTCTCACAAAATGGAAAGTGTAACTACAGACTATAAATGTGCAATTATTCCAGAGTCTCAAAGCAATGGTGATCTACTGTCTAAGTGGAAACTTATGAAAGTCAACTGAATGATGGAGTTATAGACTGAATATATTTCGTGGTGAGTCAAGCTGGTCTAGAAACATACCCTTTAGTTTTCTCCCAGTTCCTAATACTCAGTAACTGTTTGAATGGGCCCCGTTGGCTCAGACATACAACAAAATGGCCATGTAGCAGAATGGTATAGTACAAACCACCTGATCCGCTACAGTGAAGCAAATTGTATGTTAAAATTAGGTGCTCTATCTCTGGGTAATTGTTTAGACAAGACAAACCTGGTGAAATCAGATAGTAGCCATAATAAAAACAGACTTAAATAAATAAATGTCTCTATAAATTAGATATGTGAATCATAATTCAAGAACTGAAATAGAGAAGTTTTAAGCCAAAACTAAAGTGAAAATCTTTATTATTAAAATGACATAAGAAAAGAAAAAACACTGGTAAAGTTAATAGGAGAAAAATGAGGGAAGCGGTAGCAAGTTTGACAAGCAATGTACTTACTACGTTACTTATGTAACTCTAACCCCTGTATATATCACCTTGAATAAAAAATACAAAGAAACTGAAGAAAAGAATATTTACACTCGTGCAAAATATAAGAGAAGGAAAGAAATGAATAGTAACAGTAAGAAAGAACTAATAAATGATTCTTCGAAAGGTAACTTGACATGATCTCTGAAAGCTAGGAACAGAAAAATTCTGTTAGAATGTTAAACCTACTCTCTTCTAATGTGAACAATTCATTTGGAAAGATTCAGTCTTTCTTATAGAATACAATATCTAGCACTCATAAATCTGTTTTGCCATTTCCAGTTATTTGATTTTCTGTGCGTCTTCCCATATAACACTGAACCCAATGGCCTCCTTCATTTCTGTATGTTGCTATTAAAGGCAGTATACATCTCAGTCCTGTCAATACAGTCTCTTAAATTCCCTCCATCCATATATGGAAACTCCACTTAGATGGTACCAGTTGAGCTAGTTTCCTTAACTATCTTCCTATGTCCTAACAAACACAATAATCCATAGGTAAATAGCCAGGCTCCGCCACCTAACACAATCTTTTCATTGTTTTCAGATTATACAGTTTTCATGTCATTTTTCTTTCTTTAAGGGACTGTATAAATGACCTTTGTGAAAGACTTTTCCCGAATTATTAAGGTCTAATCTTCCTTCCCTTTCTCCCTAGTACATCATTCTGACGCTTGATATTTCTTGAATTTGTGGACATTATTCATTTATTTTGGCAGTCCTAGAGTTTGAATTGAGTATCATATTTTAATGGCAAGTGCTCTACCAATTGAGCACATCCTCAAATTGGATATGCTATTTGTTTTTGTTTTTTTTTGGTGGTTGTTGTTGTTATTAGGGTTTTTGTTTGTTTTTTAATCCTGTGGATCATGGGGCTTAAACTCTGGGCCAAGACACTGTCCCTGAGCTCTTCAGCTCAAGGCTAGCACTCTACCACTTGAGCCACATCTCCACTTCTGGTTTTCTGAATGGTTTACTGGAGATAAGCGTCTGTTGGACTTTCCTGCCCAGGCTGGCTTTGAACTGTGATGCCAGATCTCGGTCTCCTGAGGAGCTAGGATTACAGGCATGAGCCACCAGAACCTGGCCTTGGTGTTTTTTTTTTTTTTTTGTCGGTCGTGGGGCTTGAACTCTGGGCCTGGGTGCTGTCCCTCAGCTCTTCAGCTCAAGGCGAGCGCTCTACCACTTGAACTACAGCGCCACTTCCGGTTTTCTGGTGGGTTTATTGGAGATAGGAGTCTCACAGTCTCTCCTGCCCGGGCTGGCTTTGAACCGCGATCCTCAGATCTCAGCCTCCTGAGTAGCTAGGATTACAGGCGTGAGCCACCAGCGCCCGGCCTGGCCTTGGTTTTTTTTGCTGTATGTTTGTTTTGGTGTTTTGTCAAAATGTTCCTATGTATGTCTCCACAAATCTAGGATTCTAGGTGTGAACAACCACTCAGTGATAATTTTATTTTCAGTATTTATTTGTTTCACATAATTATAGAAAATGGAATTTATAGCAAAGGAAATATTGAAAGTATATTTCAATATAAGTTAACAGGTTTCTTTCTTCAAAACTTAGTACAATTTGTACAAGTTTGTACATTTAACAACTTTCTTTACATCTTTTTTCTTTTTTTCTTGGTCAGAGTAGGGCTTGAACTAGGAACTGTCCCTGAGCTTTTTCTGCTGCTCAAGGCTATCATGCTATAATTTTTAGCCATATTGCCTCTTCTGGTGTTTTGGTACTTAATTGAAAATACAATCTCTCAGACTTTCCTGCTAGGGCTTGCTTTGAGCTGTGGTTCTCGGATCTCAGCCTCCTGAGTTGCTGGGATTACAAGCATGAGCCATGTGTGCTCAGCTCAGGTTATTTTAAATTTCTGTTTTTCCCAGTCACTGAAAGCTTAGCTAAGCTTATTCAGCATTTCAATGATATTTGTCACAATTATTGTTTTAATTGACAAGTGCAACCTAATACCACTTAGATGAGGACTATTATTCATCTGGAGAAAAAGTATACATGTAAGTCATTGGAAGTGTGGAATAAGGCATTAATTGAGATACTGTCATCTAAATTTATAGAGCACTTCACATTAAAGATAAGGAAAAGATATTTTATGTGGGACTAATAATGGGACTAACATGTCTATCTTTCTGAAGATTACATATAAGTAGTACTACGTATGCACTATGCACTTTAGCAAAGATACAGCCAGTTTAAAAAGGGCAGGGGAACTTCTATAAGTTTCTGCTAGATATACAAACTATGGATTTGGCATAATAGCAGCATAGTTATAATCATGCTTGTTTTCATTCCTTTTGATATGGTTTATTATATTATATATCATATATATATATATATGTATATATATATATATGGAATTGACTTGAATGACTTGACTTGAATCCTTTAGATAAGCTTAAGTAATATGACTTGCTGAACACTAATATTTTCTTATGCAAGATACCAGCTATTGTAGTTTGTTCCCAGATACATATTATTTCAATTCTGAGATAATCAAAATGTGACAAATACACATAAAAATCATTATTTCCACCTGTAGGTGAGCTAGAAAGAGAATGAATGTAAGAAGTACATCTCAATCTCTACCCATATAGTATTATAGGATCATGGTCTATAACATACTTGAAATGAGGCATGGCAGGATATTTCCCAGAGGAAGGTTGTACACTACTGAGTAAGTTATTAAGGAACCTCATAAACTTCTCATGTGCAAGATATACTGAATAATCCATCTTTGATATAGAGTATTAGAGATTGAAATATCAGCATGAATTCTGATCTCTGATCTTTAAAAGACTGTTAATTAAATTACACAGATAATATTGTTCTCACATGCTCAATAGTGTAAAAGGTTTTTTGAGCAATGCATTTTATTGAATGACAGTATTTGAATAGCATGTAAAATTGTACAAGTCTTTGTAAAATCACATGGATAGAAAGATAGTTTTTTTCTTGAATGCCAGTTTCAAAAAAGACATGAGGACAGATCCAATCTTGAAAGTTTTAATCAGATTTGTAGAATGTCCTTCAAGTAGACTTCTTTACTTGTCAAATAATAGTGTTATCTTACTACTCTTAGAGAGAAAAGTCCTTGATGCCAGTGCCCTGTAATTGTCTCTTTCCAAACTTTGAATGAAAATCAAACTTCACATCACTTGAGAAATAACCACATGATTTTTTTTTTGTTTCTTTGTATGTTCCTCCCCACGGCATAACCCCTGTTTTCATTGTAGTTGATGTCGATGCCCTGCATATTGTATATACACTTCTCCAGCTTGGGGAGGGGAAGGGAAAAAACAAAATGCTTAAATAGGGATACAGTTTGACCCATTGTAACAATGAGATATACAAAATTCTATGTTGAAAAGTAAACTTTATAATTTAAGCAGGGAGGGGGAGAAGGGAGGGAGAGAGTGTAGTTGTGGAGGTGGGAGGGAAGGGATGGTAGGGGGAAAACAAAGGAGGAGTAACAATGCTTGATAGGAAATGTACTCAGTACTTGCTCATGTAACTGTAACCCCTCTGTACAGAATTTTTACAATAAAAAACGTATTTTGAAAAAAAATGTAAACTAGATTGACTAATACATGTTAATGTCATTAAAAATAAACAGAGCAGCATGACTAAAATATTAATTTAAAATGCATCATTTAAATGTCATCCCTAATATGTGTACTTCAATTGATTACAAAAGCCATATCACCTGTGTAATTTATTAAATCATCTCTATATGAGAATCATACACAAACAAATGCTGTAAAACATTATTTGAAGTTAAGCTTTGACATCACTAATTACTGTATTAGCATACTCTATGCAAATTTACTTTATAAATTTGTTCCAAATTATTATAAATTTTAGCATCCTCTTGGTCAATAAGAAGCAATACCAAGGAAAGAACAGCAATGTCATTATTATGTAATTAGCTTTATATTGTTCACATAATATTATGTAATATAATAACTCTTGCTCTTTCACTCAGAACAAATGTGACAAGATTTTTGTCAAATTAGAGACTTCTTATTTTATGTATCTTTATTGTTCTTATTCAAATACATAAACCCATTCATTTGTAAAGCATTCACTTTATTAGATCATTTTCATTATCCTATAAAGTTTATATGTGTCTGAAAATGAGAAAGAAATGGAATGTATAATAAATAATAAAAGTTCATGAGAGATTTTTAAGATAATTAAAATAAAGTAAGGCAATATACAGAAAGTCAAAGTTACAATAGAATTATTTCTCAGTTCAGGTCCCAAGTTTCAGTAAAATTTGCCATAGAAAGTATAAGTTAGCATTCAACAGAGTAGAAACAACTAGATATTTTCATAGCATCACAACATCTTAATTCACTGTGTCTCCCCAAATTAACTGATAATCAGTAATCTTTGATTTTACAATATTATAAATACTTTCTTTATTGACTAACATGTTTAATTATTATTCTTTAAATCTATCATCTTAACTTCCATCAATGTTGTGTAGTATTAAGTTTGACATAACAATTTGTACAAATAATTGCCTCTGATTTCTTCTGGAATTAGTTTAATAACAGTAAAACAATCATTTATTTTCCATTAACGTTAATGGTTCATATATATTGTCTATGAAAATGTGAACTTTTGCCATTGTCTTCAATGTTTGTTAGCAGCATTATGCATAATTGGTATTCATAAGGCATCTTTCATTCATATATATTTGAGTAGCAAATAAATTTACATTTAGGTTCAAGTCACTAGTCCCTACTTTTCTTTAAGATTCTCCACTATTAAATTTGATTCTGCATGGTACAGGCTACACAAGTATCATGAGTCTAGAAAAGGAGAAGTTTACAACTGTAAAGACTCATCATTTCTGAATTAAAATTGAACATTCATAGAAGACTTTTATAAAATTTCATTTTGGTCCTTTCCATAGTGCTTGTAGGGAGTTAATTTTGCATGAGGAATATTTACTGATGAGATAGAATAGTCATGTTGCTTTTGCCAAATAGCTTGTAAATCCTAAGAGTCCTTATTGATATTAGCCCCATAGTATTTTTCAAAGACTCACTTTTTCTAGGTATATACAAACCAGTAAACAACAATACTGATAACTTAACCCATAGTCATATTCATTGTACGTGGCCAGCTCCAGACACAAAGACACTCAGTTATCTGTAGGTGAATGCTAAAAACTTCCACATTATAATTTGCCACTCCGTCAAAGATATTTGGGAACAGCAAACATTTCCTGCAACCAAAGTCAACATAGACCTTGTTTACAATGATTTTCTTATTTTCCTAGTGGAAAAAATAATACTCAAGAATACCTTTCGAATACTTTGTATTTCATTGTGAGACTTTTTCCAAAATGATTTATACGGTAGAATCAAGATATAATCCCCTGAGCATGAACCCTAAAATAAGAAAAGTGATGGTCTAAATTTATTTCATATAGAGATTAGGCATGTATACACATCCTTTATATAGGTTAATGTTAGAGTAGTTTTCATTTCTTGTTACATGACCCTCACTAATATGCTCTCGAAATCATTCAGAAAGCTGTATGTAGGAAGGAACTTGGGAAGTTATAGTGTAAGCTGTCACATAACCAATTGCATGGAAAATTGAAATAGATAGTCATAAGTATTTCCACTGAGTGGTTTTGCACCAGAGTGTGGTGTGGTAATCACCCTGGTAATGTTTGGCTAATACCCTTCTTTTCTCCATTACCTTCCATCAACTTCGCTCATGCTTCACTTGATTTCCAGGACTCAGGGTGGCCCACATCCTGCCCTTTTCCAATTTTACTTGGTGACAGTCTGCTTCACACTGCTCCAAAATTCTCTCCCCATCTACCTATGTTGGATTTCTAAATATCTTACATTCTAATGTAAATCTTAAAGCTCACGATCACCTGAAATGGAAATTTGAACAAGATTCTGACTCAGATCATGTTTCTCTAATTTCAATGTAGAATAAGAACAGTTTTACAGGTTGACATGTAACGAATATTGACTGTTATTTTAAAATCTTCAAGTAATCCCATGCTTAATGAAGAGAACAAGTTACTTACAAAACTTTTTGTTCTCTTGCTTTTATACTTTATGAAGTATATTTTGTGAAATTATTAACTGAACATTTGAAAAGAGGTACCTGCGGTTGATGAGATTAATGATACATAACAAAACTTCATGTCTTATTGTACTCTAATTTTGGCAGACCTTCAGTAATAAAATTACCAGTATTCTTCATTCATACAAGTTTAGCCTAAGGCTTTGAGGAAAATCTATACTGGGAAGCAAATTGATGTGTCTTTTATAAGACAAAACATTTCACAATTCCTCTAAGGAGTTATTGATCTCTTACTGGAAGAATATAGAAAATAACACTCCTCAAACTCTTAAGCCAATATACTAACGCAGAATTGTATAGAACAGAAATCAAATATTCTTCATGCTAGAACTAATAACTTACAAAGAAAAAAACATGCAAATAAACTAAAAGATAAAGCTGTAAGTTTCATAAACATTTTTCTTCATGATATTTTTCTCCTGTGCAATGATGTGAAATGTATGATACTTTTGCATACTTCACAGTTTTAAAAATATTTTCCAAATTTTCTTAACTTCATATTTTAGAAGTTTAAGTAATTTTCTACTGAATATGTAGTTTCCTAGTACTGAATATGAATTAAGTATTTATTTTATTTTATGTATTATATTATTAAGTATTTAAATCTATCAGTGCTTGTCCAAGGATCAGTGGGAGGAAGGGATGAATATTTAGAGTTCATAGGTTATCTACAGCCCTCTATGATGCCAAAAGTAAATTCTTATTTATGATTAAAGAAAGCATTTAAACAGCTAGAGGTGTAGGTTTCTGTCAGAGAAATTATCTGGTACATGCAAGGCCTTGGGTTTAAACCATAAGAAAAAGCAATGAACAGCAAAATAAAAATCATAGCAAAACAAAAGAAAAACATCAAGATGCTTGATTCAAGGCTAAGTCAAAACACTATTAAGACTTCATAAAATTAAATGAAACATTTCTAGTGTCTCATATCTGTGATCCTAGCTCTGTAGGAAGCATAGATGGGAGAATTGTAGTAAGAAGTTAGTGTTAGGCAAAAATATATATCAGCAAATTAAACAAAAAAGATCAGGATGTCAGTTCAAAAGATAGAATATTTGCCTAGCAAGTATGAAGTCCTAAGATGAACTAGACAGTACTGCAACACAGACAGATGATGATGATGATGATGATGATGATGATGATGATGATGATGATGATGATGATGATGATGATGGTGATACATAGATAGAGACTCATAGATGATAAATAGATAACATAGATAAATGATAGATATGTGGAAAAGACTAGAACAGAGTATTTGATAAATGTGACATTTTCTAAGTTGATGGAAACAAAAGATCCGATTTGTATCAAACTAATTAATTAAAATAGAAAATGCACCAAATACTGTTGAAGCCTCAGAGCAAGAGAGACACTCATTAATTGAAAGTATGTGTTGATGAAACCATTTAGGATTTTTTGCAATGTGATTGGTTAAAGTTTGATATATAATCCAGTAATTACTTTTGCATATGTATACAACAGAAACAGATACATTTGTTGACCTCAAGATAGGCAATTTTATAGTTGGTACTAAGTATGCACAACACATCCAGAAAACCAAAAGAACAAATCATAATTTGGCACACAAAAAATGGTTGTTATAAATATACTTGATGTAGACAAAAATAAAATTTGTATCCTGACAAAATTGTATAAATTCCTATTTTAGTAATCCAAGGTAGTATAAACTAAGATATAGTTTACCTTTTATCAGTGTTAAGATTTGCAGTGCGCTGAGAGAGACTTCTATACCCCTAATGATGTTGTGTTTCGTATTTGGATGATGAAGTACACTGTCCATTTTGTGAGTTTGTGGTATATAATAGTCTATCTTAATGTGTTCCATTTTATATTTCCAAACAGAGAAATAAATGATGTACATATGCAGAAAGGATTTAGTCTGCTACCCACTTGAACAAACAAATGGAAGGAAAATATAAATTAAAAGTTTAAGTCATAAAATTCTGCTCATTATAACTCTCAATGACCTCATTTCATATTACACTCACTTGAGTTCTGAATGTATATTCTCCCTATAATTCACCAACATGAAACTCACTGTTCTCATTATTATTATAATTGCTGTGGTAGTATGTGGGAAAACATTCTCACCCCTTCATTCAGTGCTTGGGCACTTCATTCAGTGCATAAGAACTATATTCTTTCCTACATCAAACTTTATTTTCTCCATAACATACAAAGCCTTGAACTCAATTGGGCAATGTGAAAATACAGGAAACGGGGACAGCTTTAACATATACACAATTAAGTAAATGTCCTTGAAAGACATCACTGAGCTTTCTTTGATGTCAGCTCTCTGGATGTTCCCCAATTACTTCAGCTTGCTCAATTCATTTTGCCTTTTAGAATTAATGAGAACTGACTTGTATCCCCAATTTATATGTAGTCAGCATTTCTGCATTCCTATTTTGCCTGAGTTCTCCATGCCCAATTCATTTATACTTTAATTTTCTCGTGTATCATAACATATAGATACGGCACTGTCGCCTTTCTCTACAAACCAAATTTGCAGAATAGCCAGAGTGGGATTTTCTGAGGGAAGGGAGTGGAAACCATTATGGTAGATATTTCTATATGTTGCAGAAGAAAATGAATGGAAAGATGTAGGTGATAATTTGCAATAAAAATAGTGCTAATATCATACATATATACTGTACATGTGGGTAAATATTACTTATCATAAAATGGGATTAAAAGACAAAAGAAATACAGAAGTAGATTTTACTTTCAAATTAATACCATCAAATTTTGGAATATTTTATAATATTGGTTTAAATTCTGTATTTTATTAAATTACACAACCCTGTTTCTGTAATAGCATGATTGTAAAAGTGAGTGAGATATACACCAGATACATTTATTTTATGTAATTAAAATGAGAATTAAGAATGTGGGACATTAAATAAGTAAAGGCTCCAAATATACCACATGGCAATTAAGATTGAAAAAGTACTAATAAGGTGCTTGTACAATTAGATCTTTAATACTAACAAGAGCCCTGTTAAGTCCTTAGAAAACTGAAGTCATCATTTTCTGCAAAACTGTGTAAGGAAGAAATTCATAATATGAATTTCAATAAGTGAAAGGTTTAAACCTAAACTGACTTAATACATCCTAAAATGTATTTTAGGAAGAATAAATATTTGGGCCTGAGATGGTATAATTGAATGGATTTTTATTAACAAAAGCCATAGGCTACATTTAACAAATTATTCTATAGATTTGTTTATATGAACATACATACATACCTATATGGTTTTTATACACATATATGTAAGTTCATTTTTTCTACAATTTATTTATCACTAATACTATTGGAGAATGAGAAAGCATTGAAAATAGGCTGCTAACAACTTAAAATATCATGAATGCACAAATATTGAAAATGTGGAGTAAAGATTTTTACATAACTTGACAGTAGACAATGATTCTCTAATTTTTTAATTTAAATTTTATTTTAAAGTGATGTAAAGAGGTGTTACAGTTACATAAGTCAGGTAATGAGTGCGTTCATTTTCAACAGTGTTACCTGCCCTCATTTTCTCCCACATTTTCCCTGTCCCAATCCTCCTTCCCCCAAGTTGTCAAGTTCATTTCCAACATACTGTCTAGTGAGTATTGGTTTTAAATTTAATAAAGTATTTCATAATTTACATTCTCTGTCTATGGAAGGTTGTGTAGAATAAATAAGTGATGTTCCTAATGAATTTATGTTTATAACTCCACCCAGGAGTTTTATAGTTCATTTTCATCAGCGTCCAATGAGCTCTATTGCCACTGCTAATTTTCTAACTGTTCTGTTTTTTGACATTCCCGTGGTATCTTGCATCTCCATAACTAATAACTAAGTTGCTTTTTGCCTTGTTTTTGTACTTAGAGATCTTATTCACAAGCCGGGCGCTAGTGGCTCCTAGCTAGTCAGGAGGCTGAGATCTGAGTTCAAAGCCAGCCCGGGCAGGAAAGACCTTGAGACTCCTATCTCCAATAAACCACCAGAAAACTGGCAGTGGCGCTGTAGCTCAAGGTAGAGTGCTCGCCTTGAGCTGAAGAGCTGAGGGACAGCGCCCAACCCCAGAGTTCAAGCCCCACGACCCACCAAAAAAAAAAAAAGAAAAGAAATCTTGTTCACAGATAGCTCTTTTCCTAGGATTGTGGCATGATTCACAGAATCACCAAAATTATCTGCTTTAGTATTCTTCCTCAGAACCTGACACAAATAGAAAAAGAGTCTCTCTAATAAGTATCTTCTATTAATCATGTCAAGCTGGCTCACAAATCAACTTTAATCTTTTTCAATAACTTCACACATGCAAAGAGAGATGTACTTAGCACATTCGTATATTAGGTTATCTGTTATTTATTTATATCTATCATATTACAATTTAGATTATGTAAAGAGAAATATTTAACCATTACATTTTCCCTAAAGTATAGAACAAATCAATAATAGGAATAAAATATCTGCTATAAAAGATAGTTATCTTCATTTTTTTTTTTTTTTTGGGTCCGGTTGTGGGGCCTGAACTCTGGGCCTGGGCGCTGTCCCTCAGCTCTTCAGCTCAAGGCTAGCACTCTACCACTTGAGCCACATCACCACTTCCGGCTTTTTTCTTTTTGCTTATGTGGTGCTGAGGAATCGAACCCAGGGCCTCATGCATGCAAGGCAAGTGCTCTACCACTGAGCCACCTTCTCAGCCCCAGTTATCTTCATTTTTTAAAAAGTATTTTTAAAGACATTGGTTACATAAAATTGAATCAGTTGAAACTTTGCATTAAAGCACGTTATCATTAATTCATTTATAATTTAATTTTTTATGTTGAACAATTAATAGGAATGTACAAGTGCATCAGATGCTGGTATAAAATATAAAAGGTGAACTTTCAGTAACTAGAACTATTGATGCAGACTTTCCAATTTACTTACTTGTATTCCTTCACCAAATCCAACAACCCATTTTGAATATTTTGTATATAAGACAGTTAATTTTATTTTTCAATGTATTTTTTAAATTGTTATTGTAAAGGTGATGCACAGAGGGTTTACAGTTACATAGTCAGGTATTGAGTGTATTTCTTTCTGAACAATGTCACTCCCCCACACATCATTTACTCCCAGGTTTTTTCCCATCATGTTACACAGTAAAATATTATGACAGTAGCAGTTCATCCTCAACTAATTTTTCCTCAATAAAATAAGTAGCAAGTTATCCTGAATGTGACATTATGGTATTTGGGGGAAATTTTTCAAAATGAGAATTCATACCAGATTATAGCGGTGAAGGGAGTGCAGGGAAATAAACAAGAATTCTCACAATCTTAAACATCAAGGCTGAGAGAAATCAACTACATATAATAAAACTCCATTTAGGAAAAATGATGTTAATATTGTAAATTATAATACTATTCTCTGCATATGTACCAGGAAATCAATGATAAATATGGTACAGATTATAAAGATAGAAAGTATCAGGAAAATAGAATTGATTTTAAATGTTCTATGAAGGAAATAAAAATACAGAAGCAAAAAGAAAAAAACTGGAAAAAATGAGAATTGTGAATTTGTGATACATGTATCTAGTCATAAGAATAGATTTTCTCTAGTAGTTCTTTAGAAATGTCTAAGGCAATACTTTGAAAATGTCTCATAGTCAGAAAACATGCCTTACAATTACTTTTCTGTATCTAATACATATTCGTTAATTTGAAAAGCTAAAAAATGTACTGGTTTATAAATCCAAAGAATTAAATGACTAATGAAACCAATATAATAAAAAAGATACAATCACCATTCACATCAAAAAGGCTTCTAAAATTATCTATATTTTTAAGGAAAATTAATGAAGTATGTTTTTCCCACTCAATTTATCAAAGATGGACAAATACTACAAATAAAATTGAAAATCATTCTTCAACATTCTTGAAGCATATAGCTTAATGATTATAATCACTAACAATGATTTTGAGTGTTTAGAATAGTATATTTCATTCAGGTTTTATTCACCTCAATTTTTTTGGGGGGGGTGTCAGTCATGGGGCTTGAACTCTGGGCCTGAGTGCTGTCCCTGTGCTTTTCAGCTCAAGGCAAGTGCTCTACCGCTTGAGCCACAGAGGCACTTCCAGTTTTCTGGTGGTTAATTGGAGATAAGAGTCTCATGGACTTTCCTGTCTTGGCTGGCTTTGAACTGTGATCCTCAGATCTCATTCTCCTGAGTAGCTAGGATTACAGGCGTGAGCCACCAGCACCCAGTTTCACCTCAAATATTTTTACAAGTCCTGTCCCTTTTTTTCTATGAAATGTGAAATAGCTAAATATGATAATTTTTTCTGATTAATTGCAACCTCTGGCACATGTGTGTTAGGTTTTAATGAGTTCTGAGTTTTGTACTACTCAAGATTGGAAAGTATGTAAAGTTCCTAAAGTCAAAAGTGTCTGGGGAAAGAAAAAACATTTAAGTCCTTAACTTGGGGTTCATTTTGCTCAACATCAACTTATCTGACCATTTCTGCTTGTCTCTGATGTACATTAGTTAAAATTGTTTAAGTAGGGATACATGTGGAGCCATTGCACCAATGAGATGTACTAGATGTTATGTCGAAAGTGAACTTTACAACTTTCGCGTGGGGGGGGGGGGGTAGGAATGGTAAGGGGAAACAAGGGAGGAGGCAGCAATGCTTAATAAGAAAAGTACCCATTACCTTGCTCATGTAATTGTAACCCCTCTTTTTTGAATTTTCACAATTAAAAAAAAAGATCATTTAACACAGAAAAAAAGTGTCTAGGGACTGGGTTTAGTTCTTTTTGTTTTTATGAAACATAAGACAGGAATGAATTGCTTACATGAGTAGCAATAGTGGAAGTTGAGCAAGCTACATTTTGCAGCAACATTGACCACTTGGTTGCCAAACTCAAAAAATGGCTTTTGTTACCTGACATTCTATTATCAGTCCTGAAACCAGGTCACAGAATTCCCTTTTGTTGTTGTTAATGGTGATAGTGGTGTGGTGGTGATCAGGGCTTGAACTCAAGGCCTGGGTGCTGTCCCTGAGATCTTCAGCTCAAGAATAGTGCTCTACCACTTGAGCCACAGCTCAACTTCCAATTTTCTGATTGTTAGAGATAAGAGTCTCATGGACTTTCCTGCCCAGGCTGATTTTGAACCATGATCCTCAGATCTCAACCTCCTGCGTATCTAGGATTACAGGTGTGAACCACCAGTATCTGGCTTTCTTTTTCTTTTTTTTCCCCTGAGTTTGCTTTAACATCTTCTTTAATAAGACATTCAGATCCACAACTCGGACCCCATGTCAGGTAAACATGGGGATGCCATGTTAATTTTCGATTTCAAACTGAGCTACAGCAGTTTTAGTTGCATAATAGCTGACAAAAACAAATTAAAAGAACACTAAAATTAGTCTTGTTTAATTGGGTAGAATTTACCTTGTTCATTTTCACAAAACCACTTCCCCTTTGGTAAAGCCAATGGAATGTGCATTGGCCTACTTTAATACTATTGTAGTTCAGATGGAAGTCATACTCTCTCTCTTTTCTTCATGAAATAAAATTTTGATTTGGGGAATTTACTTGTGTTGGTTCCTAAACTCAAAGCCTATATGTACAGGACAATATATTTCCTATGGGGAATTACCACCTAAAATAGATGTCTGTGATCATTAATTATAGATGTGTGACTACATATATTGACTTCCCATTGTGTTTCTTTTGCTATGGTGATGGAACTTTTTTTTTTTTGGTCAGTCGTGGGGCTTGAACTCTGGGCCTACCAGCTCTCCCTGAGCTCTTCAGCTCAAGGCTAATGATCTACCACTTCAGCTACAGTGCCACTTCCGGTTTTCTAGTGGTTTACTGGAGATAAGAGTTTCATGGACTTTCCTGCCCAGGTTGGCTTTGAACCTCCATCATCAGATCTCAGCCTCTTGAGTAGCTAGGATTACAGGTGTGAGCCACCAGTACCCGGTTTGGAACTTGGTTTTGAATTTAGAACTCATATTTGCTAGGCAAGCACCCTACAATTTGATCTTAGCTATGAACCCTCCTTGGGTTTCACTTTTGTATTTGGTTTTTGTTTGTGTTTTGTCTGAAACTGGGATTCAAACTCAGAATCTGATACTTTCATTATTTGCTGGCACTGGATTACCTGCCCCATGCCTCTAATCCTTCTCCTTGTTTCCTAAGGTCTTGGGGAAGAAATGGTTTCTTGGCTCTGTCAATAAATAGATTAGGGAGTTACACAGGATAAATTTAATCCAGTTGTCCTATTTAGTTAAGTGTAGAGAAGTAGCTTTAAATATACATATATATATATGTAATTTTATTATTATTAAGGTATTGTACAGAGTAGATACCATTTCATGTCAGGTAATGAGTGCATTTCTTTTTGGGGGATAATGTCACCCTTTTCTTTGTTTTTAACCCAGTTTTCACCTTTCTTTTTTTTTTTAAACCAGGTTATAGTGTCATTTTATTTTATCCCCCCTCCCCCCCCCCTCCTTTATTTATTTTTTATTGTGAAAATACTGTACAGAGGGGTTACAATTACATGGGCAAGGTAATGAGTACATTTCTTATCAAGCATTGTAGCCTCCTTCTTTGTTTCCCCTTCCCATCCCTTCTCATCCTTCCCCTGCCCCCCACACACAAACCTCTCCACCATCAAAGTTGTTATTTTTTTGCGGGGGGCGGGGGGTCCTTTCGTGGGCCTGAACTCTGGGCCTGGCGCTGTCCCTCAGCTCTTCAGCTCTTCAAGGCTAGCGCTCTACCACTTGAGCCACAACACTATTTCTGGATTTTTTCTTTTTGCTTATGTGGTGCTGAGGAATCAAACCCAGGACCTCAGGCATGCCAGGCAAGCGCTCTACCACTGAGCCACCTTCTCAGTTCGTTTTCCACATAACGACTTGTACATTTCCTTGTTGGAATGGGTCCACCTGTATCCCTACTTAAACGATTTGTTTTTTCCCTTCCCCTCCACAAATTATACCAACATTAAATACAGTGAAAGCAGGGGTTATACCATGGAGGAGGGACATACAAAGCAACAAAGAAATAATCTTATAAATGTGTTAGAAACAATCCATGAGAGAAAAAACATTTGAGTCCTTATCTTAGGGTTAATTTCCCTGACATTAACTTATCTGACCTTTTCTGCTTGACTCAGACATATACTGGTTATTGCAAATAAGGGAAACCATGGGACCTATGTTTCTTTGGGACTGGCTTACTTCACTTAATATAATTTTTTCCAAGCCTTTCCATTTCCTAACAAATGGGGCAATGTCATTCTTTCTGATGGAGGCATAGAATTCTATTGTGCATATATACCACATTTTCTTGATCCATTCATCTACTGAGGGGCATCTGGGTTGGTTCCATATCTTAGCTATGGTAAATAATGCTGCAATAAACATGGTCGTGCTGGGAGCTTTAGTGTGGTCTTGTTTGTGAACATTTGGTTAAATGCCCAAAAGTGGGATTCCTGAGTCATAGGGGAGCTCTATGTGCAGTCTTTTCAGGAACCTCCATACTGCTTTCCAAAGTGGTTGAACAAGTTTACACTCCCGCCAACAATGCAGTTTTCACCTTTCATACCTGCCCACATGTTGCATGTCATTTTCCACATAGTGCCTACTGAAAGATGCATAGCTCTTGAACTCCTTTCAATCAACCCACTAGCTAAATACTGGTAACAATGATTTTATTATAGAAGAAAATGGATTTTGAATTAGAAGACAATAAATATATATAGACAATTTCAGCAAAATATAAAATGATATTATTTTGTCTTTGAACAAAAACTTTCCATGAAATTCTGTAACTAACTTTGTTTTCTCAAGGCTTTGTAGAAAATGACTACACTGACAAACTCCCAAATCTTGAAAGATTTTAAACAAACCATTTCATGTTTGTGGTTTTCTGGACTGTAACAGAGCAATGTCTTGAATCCACATGTACTCATCCATGGCCAAGGCTGAAGACCAAAGCAGCATTTGGGACATTCTGCTCTATGGTAAGAGTACAAAGTGCCAAACTGGTTCATAGCATCACATCAAACATTTCTGATAACATTGGCACACCTTTTTGTTTTTTCCCTCTTACTGTTGTGCAAAACATATCAAGTATCAATGGCTGATAATAGTTAAAGGAGTCATAGCTTGGATGTTGGTATTTAATATACTCAAGGAGGAGTAAACCATTATTTTTCATTTAAAAAATAATATGATATATAAATACAAAATGCCAAGTCTTGAAACTGCTAAGTTTCTCAGTGTAACAGGATGGCCCTAATCTTTACATGAAAATGGTCCAAGGTGCAGCTGATTGGTTTATACAAAGATGTGTTTTACATGGACTCATTTGCCATCCTGGCTTCCTCATGAAAGACCAGTATCTCCAACAAGGATATTCAGAGCTTCAAGAAAGTAGATTGTTTCGATAAACAAATGTAGAAGACGTATTTTGTTCAATATTTCGTTGGCTTACATATGAAATCTCTTTCATAGGTTCATATATTAAAGCTTTGGCTTCAGCTGAGCGTTGTAATTTCAGAGGCATTGGGAACTGTAGTAGATGTGACATGGCTGGAGAAAGTGCACCACGGGGAGATGTCATAGAAAATCTGTTTTTTTCCCTGTCCCTCTGTCTTTCCTTCTGCTTCCTGTGGATCATGAGGAGAACTACTTATGCTATTCAAGTTGACTGCAGTGGCCAAAAGCTGCATAGTCAAGTGATCATACACTGAAACATCTGAAGCTGTAGGCCCAAAGAATTACTTCTACATTTAAAGTGTTTTTTCACACATTTGGTCACAGCTATGAAGAAGCTGATTAATACATTTAGAAACAAAATTCTTGCATGTAAATGAAAGCTCACTGGAAAAGAGAAGCAATCATCAATTTACTATTACCCTTGGGCTGCCAAAACAATGTCAGACAATAAACATGTGTAACATGGGTTTAAATTAAATATGTACACTAAACTGACAGCTTGGGAATGATTTATTTTAAAAAGTTGAATATAACTTTTAAATGCATTGACAGTTGGGACTCTTGTTAACCTGAGGTGATAAATATGATAGGAAAAATTTCTAGCAATAGTTCATTGATCTAATGTACCTCACAGACGTAAAAATAGTTTGCCTTTACTCTAAATAGGTATCTTATGTTTGTACAAGTCTACCTACATATAAAGTGATTCTTTTTCCACATTACTCTGTTATCATTAATGTGTATGTTTTGTCCACATTTGGAAATTTGCCATGTTTAAATAAACATGATTCACATTTGCTAACTACTAATTCTGCTTCACAAAGGAAAACAAAACCCAAATGCATCTCTGTCTGTCATTAAGTAACTGCATTTTCTCTTCAGCTATGAAGAGAAATAGTCTAGAAAATAGCAGAAGCTATGAATTTAGGGCATCTGTAATTTTTAAGCAGTTACTAAAATAACTAGCTAGGATGTGTGCTTTATTTTCTGGCTAAGCACCAGGCTTTGCATAATGACTGTATCTCTTCATTGATCTATTTGTTGGAATAAAACACAGAAGGGTTTTATTTTTTTGTCTATGTGATTTTATTTTGTTCTATTCCTCTTGAATGGTTTTCAATACAATTATTTGGCAGGAGTTAATTAGCAAATGATATACTGATCCAAATTGCGGTTTTGGGGGGAAAAATGCCTAATAGCATTTTCAAATGTTTTCATAGAACATCTACAAAACCACAGCTCTACATAATCTAACCCCTATAATGTTATTTTTCAATGACTTGGACATAATAGAACAATAATTAACACTCTCTGATGGTTCATTTGAAAGAAGAAACAAAATGATGTTAGCAATGTGACATCATTCTGTTAAAATCCCATTGAGGTATAGGTTTGGAAAATGTTTAACATCCTATAATTTACAGGAAAGTATGTTTTTATCAGCTTTCCTTCTTTCATATCAATTTAAGACCACTAATAATAACATAAGCATTCCCTTGAATGTATTATTTAAAAATATCAAATCTGATCCTTAGAGAGAAACAAATGATATTTATACCACTCATATAGAAAAGACTTCAGCATGCCTGAATTCAAAAGCCTTGTTAAAATTGCACTATGCAAAATAAGCTTATAGAAGTAAATTATATGGAGCTAGGTAATTTGTTATTGTGACTGAACAATAAATAACCTTTAGTTTGTCCTAAGGTACTCTACAGAATACTTTATAAGCTCTTACATAGCTCTTTTTAAAATATTATGTGGCATATCCACATTTCAGTGATCAATCTTGTTTTCATAAAGGCTAAGTAATTTGACCATGAGCACACTTTTGTTTTAATGAATCAGAACAAAAACTTGAATATAATGACATTTCTAACAGCAGAAAGAATCCCCAAATCAGCTACAATTTTGGCTTTGCTTTAAATTATACAGATGACTAAGCTAATAGATTTTTATAAAAAGAGAGTTCCCAAAAATCTACTACATAATCATTGTGCAGAATCTGCTGATATATTTAGGCAAGCTCAGAATATATTGATTTTATTGGCATGTATACATGTATGTATATAAGTATATATATATATATATATATTCTGAATATATTATGCTATAAATGGAAAGATAAGGTTAAATCTCTGGGGGTTTTTTCTTTTTTATGTTTTTTTATTGCTGGGTGTTTGTTTTTTGTTTTTTAAAATTTCCAACCTACTTTAATTCTTATTTGGTCTCTTCCATCATGGTTTTTTACCATAAACACAAGTGGGTCTTATTTTACAATTTCTTGATGTCTGAGATACCATTTATAAGAATCCATATTGCTAGCAAAGATTTTAACACCTAAACAAAATTAATGTTACATGTACAAGACAGCAATTTAAAAAAAAACACAATCTTAATATTGGATAAAAATGAATGAAATATTTTTATTGCAATAATAAGAAATTAACATCCTTCAACTTTAAGGAAAATAGTGAAAATACTCTTTGAATATACACTTAAAAAAGCATTCACACCTGGCATAGGTGGCTTACATCTGTTATCCTGCTACTCAGGAGGCTGAGATCTGAGTATAAGCAGTTCAAAACCAGCCAGGTTTATCTCCAATAAACCACTCAGAAAACAGGAAGTGCTGTTGTGGCTCAAGTGGTAGAGCCTACTCCGTGAGCTGAAGAGCTGAGGGACAGTGCTCAGTCCCAGAGTTCAAATCCCATGACTGGGGGAGAAGGGAGCATTCACTAACAGAGAAAATTAGATTTTGTGCCTCTTAGTCTGTATACGTAAATTTAAAATGTTATCTGAACATACTGCTTTTTTAAAAACAGTGAGTTCCTTCATCCTTCTTAGGAAGTTCTACTCCTCTATCCAGTCATCCACCAAAGCAAATAAAATCTGGTAAGTATCATATAAATGTGTTATGATTACCACTTTATACTTGGATGCATAAGATGATAATCACTACGGTAACAGCAAAGGTATTTAGGTTGCACACCATCAAGAAAATTCTAGAATGGAAGAAAAACAGCCTTCTCAGTAAATGCAAAATCGGCTAAACACCTGTAGAAAACTAAAGCTAGTTCCCCATATATCACCCTGCCCAGAATCAACTCCAAATGGATCAAAGACCTCGGACTCAAAGCAGACACCCTAAAAACATTATAGGAAGGAATAGGAGAAACTCTAGGGCTCCTTGGCACAGACTGAAATTTTCTTAATAAAGACCCAGAGACACAACAAATCAAAGAAAGGCTGGGCAAATGGGATTACCTTAAATTGCAGTTTCTGCATGGAAAAGGACATAGCTAGCAAGAGCTATGGAAAGCCAAGGAATTGGGAGATCTTCATTAGTCATTCATCGGACAAGGGTCTCAAATCTAAAATATATTTCAAACTCAAAAAACTAAATCCCCCAACATCAAATCCTCAAAGAAACAACTACCTGATAAATAAGTGGGCTAAAAACTTTTCGTTGTTTTTTTTTTTTTTTGGTCGGTCGTGGAGCCTGAACTCTGGGCTTGAGCACTGTCCCTCAGCTCTTCAGCTCAAGGCTAGCGCTCTACCACTTGAGCCACAGCGCCACTTCCGGCTTTTTTTCTTTTTGCTTATGTGGTGCTGAGGAATTAAACCCAGGGCCTCAGGCATGCAAGGCAAGCGCTCTACCACTGAGCCACCTTCCCAGCCACACTTCTAGCTTTTTAAGCGTATGTGGTGCTGAGGAATCGAATCCATGACCTCAAGCATGCAAGGCAAGCACTCTACCACTGAGCTACCTTCCCAGCAAGACTTTTTAATGCCGCGGACCGGGTTCTGTCGGGATGACGGAGGACACCTAAGGGAGGAACCTGGAATAGGATGGGGAGATGGCAAACAGACAACTCACACACATTAGGAGTGGATGCTGAGTGCTGAGTGCGATTTAATGCAGAGGATAACAAACTTTTATAGCAAAAGTCTTCATAAGAAAGGGGCAAAAGGTTACACAATCTTGCTGCAAGGCTTCGTTCTTGGATGGTCACCAGCTGGTCGCCTGAAAGGGCAAAAGTTTACACAATCTTGCTGCAGGGCTTCATTCTTAGGTGGTCACCAGCTGGTCGCCTGAAAGGCACTTGTTTCCGGCTTATCTCTAAGAAATATAATGGGTTTCGACGTTTGTCACCAACTAACCATTACCTTATTTCTTTAGAGGCCTTAATTATCCCATAAGATTTTTCCTGTTCCTTCTTTAATAGTAATGTCACGGAGGCCTAGATCTAGCAAGTCTCAGTAAATGAGAGTACCAGGAAGTTCTTTCTGCTAAGTAGTTATCTCAGCAATTGCCATACATTCCTTCTGTTCTAGCCGCGCCTACAGCTTCTTGTAAATTTCTTACAATTCCTTCTGCTGGAGTGACTTTGTGAAACCCCCAATACTTTTATATTTGCTTATGACTTGTCTACTAGCCTTCATAAGAGGGGTTGCAGGGTAGCACTTAACTCTGGTGAGTTAGTCATATTTTTGAGACATTCATCAGATATTGGAGTCGTCAACACTCTTAAGAAAGAGCTTTGAATAAGGGAACGTTGACAATGAGTAAGCACAATGAGCAGCAGAAACAGTAAAAGATTAATAGGCACTCTTATATAGTGAGGAAAAGAAAGGCAGAAACACATCTTTCCCAGGGGCTTGCCAGCCTTTTTCCAGGAGTAGGCCTCTTAGAAGCCTTATTCTCCAAGGTAGACTTCGGTGAAGTCCCAAAACTTGGAGATCGGTTTCTGTAAAGCCCCATTCTCTGAGGTAGACTTCGGTGAAGTCCCAGAACTCAGAGATAGGTCTCTGAAGCCCCTATCTTGGTCTGATAGATGGTTTCCCATGCTAAGCAGACTCCACTGGAGTCGGCGTGGCATTTTAAGTAAGTTTTTTATTGTGAAAATACTGCACAGAGGGGTTACAATCACATGAGCAAGGTAATTAATACATTTCTTACACAGCATTATTGCCTCTTCCTTCGTTTTTTTCCCCTTCCATCTCTTTCCTCCCATCTTCAAAACTACATTCTTTCCCCTTCCCCCCCTAAATTGTAAAGTTTGTTTTTCAACATAGCATCTTATACATTTCATTGTTGCAATGAGTTAACCTGTATCCCTATTTAAACAATTTGTTTTTCCCTTATGCTCCCCAAATTATACCAACATCAAATACAGTGAAAACAGGGATTATACCATGGGGGAGGGACATACAAAGCAACAAAAATCACATGGTACCTTATAAATACATTAGAAACCATAACAAGAAAGATAAAAAAAAGAGTTGTGTCCTTATCTTGGGGTTCATTTTGCTTGACATAACCTTATCTGAACTTTTCTGCTCTTCTCAGACATATACTAGTTATTGCTAATAAGGGAAACCATGGGACCTATGTTTCTTTGGGCCTAGCTTACTTTACTTAATAGAATTTTCTCCAAGTCTTTCCATTTCCTAACAAATGGGACAATGTCATTCTTTCTGATGGAGGCATAAAATTCCATTGTACATTTTCTTAATCCGTTCATCTACT
Organism: Dipodomys spectabilis; assembly: GCF_019054845.1. NCBI lineage: Eukaryota > Metazoa > Chordata > Mammalia > Rodentia > Heteromyidae > Dipodomys > Dipodomys spectabilis. The sequence goes on from NW_024870840.1 coordinate 2,191,828, forward strand.
GAGGGGCATCTGGGCTGGTTCCATATCTTAGTTATGGTAAATAATGCTGCAATAAACATAATTGTGCTGGTAGCTTTAGTATGGTCTTGTTTGTCATCATTCAGGTAAATGCCCAAAAGTTGGCTTGCTGGGTCATAGGGGATCTCTATGTGGAGTCTTTTCAGCAACTTCCATGCTACTTTCCAAAGTGGTTGAACAAGTTTACACTCCCACCAACAATGCAGTAGGGTTCCCTTCTGTCCACATCCCCTCCAGCATCTGTTGTTGTTAGAGTTCTTGATTATAGCCATTCTAATTGGAGTGAGATGATATCTCAACGTTGTTTTGATTTGCATTTCTTTTATGGCTAGAGAGGTTGAGCATTTCTTCATGTGTCTCTTGGCCATCCTTCATTCCTCTTCAGAGAAGTTTCTCTTTAAGTCTTTAGCCCACTTAATTGGGGAGTTGATTCTTTGAGGATTTGTTGTTCGGGGATTTAACTTTTTGAGTTCCAATTTTATTTTAGATATGAAACCCTTGTCTGTTGTTTGGCTAGTGAAGATCTTCTCCCAATCCGTGGGCTTTCTATTGATCTTGCTAGCTATGTCCTTTGCCATGCAGAAGCTCTGCAGCTTCATGCAATCCCATTTGTCCAACCTTTCTTTGATTTGTTGTGTTTCTGGATCTCTATTCAGAAAATTTTGGCCTGTGCCAAGGAGACCTAGGGTTTCACCTAGTCCATCCTGTAATGTTTTCAGGGTGTCTGCTTCAAGTCCAAGGTCTTTGATTCATTTGGAGTTGATTCTGGTGCAGGGTGAAATATAAGGATCTAGCGTTAGTTTTCTACAAGTGATTAACCAATTTTGCCAGAACCACTTACTGGAAAGGCTGTCTTTCTTCCATTCTATTTTTTTAGCTTCCTTATCAAAGATTAGGTAGTTATAGGTCTGTGGGTTTTCAATTCTAGTCCAATGGTCCTGATGTCTCTTCTTGTGCCAGTACCAAGCTGTTTTGGTTACTAGGACTCTATAGTAGAGTTTGAAATTTGCTATTGATATTCCTCCAGTGCTGTTATTTCTGTTAAGGATCATTAAATAGAAACTGCTCTGTAAAGGCCAGTAGACACATGAAGAAATGTTCAACTTCTCTAGCCATAAAATAAATGCAAATCAAAACAACATTGAGATTCCACATCACCCCAATTAGAATGGCTATAAACAAGAAATCTAACAACAGATGCTGGAGGGGATGTGGCCAAAAAGAGCACTCTACTGCATTGTTGGTGGGAGTGTAAACTTGTTCAACCACTTTGGAAAACAGTATGGAAGTTCCTCAAAAGACTCCACAGAGAGCTCCCCTGTGACCCAGCAATCCCACTTTTAGCCATTTACCCAAAGATCACAAACAAGGCTACACTAAAGCTACCAGCACAACTATGCTTATCTTGGCATTATTTATGATAGCTAAGATTTGGAACCAACCCAGATGCCCCTCAATAGATGAATGGATCAAGAAAATGTGATATTGTATACGTGTGTGTGTGTGTGTGTGTGTGTGTGTGTGTGTGTGTGAATTCTCTGCCTCCATCAGAAAGAATGACATTGCCCCATTTGTTAGGAAATGGAAAGACTTGGAAAAAAATTATATTAAGTGAAGTAAGCTAGGTGCAAAGAAACATAGGCCCCATGGTTTCCTTTATTTGCAATAAATAGAGTAAGTTGAGGACAGGCCAAAAAGTTCAAAAGTTCAAAAACATAAGATGATGTTAAGTGAAATGAGCACCAAGATAGGGACACAACTTGTTTTTTCTTTCCTGCTGTTGTTTTTAATGTATCTAAAATGTACTATGTGATTTCTTTTTCTCTTGTATGTTCTTCCCCATGGTATAGCCCCTGTTTTCACTGTATTTGATGTCAGTGCTCTGTGTCTTGTTTATACATTTTTCTAATTTGAGGAGGGGAAGATAAATAACAAAATGCTGAAATAAGGATACAGGGTGACCCATTGTACAATGAGATGCACAAGACAATATGTAGAAACAAACTATATAACTTGTGGGGAGGAGGGAGAAGTTGGGGAGTTGGTGAGGGAAAGATGGTAGGGGAAAAACAAAGGAGGAGGCAACAATGCTCGATAGGAAATGTACTGATTAACTTACTCATGTAACTGTAACCCCTCTGTACTCTATTTTTACAATAAAAACATTTTAAAAAGAGAATTCTAATTTTCAATAAATGCTAGCTCTCTCAATTTTTCTTAACTAAGGTACTAGTCATACACCTAAGGACTGATTGTATCTCAGACTTGTCTACAGCATATTTTCATATTTACTGTGTTTCTGCCCCTGCCATATTTATACCTGACAAATATTTGCTAAAAGTTAAAACTATTGTCTTTCATGTGTTAATATATGATAAGCATTTTCTTTGTTTCAATGACTCTGTTATTTAAGTGTTTCATATTTAACTTTATCCAATAATCCTTATTTCTTCCCGATAAGAGTTTTCTCAATATTGGTCAACTCTCATTGTGAAATAATATGTAGAACATGTTAGCATTTAAATATAACTCACTTTCCAATTATTCCTATCTCAGGTAATTATTCCATTTTGTGAAAATTGAAACTAAAAGTATAAATTCTCTTTAGGAATGTGGCTTAGTGGTAGGGTGCTTGTCTAGCATACATGAAGCCCTGGGTTCACTTCCTCAGTACCAGGAGTGGTGCTGTTATTTAAGTGGCAGAGTGCTAGCCTTGAGCAAAAGTAGCTCAGGGACAGTGTCAAGTCCTGAGTTTAAGCCCCAGGACTGAAAAAAAAAAACAACGTATGTAAATTTTGGTTTAATAAAAGAGCCAAATAAACCCCAATTACATAAAGAAAATATTATCACTGGAGTGTCCAAAACTTTCTTTCCTTTAATTACCTTGAAAGAATTTCTGTTGCTTTATTGCTATTGGGATTTATGTTTTGAACTCTAAATTAAAAAGTAATTAAAACTATTATCTGTCATCAATACATTATATTTTATAAGGCATGCAAAATATATTAGGTAAAGTTTCAAGCTAGTTACAAAAAACAGAAGTTATATATTCCTTTAAGATTTAATAATGGTACAAAGAGCTTAGTAAGGGGGCAATTCCAAAGCACAAAATACTGCAAGATATGCAGATTTTAATATCACATCTAACTGCAGTTATTTCCTGGAATCGTTTGTAATAGTCATCCAGTTACTTTAGAGCATTGTTTAGAAGCCTAAGTAACTGAAGATATTCTTAGGAATTAAATTAATAGGTTGCTAGATAAATGGACGGTAAACATCAATGTACACAAAGGTGTATATAAATATGTATATGTATGTGTCAAAGTATAGCATGCATATATATATATATATGTATAGTGCACAAGCCATGTAAACACAGCAAAATACCTTAGACTGGTAACTTAGAAATTATTGTTTCTCACTTGTGGTGGCATTGATGTCCAAGTTCAAGGTTCCAGTATTGCCTGGTGAGAGTATACATCACAAATGTTGCTTTCTATGCCACTGGTACCTGCGCTTCCACATAGTGAAAGGGCAAACACTGTTTTACAGAGCTCTACAATTTCACTGATGACATTTCTTCAAAGTTCTCCACTGCTTCATGTGATCATTTCTGGGCATAGAATTTGACACAAAATTCTTAGAGAAAGGATACTTCAGACCATATCAGATAGGTAGATAAAATGTTGGCATCATTTTATCTTTCCATGTCCAACTACTCTTTATATGTCAAGAAATTATACATTTTGAGCAATGACATTTCTACTTTAACAGTACCTTCTATTGAATTTGACTTCATTACATGAACATAATAAGGTTGTCAGCAGTCATTAGACAATATGTATAAGTTAATTTCTCATGATATTAATGTGAATGTTATATTAATGTAAAAGTTTACACATTATCTTACAAATGTCCAAGATACAACTCGAACTTAACATGACTAAGCAATGGAAAAATATATACCTTTTAAATCCAATTCATTGTTATCTTGAATCCAGATTAATGAAAACTCTATAGATTCTAGGAAATGCAGTAATTTTGTTTTAATGAAATTTTGCACAAAATATTAGATTAGTCTGTGAAGTCTGTTCCTGAAACCCTCTGGGCTGATTAAAGCCTTCTATATTCAACATGTCAGTTGATGCGTATAATGCAAGTTAACCTGGTCGTGCAACTACTTAAAGATAATAAGAATTATTAAAAATAGTAAAAATTATAAAACTTTTCCACAACATTTATTTTTCAGCGTATCTAATGGTAATGTGCCCTAAATTAGCAAAGATAATTAGAATAAATTATTTTAATCCCTAAACCTTTGTCTTTTAATAGAAGTTGTTAATAGCCTAATCAGAATGCATACCTAATTGTATATTCCCTACAGCACTTAGACCTTGTGAATGTTAACCAACTCCAAAAGCATGAGGGAGGCATTCGTAATCCACAATATCATTCTGAGACCCTGGCAAGACTCCTTTCCTACATGTTGTAAGTTAGCCAGGGCCTTTCCCCTCAATCAAAGGAAAAACAATTCCACAAAACAATTCCACTGACTTTTACTTGAAGAGTCCATATGTTGTGAGTATAACAGGTAATTCTCTGTTGAGTATGTTCTTCCAAAAGTCCTTGTTAGAATTTTTGTTGGTTTTTACATTTGTTCTCCTGATCTCTTCCATGCAGAACTAAGAAAAAACAATAGAATGAAAGTTACCTAGTTTTCTTTGAACTTATCTTTAAGGCAATAGCAAAAATGATTTTAAGCATTTATCTTTCAATACCCTATAATGTTATTGATGGCTAACATAACTTTATACTTAACACGAAAATATTTCTGACTGATTACAAAATTTGGAATTATACAAAAATAACCCAAATGCTTTTTTAAAAAGCCAGCTACCAATCAGTGTTCTTTATTAAAATGTATCTATGCACATATGTCCATGTGAAGCAAGATGACAAAAGGTTTTCTGAAGAACTTAGGAATAAAAAAAATGCTATGCAAGTTATTGTAGGTGCTACAGTATAGATTCTGAATGTGTCCAAATGCTCATGTGATAAAGGCTTGGTATTCATAGTAGCATTATCAGGAAGTGGCTGAATGGCACAATCAGGTGGTTATGGAACCTGTATGTGAGACTTTGTGGGAGAGTATTTAGATTAGTATGCACATGCCCTTCCTTTTTATTTTCTTGCTTCTAGTCATGAGGTTCTAACCTGTGCAATTCCTATCAGTCACTTAAAAACAAATTGGTCATCTCAACCATTAACCTCTAAAACTATGAATAAATATTTATCCTTTCTCTTTATTGGTTAATTATCTCATGTATTCTGCTTTAGTGATGGATAACTGATAAACACAATAAGTCTAATGAACATGTCAACATTTTTAAAAGCTTCCAGTAAAATATAGACAAGCTGTAAAAACAATTAAATAGGATTGAGCAAGTAGTTCTCAAAAAAATAGATGATAGGGACTGGGAAGATGGCTCAGTGGTAGACTTGCCTTGCATGCATGAGGCCCTGGGTTCAATTCCTCAGCACCACATAAGTAAAAAGAAAAAAGCCGGAAGTGGTGCTGTTGCTCAAGTGGTAGAGTGCTAGCCTTGAGCTGAAGAGCTGAGGGATAGCGCCCAGGCCCAGAGTTCAGGCCTCACGACTGGACCCTCCCCCCAAAATAGATATGTTAAATAGCAAGAGTTGTATATAAAATGCTGAAAATATAAAATGCTATGCAAATTGATATAGTTTTTTAGACACTGAAAGAACCTGTCAGTCAGAGTAATTGTGCTTCTGTAGAATAACATTTCCTCAATAATTAATGAAGTTAATTGGAGATTTGCCAACTATCATAATTGGTCTCTATTTTTTAGCTATGAAGATAAATTACAGGTTAGGGCTTAAATAATATGTAGTGATATAAAATGATCTACAAGTATATGTCTAAAATTCAGTTTTCTAAAAATGTATTCTATTTTCTGAATGTTAAAACCCAGAATTTTGTTTATATTTAAATATGAGGATAAGAGCATTTGCACAATTTCCCTCATACTCTTATAAAGAAACAAAGATAACTCCTAGAAGAAATATGCATTTATTTTTTTATCAGCAAGGTTTTGAATAATACTGTGTGCAAAATATTTTTTTTTAATGTTGAGGATGAGACAGCAAATTGGGGACAGGCTTTGACTTGTGTTATACATTGTACATCTTTTCTTTGTGCTCAATGCTTCATTTATTTATTTTGCATATATTAACATTAAGTTGGGAAAATACACAATGAACACAATGCTCAGTTACAAATATAAATATTGAAACTAAGAGATGTAATTCACAACTCCTAACAGAGCTCTGAATTTGTAGGTCAATACTCTACTTGATTAGTCGTAAGACTTTTTCATGAGATATAGTTTCCATTCTTATAGAAATGAATATATTCACATATTTTCATATTTTAAATGTATTAAGATGGAATTAGCAGGGATAAAAATATCATAATTAGAAACTTATTCTGATTACTTCTGTAACAAAAGAATTTACTGAGAAAAGAGAATAAGACAGAGCAAAGATTTATTGAGGTGGCTTTATAAAAGAGACAGTGGACATCTAGACAATGAATCATAACTCTGAGACAGGGTTGAGAATCAGGTGCTTTCCTTGGGTTAAGGTTTGTTTGGATTGGCTGTTCTCTTTTTTATGGACTTTAAAGATCAGTTGTCAACTTTCTAGACTTACAAATTTAATGTAAACTCCCTGAGAATCTTGTAAAAGATGATTAGCTTTTCCTAAGCTTTCAATTAATTATCTAAGAAGTGAAAACTACTTTCATTTCTTCCATCCCAGGATTTGACTCTTCATATATGTTTTTGATATTTCTATCTAACCAGAAGTTCAAAGCTACATGAGCCAGTTTCCAAGAAAAAAAATCGTTTAATATTTTTGCCTGTGGATTTAAATCGTTTCCTAAGAACTTCACAAGTTCATTTCCATATTCGTTTAAGTGTATGATCTATCCCAAATGCTTGACTGAGGAAAGACAAGATATTAAAGAAAAAAGACAAGGAACTATAAACTCAGAGCCCCATCTCAAACAAAAATGTATCCTGTTACAGAGGTTGTCAATCATCCCTAAAATGTTACTATTTCTAAGAAGTTGTAAAATTAGATCACTTAAAGGTAGGTTAATGTGACACTTGTTACTTGATGAGCTTCTATTTTTCTATGGATATAGTGTTACTTTCTTTTTAAGTGTTTAAACTTGTTTTAAAGTAGTTGTACAAAGAGGTTTGAATTCAACCTAACCATTTATGAGTGTAATGCATCTCCTCACCATGACGCATGCTATTGTTCTCGCCCCATTTTTCCTTTTGCTTTTATGGTGGTATCCTGTATTAATGAACACAGAATAGCCTTTGTTGATACTGAAAGTGAACAGAAACATCCTTTCGTTAGTGGCATTTCTGAATGCTTGGTGGCTTAGGCTAGGTGGATGTCAGAAGAGATCTTTTTGTCTTGCTCCAAAGCCTTTGGAATTGACTGTTAATTTCACTCTAACTTAGAAGCCTGCCTTTGCCTATACAATAAAAGGAGAGTGTGGTCTTTCTGAAGTTGTCCTTTCCTGCTCTCTGTGACTATAGCCCACCCTTCTTTGTGACAGGTTGCAGTACCATGTTCTCTTTACAAGTATTTCTCATAGTGGTCAAAAGAACATACAACATTGAATGTGTGATTCTTTGTTGGTGTTCTTCCCATTTATGACCTTCAACCTGAGTATACGTCTGCTCCATTTGAATCTTGACTTTTTTAAGTTCAACATCAAGGCCATAATAGTTGAAGAAATAAAAGAATGAACGATTTCATGGTTTGAAATTTTCCATCCAGTATATGTATTCATAAACTTATCCACATTAGTGACTCAGAAAAGACAAAGAAGACTGCAGACCATGTGTAATTATAATTATGTCTCCTTATCTCTGTCAGTCTCTCTGTTCTCAACATCTAGCAATTCACCAGAGGAAGCTGAATTCCCATGTTTATATTTATTGTATGCTGGTACTTAGACAAAGATACTGGTGTAGTATATAATCTCTTCACAATTAAGAAATGTAACAAAGGTTTATGCTTTGGGAAGGCATTCTTCAAAGTGATATTTAATCATGAGCCCGATCAATATCTTCACTTTTTCAGAACAGAAAAGAGCAGCACATTTTTTTTTTGCATTTAGCACTATGCCTTTAGTGTACAGTTCATTGAAACCCCATTAAAGTGATCTGTCTTTAGAATAAATTAGAGAGGAGCTCAAACCATACCCTTGTTATAATTAAACCACAAGCCTCAAACGCTGATGATTTGTGGTTCTGCCAACTGCATCTGCAAGCATGCTGTTTGGGCAAAATACTCCTATGAGTGCTCACTGAAGAGAACCATGCAATGCTCCAGCAGTGGAAATCTGACTGTGACTACAGTGCTACATTGTGGTACCGGTGAAATGTGTTTGATGTGGAGGGACAAAATGATAAGCATAAATGGGAACTTTCTGGTTTTGGGGATTATTCAAAATGATAAAATGCATATATTTACTTTAATCCTTGAGGAAGAAAAGAATAACTATATGTATGCGTGATTTGTAAAGTGTTTTATAGATCATAAAACATCAAGATAAAAAACTTTTAGGTGCCTTCTTGAAAATGTAGGAAAAATTTTAATACCTTTGATAATTAAATCTATTCTGTGTCATTAGGCTATAATCACATTTTACTATTTCTAAAAATCTACTTATTTTAATTTGGGATGAGGAAGACTCATAATTCAATACCAATAGTTCCCCCTCCCCTGCTTGCCTCTGGCTTGTTGTTTTACTTAGTGCAAAGAGTAAACTCTAACAATGACAGACACCAATAAAATTCTGCTTGCTTCAATATAAATAAAAAGGAAGAAACTTCTGTAAGTTTTGTTCTTTAGCATCCATTGTCTTCAGAATATAAACAAATTTAATGGGATAACTTAGTGTGGGTTTTCTATATGCCATAAACTTCTGTTAACTTGCAATATTTATCATTATAATATACTAATTTTAATGACTGAAAAAGGAAATTTATTATGAAAGCAGTAATATAATTACATATGAGCTATGATAATAGATAAGTACATACTATAAACATACAAGTTATTATAAGTTAAAAATTAGGAGTCAATAGTCCATAGTCATCCGAAATGGGTGAAACAATAAAATGATGTGGAATTATTGTAGAACTTCAAAGGTAAATACCATAATAAACAAACAGAAGTGCTAAAACTGATTTTTCCCAGGGAATATACTTAAGAATCTGATGAAGCTAGTTTTCTTTTTTATTATCAGGTGCCTTATGGACTCAGATTGAAAGTAATGTGAATTTATAGAGCTAAATTGATGAAAGTATTATAAATGACCAAGGAAGAAATAGATTCCATCTGAAGGTAGAACCTCCTATTTTAGTTTTATCCAAGGGCATCAAACACTAAAACACCAACTCTTCCTTAGAAATCTGGCACTATTTCATTCTGGAAAAAATGACAATTCACACTTCATAAAGCTATCAGATCAAGTATATTTTGGTCTGTATTGCAAAATATGACACCAATTATACATTTTAATTAACTGGTGTATTTTATGCTAGTACAATTGATTGATAATTTCTAGTAATATTAACAGATATATGGAAACATAACTTCCCTTTGTTCCCCAAAATGTTGTCATTTTGTGCCAAATAAATGATATCAAGAAATATTTCTTCTGTTAAAATGTTTTTCAAATATTTTCATTAAGGTGGAAATACTTTACCAATCATCAACATTTTCTAACATCTCTCCTGTAGGTAAATGCACTCATATACGCATCCAGGAACTGGTGTGATGCTTTATGATTATTGTCTCAACTACTCCACTCGGGAAGCTGATGATAACTTGCACTCAGAGTTTAAGACCATTCTGGGAAAAATAGTAATACACATAATCTCTTCTGACTTTTAGTCTCAATGGTTCCATTAACTGATAACAACCAAAGATAATCTCACAAATTTCCAACTTTGATCTTTCAACTCATTGATATATTAACAGGTTGCAATATGAAGTATATATTGGTTTATACTTATTAGTTTTTTAATTTTATATGTAATTTAAAATAAGATCATGCTGTATATTGTCTTCTTGCTTTGAATGCTCACATTTTATTTGAATACTTTATTTTTGAGCAATACAATTTTGTGCTCATTCATTTTTTTGCAACTTGGAAAGCCAGATATACAGGTGGGAGACAGTGGATACAAATGAAAATGTATCTGCTTCATTTCAAATGTACATACCAAGGGAAGGAATTGTGGTATAAGTGGCTAAAATCAATAGCTTCTACCTAAGAGAACCATTCTTGTCTCATTTGAGTGATGTCGTTTTGAACCTTAAGAGACTGAGATATAAAGATTTAGATGAAAAGAATGACTTTGAGCTAACGGCACAATGAGATATTGAATTTTAGAGAGGATGAATGTACCTTACCTTGGGAAAGAGGCAAAACTTGAGTCCTACAGGCAGTATTCTGGAAAGTAGAACTAAGGCATTTCCATATATTGTGTTTAGGACCTCCACAGCTTTAAAAATACCTAATTTACACAATATATTGAATATATCAAAGGTCCCATTTTAGAACATTATCATACTGGGACATAAATACATACATGAACTTGAAAATAGAGATATAATATTAATTAAAGAAATAATGACATATAAAAATATAGACAATCTATATGTATATATATATGTGTGTGTATATATATATATATATATATATATATATATATATATACTAATGTCCCTAGTATGTGTGTGTATATTGCGCCAGGCACCAGTGCTTCATTCCTATATTCCTAGTTACTCAGGAGAATGAGATCTGAGGATCGCAATTCAAAGCCAGGCCAGGCAGGAAAGTCTGTGAGATTCTTTCTTATCTCCAATTAACCACCAGAAAACTAAAAGTTGCGCTGTGGCTCAAGTGGTAGAACGCTCACCTTGAGCTGACAAGCTCAGGGATAGTGTCCAGGCCCAGAGTTCAAGCCCCATGACCACCGCTACCACCACCACCATATATATATATATATATATATATATATATATATACATACAAACATATATATACATACATATATATACATACATTCATATATATACATACATTCATATATATATATATATGACTTCATCAACCAGCAGTTCATGGGAAATGCATGATTTTATTCTCTCTCCTTAATCCATTGCTTAAACCACAGATCTTCCTTTATTTTTTATGAAAAATTGGGAATTTTCACTATAAAAGTTTACTAAACAATAAAAAGTAGTCCATTTCTTTTCCCAAAATTCTTTTTTTAATTTGAACTTTTATAATGACTCATTTCTTTACTAACATGAAATGGTGACACTTTATTAAAGTCTTCTTTTCCAATCATGACTATTTTCCCCTCAGTTTAGTTGCTATTATAGGCTTTCTTTGAAAGGTTAAAGTTTGAAGGGGTTGACTAAGTGAGAGCTCTGGTCTATTAAATGCTTATACTGAAAATTATCTCATTGCATTAACTTCATCAGCATTTGAAGAAAGAAATTAAACATAAATAAAAGAATATTTTTTAATCTTCTTGGATTACACTTTCCCAAATATGCTTGGGAGATTTTAAATATGAGAACTGAGATTTAAATCACGTTTTCCAGTCCTAATTCCATCATGTAATTTGTGAACTTAGCATACTCCTTCACCCCTCTTGTTCTCAGTTTCTTTTTTTTTTTCTTTTTTTTTTTTTTTTTTGGGTCCGGTCATGGGGCCTGAACTCTGGGCCTGGGCGCTGTCCCTCAGCTCTTCAGCTCAAGGCTAGTGCTCTACCACTTGAGCCACAGCGCCACTTCCGGCTTTTTTTCTTTTTGCTTATGTGGTGCTGAGGAATCGAACCCAGGTCCTCAGGCATGCAAGGCAAGCACTCTACCACTGAGCCACCTTCCCAGCCCTGTTCTCAGTTTCTTTAGCAGTAAATATCTTATGGGATTGTTTTTCCAGAAATATTAATGTATTTAAATTATTCAGCATGGATAAATATGTATGTGATAAATACATTACATTATTATTATTAGGCTACGTTTATTTTCTTGTTGTTTTGGGAATCATGATCTCACATCCAGAAGATTTTGTCAATAAGTATGTAGTGTTAGCTAAAAAAAATAAAAATAGCCTGGCAACAGTGTCTTACATCTGTAATCCTAGCTCCTGAAGAAGGTGAGGCCTGGTTCAAAGCCAATACCGCCTTAAGAACAAAAGCTTAGGGTCTGCACCAGGTGCTGATTTCAAGGCCCAAGACTAGCACACTGACACACACACACACCACACACACACACACACACACACACACACACACACACACAGGTGGAGGAGAATTAATGCTCAGAATTTATGGAACATAATGCTCACAGGATATCTAGAAGAGTAGAAAACTGATGAGATTAACAGAAAATATTATCTATGATTTGGTCTCACAAAAGACTAAAATACAGATTGTGAATTGTACAACAAAATGTCTACAGGACCCCAGAAATTGAGTCTGATTTGGAAGTGCTTGAAAGAATACACAATTGACTTAAATATCATCCACAAACCCAAACTTTCTCTTTTATTGTTTTCTTTTTTGTTGTTTTTGTGTTTGTTTGTTTGTTTCTGCTGGTCATGGGGCTTGAACTCTGGGACTAGCTGCTGTCCCTCAGCTCTCTAGCCCTCTACTACTTGAGCCACACTGCCACTTCCAGTTTTCTGGTGGTTTATTGGAAATAAGAGTCTCACAGACTTTCCTGCCCAGGCTGGCTTTGAACTATGATCCTCAGACCTCAGACTCCAGCTTCAAACTTCTCTTTAATGTTAAGTGTAATGTAATTCTTTAATGTAAGAATTTCTCTCTTTGCTGGGTGCCGGCAGGTCAGGACTGTAATTCTAGCTACTCAGGAGACTGAGATCTGAGGATCATGGTTCAAAGCCAGCCCAGGTAGGAAAGTCCGTGAGACTCTTATCTCCAATAAACCACCAGAAAACTAGAAGTGGCACTGTGACTCAAGTGGTAGAGCACTAGCCTTGAGCTGAAGAGCTGAGGAACAGCAGCTCAAGCCCAGAGCTCAAGCCCAATGACCAACAAAAAAGAAAAAAATTCTCTCAAAAGAAATGTTTTAATTTGTAAATTGAAAGATACAAGCACTTTTATATTAAACTACTCATTCAAGATAGAATACACACAGGTACAGAAGAATTGTATAACGTCAATTATAATATTAGTTTAGGAAACACGCTCCTTGAGACCTATAGGAGTTAAAACACATGAGAGAAAAACATAAAATAACATGCACTTGGTGGCTTCCTCTGATGTTTATTTCAATGGGGTTTTTACACCAAAGACTACATTCTATAGTGTAAGACACAGTTTTAAGTGCAGTTTTACTCCAGGTTTTAAATCCATGGCCTTCATACCATAGAATGCATTTTCCTATACAATGAATTGCCTTCATTAACTTAGAGACAGTGTCAGGCATGATATTTCAGAGTGCTTGTTAGGCAGCGTCAGATTATGAGGCACAGGGCTAAGCCAGAGCCAGGAGGACCATTTATTTGGAATCCAGGGCAATTGGTTCATGCAGTCAACATCCATAAACATCCAGATAAGAGCCACCATTCCAACACAATCTATATTGTGTGGCTTGTCAAAATCCTGCTTCACAGACATTTCAGGCCACAGCATGATCATTCATTCTGGCCCATAGTCTGAGGTTGGATAGCTTTTAACTGTGCATTTCCTTATTTAGCAAATACATGAAATATAAGAGAATTGTGGTAAGTCACAAATCTCTCATCATAGACCTTCTCTTCATGAAATATTAAGTGTTACATAGAGGCAAATACTTAAGGGAGAAAATGTAAAACCTTTTAAAATGTATTATATTGGAGGCTTATTACAATGTTTTATTGAAGATAAATAAAGAAGAAATTCTAGGGAAAGACTAACTTAGTTGCTTAGAATTGAATGGGCCTTGAAGACACTTTCCAGATTCCAAGGAAAGTATTGTCAGTCTGAGGAATAATAGCTTTTGGTGTGATCATTTCCTTGGTGTGATCAGTCGCTCACTAATGGGTATGAACACAGTCTTTAGGTGAATAGTGTTCATATCTGACATAATTCATTTAGAAAGATTTTGATATTCAGACAGAGACAACCTCAATCTAAAGTTGTCTTTTAGTTTTTATGGATATAATCCGACATTTCAGAAACATGAGCAGCCAGTGATTTGTTTTGTGATATAGGCTCTAAGTAGCACATTTAACTGTGGAGAGTAAATCAGAAAGCTATGTGACACAATAAAATAAACACAAATGTTCTTCACATTGTTTTAAAGATGCTACATTATTATAGTAGTCTTTATAGTCAAAGGATTTATTCCACTAGGAGCAATTGCTGCAAAGCACACCATGGGTTTGAACTCTGTAAATTAAGATGTAATCTCTGGTCTATAGCATTGTAGATTTTCAATGTTCATCAAGCGTCTCTATAAATCTGGCTTCCAAAATCTGTGCAAATACATTTCCTCAGCTATTAGTGTACAAAAGCTAATTATAAAAAAGATAAATAACACCAATTTACTCAGTAATAAATGAAAAAGATAGTTCAATAGAAAATACATTGAAGTTTTAAATATGAAGTAAATATAGAGAAATCTTTGGTTTCATTATTAGAAAGAAAATAAACAAGTTGTTCATTCATAGAACAATATTAGATACCTCTAATTTTCAGAGAAACAGTCACAGTTCTCTATTTGAAGTTATTTATGAGTATTATTGTCATTATTATTGGAAATGTAAGTCCCTAGCAACAAGATAATTAGCAATATTTTTGACATTTTTAAGTTCAAATTAAGGAGTTGTTTGAATTTTAAAGTATCTGGTATATAATTTTAGTATTAAAATTTGTAGGATTATAATAATTTAAAACATAGATTGATTGTAAACATTTGGGTAAATGCCCAAAAGTGGGATTGCTGGGTCATAGAGGAGCTCTATGTGAAGTCTTTTGAGGAACCTCCATACTGCTTTCCAAAGTGGTTGAACAAGTTTACATTCCCACCAACAATGAAGTAAGGTTCCTTTCTGTCTACATCCCCTCCAGCATCTGTTGTTAGAGTTCTTGGTTTTTGCCGTTCTAACTAGAGTGATGTGGTATCTCAATGTTGTTTTGATTTGCATTTCTTTTATGGCTAGGGATGTTGAGCATTTCTTCATGTATCTATTGGCCATCCTTCTTTCTTCTTCAGAGAAGTTTCTCTTTAAGTCTTTAGCCCACATATTTATTTTATTTTTTTTTAATTTAATTTTATTTTATTTGAGAACATACTGTACAGAGGGGTTACAATTACATGGGCAGGATAATGCATACATTTCCTACCAAGCATTGCAGCCTCCTCCTTTGTTTACCCTTCACCTCCCTTCCCAGCCTCCCCCCCACCCAATCATACCCCCCCTTCCCCCCCCCACCGACATTGTAAAGCTGGTTTAGACATGACATTTTGTACTTCTCATTGTTGCAACAGGTCCACCTGAATCCTTAAACGACTTGTTTGTCCCCATCTCCTCCACATGTTATACTGACATCAAATATAGTGAAAGTGGGGGTGACACTGTGGGGGAGGGACATACAAAGCAACAAAGAAATAACCTTATAAATGCGTTAGAAACACATGCATGAAAGAAACAAAAACATTAAAATACATATTTGAGGGTTCGTTTTCCTAACATCACATTCTCTGACTTTTTCCGCTTGACTCATACCTATACTAGATATTGCAAATAAGGGAAACCATGGGACCTACGTTTCTTTGGGCCTGGCTTACTTCACTAAATATAATTTTTTCCAAGCCTTTCCATTTCCTAACAAATGGGGCAATGTCATTCTTTCTGATGGAGGCATAGAATTCCATTGTGTATATATACCACATTTTCTTGATCCATTCGTCTACTGAGGGGCATCTGGGTTGGTTCCATATCTTAGCTATGGTAAATAATGCTGCAATAAACATAGTTGTGCTGGTAGCTTTAGTGTGGTCTTTTTTGTAGACATTAGGGTAAATGCCCAAAAGTGGGATTGCTGGGTCATAGGGGAGTTCTATGTGAAGTCTTTTGAGAAACCTCCATACTGCTTTCCAAAGTGGTTGAACAAGTTTACATTCCCACCAACAATGAAGTAAGGTTCCTTTCTGTCCACATCCCCTCCAGCATCTGTTGTTGTTAGAATTCTTGATTTTTGCTGTTCTAACTGGAGTGAGGTGATATCTCAATGTTGTTTTGATTTGCATTTCTTTTATGGCTAGGGATGTTGAACATTTCTTCATGTGTCTATTGGCCATCCTTCTTTCTTCTTCAGAGAAGTTTCTCTTTAAGTCTTTCGCCCACTTACTTATTGGGCAGTTGTTTCTTTGAGGATTTGTTGTTGGGTGGTTTAATTTTTTGAGTTCCAAGTATATTTTAGATATGAGACCCTTGTCGGTTGTATGGCTAGTAAAGATCTTCTCCCAATCCGTGGGCTTTCTATTGATCTTGCTAGCTATGTCATTTGCCCTGCAGAAGCTCTGCAACCTTATACAATCCCATTTGTCCTACCTTTCTTTGATTTGTTGTGTTTCCGGGTCTCTATTCAGAAAATTTCGGCCTGAGCCAAGGAGACCCAGGGTTTCTCCTATTCCATCCTGTAATGTTTTCAGAGTGTCTGCTTTGAGTTCAAGGTCTTTGATCCATTTGGAGTTGATTCTGGTTCAGGGTGATATATAAGGATCTAGCTTTAGTTTTCTACATGTAGTTAACCAGTTTTGCCAGCACCATTTACTGAAGAGGCTGTCTGTCTTCCATTCTATTGTTTTAGCTCCCTTATCGAAGATTAGATGGCTATAGGTCTGTAGGTTCATTTCTGGGTCTTCAATTCTATTCCATTGGTCCTGAGGTCTGTTCTTATGCCAATACCAAGCTGTTTTGATTACTATGGCTTTATAGTAGAGTTTGAAATTTGGTATTGATATTCCTCCAGCAGTGTTCTTTCCGTTGAGGAGCGTTTTTGCTATTCGGGGTCTTTTATTGTTCCATATGAATTTTTGGATTGCCTCTTCTATTTCCTTGAAGAATGAGGGTGGAATTTTGATAGGTATTGCGTTGAATTTGTAGATAGCCTTGGGAAGTATTGCCATTTTCACGATGTTAATCTTTCCAATCCAGGAGCATGTAGCCCACATATTTATTGGGCAGTTGTTTCTTTGAGGATTTGTTGTTAGGGGATTTAATTTTTTGAGTTCCAAGTATATTTTAGATATGAGACCCTTGTCTGTTGTATGGCTAGTGAAGATCTTCTCCCAATCCGTGGGCTTTCTATTGATCTTGCTAGCTATGTCCTTTGCCATGCAGAAGCCCTGCAGTTTCATGCAATCCCATTTGTCCAACCTTTCTTTGATTTGTTGTGTCTATTCAGAAAATTTCTGCCTGAGCCAAGGAGACCTAGGGTTTCTCCTATTCCATCCTGTAATGTTTTCAGAGTGTCTGCTTTGACTTCGAGGTCTTTGATCCATTTGGAGTTGATTCTGGTGCAGGGTGATATATAAGGATCTAGCTACCCTCACAACTATGTTTATTGTAGCATTATTTACCATAGCTAAGATATGGAACCAGCTCAGATGCCCCTCAGTAGATGAATGGATCAAGAAAATGTGGTATATATACACAATGGAATTCTATGTCTCCATCAGAAAGAATGACATTGCCCCATTTGTTAGGAAATGGAAAGGCTTGAAAAAAATTATATTAAGTGAAGTAAGCCAGGCCCAAAGAAACATAGGTCCCATGGTTTCCCTTATTTGCAATATCTAGTATAGGTATGAGTCAAGCAGAAAAGGTCAGATAATGTGATGTTAGGAAAATGAACCCTTAGATATGTATTTTAATGTTTTTTTTCTTTCATGCATGTGTTTCTAACGCATTTATAAGATTATCTCTTTGTTGCTTTGTATGTCCCTCCCCCACAGTATAACCCCTGCTTTCACTATATTTGATGTCATTATAACTTGTAGAAGAGATGGGGAAAAACAAGTTGTTTAAGGATACAGGTGGACCTGTTGCAATAATGAGAAGTACAATTTGTCATGTTGAAAACGAGCTTTACAACGTTGGTGCGGGGCGGGGGTGGGGGGAGGGGGAGGAGGCGGGGAGGATTGGGTGGGGGGGAGGCTGGGAAGGGATGTGAAGGGTAAACAAAGGAGGAGGCTGCAATGCTTGATAAGAAATGTACGCATTATCCTGCCCATGTAATTGTAACCCCTGTACAGTGTGTTCACAAAAAAAAAAAAAAGAAAAGATCCATTTAAAAAAAAAGAAAAGAAAATCCCACAGACATGAGCCCACAACCTGGCCATGTTAAGTAGCAAGTTATTTATCACCACTAATTTAATTTTTCCTTATCAAAGAAATAATGATCATTATAATGCCCTCAAATGGTACATAAAGTCAAGTCTTTTTCTGGGATTTTTTGAGTATGGACAAATAAAATGCAAGGCATACTTTTCTTAAAAAAAAAAATAGACTGAGACTCTTTTTTTGTCTTTTCTTTTTTGGTACTGGGGATTGAACCCAGGACGTCACACTTGTAGGCAAGTCCTTTGCCACTGAGCTACATCCTAGCAGATTGAGACTCTTAACTCTTGAGAATCAATGAGAAAAATCATGTGAATAAACATTTCTGCAACAGATCTACACACATACTTTGAATAAAAGATAACAGTAAATTTTCAATGTGGAATACTGCTTTTAAAAAATGAAGCTACAGCAAAAATACAATGTAGCTCAGTACCATGTGTAAATTATCCAACTCACTATGATTCCGTTTTATAGGGTAGGGCTTGTTGTTATATATTTCATCTAAGAAGATTTGCTTCACAACTTAGTATTTCTATCACCTTTAAGAGTGGTTAGCTTGAATTTTAATGATGTGTTTGCTTGTAAGCATTGTAAACGTCATAATAATTGTTACTATGCAACATGAAATAACTTGGGTTTGCTGTTATCAAGTGTATTCCTACCTTAATGCCTAAAAGGCATAATTATGTTGAGTCATGTCTTTCTTCTCTTTTCCTTGTGATAACCATTTTTATTATTTCCATTGGACTTTCAGCCTTATTCTCCAAACTCTCTGTTGTACCACCATATAAAATAAAAATGTGTTGAAATTGGCATGTTTGAAACCGAGTTTAAATACAATTCCAAATAAAATTTAAGAACAAAAAATAAAAATAATAGTTATTTCCAATGTCAAATGATGAAATATTATACTGAAAATCAGATACCCTTATTTTACTTGTTATACTTTACACTCTTCTCAGTATCAATCAGTTCATTTTCATGATGTGAGCAGGCAAAAAGAAAAACATCAACTTCTATACAAATATTTCAGACTTTTTGTTAGGACAAAGGCAGCCTTGCTCTGATGGTCTGGACCTTGTTCTTCTATCTTGTTTGCGTTATTACTAAATATCTTCTTGAAATCTATTCTAAATTTTCTGTAGCTTAAACAATTTTAAAAGAATAGTGATTAGCCTCACCTTGGTTTAAGAGAATGAATCAGAAATTACCTGGACAGAAACTCCTCATTAGGTTTTTCTATTCTACTGCTCTTCTCTTTGGTTCCAATCCTTTCTGTTTCATTTTGTGAAGTTAATGAGATTCCCCTCTTACTGGAAAGGAAAAAGTGTTTATGTCTTATACTGTCATAACCCTACAATACTATTGCCTATCATTTTAAGTGGTATATACTAGGCCCCACTATCCTTTATAATACATTATAAAATAACAATATACTTTATATCTATAAAGAAATGTATGGTGTAAGATGATGAATGTATGTAGAACAGCAAAGTCTGTGAATCCTATGAGGCAATGTTCACTCATACATCATTTCCCATTCCTTGTTTCTGTATCATGTAGTCATTTGTTTTGTATTTTTAGTAAGAGAATAAAACTAATTATGGGCACAGCACTCCCTGACATTCACTGAACACCAGCAAGCAGCATGACTTCCTGCTGAGGGAATTATAAATGGAGACTGGGTGTGTGCCTGTGTGCTACTGGCAGTCTACTACAGTAACTACAGACAAGATTTCTGTTGTCTGTAATCCCTTTCTCCTGCTTACTGTGATGATCCTTTGTCTCTTCAGTGGTTATCTTTGCCTCACAACTAGTGTAGAAGAATCTTTTTTCCTAGTTTATTACATCTATAATTGAAATGCCTGTGTGATAGCTCAGAGCCCTTAACCTTTCAGTTTCGAGTATCATAAAATCTATATAAACTAATGAAAATCATGGGGAGACAGAACAAGAATAAAGATATTTTAAAAGTTTAGTTTCCTAATGTTCAGAAGACATGTTTTCCAAATGTATGGTACTTAAAGCAGAGCATACATAGATATGAAATGATAATATGTTTTCAACCTATTAAAGTATTATTTTATTTCCTGAAAGCAAGTGCTGTTCCCCTGAAAGAAACTTGGGTATTAGTTGAATAAGTCATAGTTCTGATCTGTTAACTTATATTTTTCATAATTTTATCAGTTTATTTAGTCAATAATTGCACAAAGTAAAATAAGGTAGAGATATCTAATTATTTTTAGGCCTTGTGAAGTGAAATATGAAATAACCAGTGGAAAAAAATGGCTCTGTGATTTGAAAAATTGATATACAGAAAGAATTTATGTGGAGTTTTTTTGTTTGAATTTTTTTTTTCTGTTGGTCATGGGGCTTGAACTCAAGGCCTAGTTCTCTACAACTTTGATCCATACCATCACTTCCAGTTTTCTGGTGATTAGTTGGAGATGAGAGTCTCAAGGACTTTCCTGACTGGGATGGCTTCAAACTACAATTCTGAGATCTCAGACAAATGAGTACTTAGGATTACAAGCATGAGCCACCAGCAACAAGATAAGAATTTATTCCTCCATGCTTCGTCGGGATTACTACTACAGGGATGTGATAGGTTGGGAGTACACTTGAAATCTAAGAAAGAAAATTTCTCTTTCATTTACATCCCTTAAACCTGAAGCCTTTTTTCCTATTTTCTCTTAGTCAGAGAGTAACTTACTATTCCAGCTAAAAAAAAAAAGAGATTTTACTGTAGTCCATGAAATCATCCAAAGTCAGAAGGAATTCTGACATTAAAAATGATAAAGATTTGAGAGAAATTAAAGCTACTTTCTTCAAGTCTGTAAAAACCATTGAAGACATAAAAATGAGCAAATATTTATTCTAGAATAGTGATTTCTTTATATTACTTTAATATTATTCTAATATTATGTAATGAATTAATTATGTCAATTAAGTTTTTCAATGCAGACACTTTTACATAGAATGAGTGAACAGAAACACTGGAATGGTAATTTGTTTGTGATATAAATTAATTATAAGACAAATACCTAGAGGAAAATATTCAGCCTTAGGAACATTATTCTTTCCAATCTCAAACTTCAGTGTACGTAATGAATGCATATAAGCAAAGTATCAGTGCCTTTGTGTGGGTGTAATTATTTGACTGAGACTATACTAGTGCTTCTGGGTTTTTTGAATGTGAACTCACAGTTCCTGAATGAAGAACAATTTGGGAATTTATACCTTACGAGTTTTTAACTATTTGCTTCTTCACCTTATTTCTTAATGTGAAATGTTTCTTTTTACTAATTATGCATCTCATGTAAAAGAAGATTCAACTAAGCCACATATGCATTTAGCTAGAAGAAGTTTTAAAAACTATTTTCAATAAATTCCTTTTGTTGGTACATTTCTTTCTCATCAGTATCCCTCCTGATATGTCACCCCTTTACCAGAAAGGTGTCCCAAGTTTATTAATTTCCTGTATTTCCATGAGGAATTGTAATGTCCATCATTCTATTTGAAGATACTCAGACAAGTAAATTTCAGTCTTAATTTTCCCATAATAAATGTCAATTGAACTCAAGTACAAGTACATAATGATAAATGTGACAGCATGCTACATAAATCATTTCTAATATTCAGAAACCAGAGAAATCAGCTTGATGAGTTGGAATTGTTTATATAATTAATTTCAAATTATATTTTACCTTACTATAAACTCTATGCCTCAAGTAAATGGAATAGAAATATTCTTTTAAAACTAATTTTGTAAATATCATTGAAAATAATTATTCAGTAACATGTAAATTTATTAGGGCATACTCCTATTTTATTACATCTATATGTGTTTTCTGAAAGATAAATTGCTCTGATTTTACAAAGTATTTTTTCCTTACATAGATAAAGTAGTACAGGAAAAACCTCAATGGCTACCATACAAATCCAGTTTTCTCTGTACTGACTGTGAGATCTATTAGAAACTTCAGTGACTGTCTCCATGAACTACTTTTCTGGCCAACTCCATCTGCTTTCATTTTCTAAACAACTGATGAACCAAACCAAGATAAGCAGGTAATAAAATAGTTGACTTAATCATGACTTCTAGGGTAGAACCAGAATAAAAGTCCTCATGGTGATTTGTAACACTGGAGATTAAAATCCAAAATGATTTCTGGGGTTGATGTTTCAGTTTTCTTAAATAAGAGACTTAAATAGCATGTCTTTAATAAAATATGTACATTAGGCATCAAAAATACAAATAAGAGAAGTCAAAATAATATTTAAGTACAGTTACAATATGAAAATCATGATGCAAGTATAAATTATTCTGAAAAGTCAATATATATTTGGCAAATATGACTAAATGCACATATTGGTAAAGTTTAATATGCATCAAGTGCAAGCTTTTTATCAAATTTCATATAGGAAATTCATACTAGAATAGATGGTTTACCAAAAAAAGATGCAGTTTTATATTTTCTGTATCCATGTGTCTTTGTACCATTCGAATCATTACTGTGTAGTCCTTTCCCTGTAAGACTAAACATAATTGACCATTCATTAAACCTGATATGGGCTATCATTTACATTTTTACTGTGAAGACATTGTTCAGAGGGGTTACAGTTACATGAATAAGGTACTGAGTCCATTTTCTATGGAGCATTGTTGCCTCCTCCTTTGTTTTGCTCCTACTATCTCCTTTCCTGTTCTCCCCCTCCCTCCTCTTCCCCTCCAAGTTGTAAAGTTTGTTTTAAAAATAATGTCTTGCATGTGTCATTGTTACAATGGGTCAAGACATACACTTATTTCAGCATTTTGTTATTCCCCTTCCCATTCCCAAATTAGAAAAATGTATATAGAAGATGCAGGGCACTAGAATCAAATACAGTGACAACAGGGTTTATACCGTGGGGGAAGAATATACAAAAGAAACAAAAAAAATCACATAGTACATAAAAAACAACAGTGACAAAGATAAAATCCTTTTGTGTCCCTATCTTGGGGTTCATTTCTCATAGCATCATCTTATATGGTCATATATGTATATAGCTTTTGACTTTTCTGCTTGTCTAGTAAGATTATTCTAGACATATAGTAGTTATTGCAAATAAGGGTTTACTAAACTTAATATATTTTTTCCAAGTCTTTCCATTTCCTAACAAATGGGGCAGTGTCATTGTTTCAGATGGAGGCACAGAATTCCAGTTTTGCATTTTCTTGATCCATTCATCTACTGAGGGGTATGTGTTGGTTCCATATCTTAGCTATGATGAATAATGTTTCAATAAACACAGTTGTGCTTACATGGTCTTATATATTCCTTTGGTCAGTAAAATGTGGTTTCAAAATCACTTGCTTGCTTCTGTCTTTCTGGGAATATTGCCCAAGCCTCCAGTCTAGCCTGTTGGCACCAATGTACATTGACTTAGACAAAGCCAAACACCAGACATGTGAATTAGCCAAATTAGATAGCCAGTGTAGTCAACCTGAAAGTTGATCTCAGATACATAAGGCAGTGTACCTGAGATCAGTCAAGCCTGACCTAACTCTGAAAAGCCTCACAGCTGGCCTACACACTCATTACTCTATCTCTATCTCTATATCCTTCTATAGATTGATCAATCAATCAATCAATAGAAGATAGTTTGTGTGTAAATACAGTTTCACTAGCAACTCTCTATTGATTAAAGTAGATATGTGATAACCTGCAAACACCAAATTATCTGTCTGTGTTAACTTACCTTCCCCCTTAATAATAATACCTATCTTAAAAAGTTTGCTGTGAAAATCAATTTAGGTGAACGTAAGGCAAAGTAACACACATGAGGTTCAAATATGACACACCCTTTAAAAAGGCTGTCATGTTAAAGGTTGGTCCCCAATTGGTAACAATATTCAAAGTTTATTAGATCATGAATGGGTTTACTTTTATCAAATGGACTGTTAGTTGGAGAGAGCCGATTGCATGAAGTACGTAATTGAGGAAAGACGTCTTCGCAATATATATCTTACTTTGGTTCTACCTTCCAACCTGAAGGAGGTGAGCCACTTTTCTCCATCACATACTTCCCGCCATGATTCTCTGCCTTATCATTTAGGAGCACATACACCATAGAGTCATGTGGACCATTACTAATATCTCTGAAATTGCACGCCAGAATAAACCCTTTGTTTCTTGTTTCTCACAAGCAACAGCTTAAGGTTTACCATAACAACATCAACAAATTGATGGGTTTTTTCTTCACTGCAATGAAAAATTAACACAGTATTGATATTTCACTTGATATTCATATATAGTTACAACCCTCATTATATGATATATAAACTTTGTTTTTATAACTTATGCCTCTCATCTTCCAAGCGACTTTACCAATAAAAATGAAATAGCATACATAATTTGCCGTACAAATTGAGTTATAGTGCTATCATTTGAATGTCCCCTCCAAAACAAAATTGAAATTTAATTGCCCTGGTAACCATTCAAAAAGGTAGCTATCTAAGAGATGAAATCATGAGGGTTTTGTTCTCAGGAAGAGATTATAATGTTTTTATTACAGGAATCGGTTGATTTTTATGGGAATTTATGATATCATCTTCTCATATATACTCTCAACATGATGACTTGGCCATGTTATGAAGCAGTAAGAAGGCCCATACTAGGGGAGCTCTCTTCATCTCTGGTCCTCCCGCCAGAATAATAAACCAAATAAACTTCTATTTCTTGTGAACTGTTCATTTTGTTGTATTCTGTAATAGTTGCAAAAAAAGACCCTAGGATAGTCAATTATAGGGAGAAAAGGACAAAAATGAATGTAATAGTAATTTTATAATCATCTCTCTGTGAGAAAATTATATTTAATTTGCATTTCCTTTATAATTCTGACATGATTTTGAATCTGAAATGCATATGAATTCAACTTATCAACAGAAAAAAGTGTACTGCAATTATAATTTATTTGACAGGAATAACTAAACCTTTATAATTACTTGCCTCTTTCCCAAAATAATATTCATGGAGAATCAAAGTGCATGAGTATGAAAAATCAGTAGACCACTATTTTATAAACTCACAAGTTGCTTGAGAGAACATTGAAACATACTTGTTCTCCTTCTTAATATGAAATAGCTTTAAATGATTGAGTGAAATAGGTTAATAAAATTTAATATATGTGTATATAGAGTTTACTTCTGATACAAAATCTCTCATTCATGAAAAATCCCTCTGCTTAATAAGCCATTTGAAGAATAAAGGTGTGTTTCATATATGGCCTCTGTTCAGGTACTTAGCAATATGTTCAAAAAAGACACCTTTGGTAAATACTATGGAGTTAGATTATGGAGATATAAAACAGATTGTTGAATATTCTAATGGTGTCCGTCTATCTTGGCTATGATGGCTCTAATAGTGTCATCTGTCAGCAGTTGCACCTATTTCCTCTGCCACCAAGCAAGCAGCATACAGAATCAAGCCAGAAATGGAGATGCAATATTAGATGCCATCTGTGTTGCTCATCTGATTTCAATCCAAATTGTTCTTGAGCCAATCATTGAACCAAGTGAAAAATTTGATTGTGAGTCGAGTGAAGAATGAAAAAAAGACAAGAATCTAGAAGACCTGCAGCAAATCGCCATCACAGAGGATTGCTTCTTATTTGTAAATTCCATTGTGAAGAAAGATTTGGAGACTAGGAAATATTATCTTCACAGAGATGGAAAAAAGACAAATAAATACACATGCATAATCATATGTATTTCCACAAACACCTACTCACAGTAGAATGGGTTCTTATTTTAAAATTGTTACTGGTTTCAAAAAGAATTTTTTATAATTTCTTTTTTTCTTTGTTTTTTAAAATAAGTTCTTTTATTGTGGAAATACAGTATAGAGGGGTTACAATTACATGAGCAAGGTAATGAGTACATTTCTTATTAAGCATTGTTGCCTCCTCCTTTGTTTCCCCTTCCTATCCCTTCCCATTTCTCCCCCTACCTTGTTTTTCGACAAAATGTCTTGTATATCTTATTGTTGCAATGCGTCCACCTGTATCCCTATTTAAACAATTTTTTTCCCTTCCCCTCCACAAATTTTACCAACATCAAATACAGTGAAAACATGGTTATACCGTGGGGGGAGGTACATACAAAGCAACAAAGAAATATCTTATAAATATGTTAGAAAAAATAGCAAGAAAGAAAAAGTATTAGAGTCCTTATCTTGGGGTTCATTTCGCCTAAAATCAACTTATCTGACTGTTTCTGCTTGTCTCAGAAATATACTAGTTATTGCTAATAAGGGAAACCATGGGACCTGTGTTTCTTTGGGCCTGGCTTACTTCACTTAATATAATTTTTTCCAAACCTTTCCATTTCCTAACAAATGGGGCAATGTCATTCTTTCTGATGGAGACATAGAATTCCATTGTGTATATATACCACATTTTCTTGATCCATTCATCTACTGAGGGGCATCTGGGTTGGTTCCAGATCTTAGCTATGGTAAATAATGCTTCAATAAACATAGTTGTGCTGGTAGCTTTAGTATGGTCTTGTTTGTGATCATTTGGGTAAATGCCCAAAAGTAGCATTGCTGGTCATAGGAGAGCTCTATGTGGAGTATTTTGAGGAACCTCATACTACTTTCCAAAGTGGTTGAAAAAGTTTACATTCCTATGAACAGTGCAGTAGGGTTCCCTTCTGTGCACATCCCCTCCAGCATCTGTTGTTATTAGAGTTCTTGATTACAGCCATTCTAACTGGGGTGAGGTGGTATCTCAATGTTGTTTTGTTTGCATTTCTTTTATGGCTAGAGAGGTTGAACATTTCTTCATGTGTTTGTTGGCCATGTTTCTTTCCTCTTGAGAGAAGTTTCTCTAAGTCTTTGGCCCACTTATTTATTGGGGAGTTGTTTCCTTGAGGATTTGTTGTTGTTGGATTTAACTTTTTGAGTTTCAATTTTATTTTAGATATGAGACCCTTTTCCGTAGTATAGCTAGTGAAGATCTTCTCCCAATCTGTGGGCTTTCTATTGATCTTGCTAGCTATGTCCTTTGCCATGCAGAAGCTCTGCAATTTCACACAATCTCATTTGTACAAACTTTCTTTAATTTGTTGTGTTTCTGGTTCTCTATTAAGAAAATTTCAGCCTGTGAAAAGGAGAACTATGGTTTCACCTATTCCATCCAGTAATATTTCCAGGGTGTCTGCTTTGAGTCCAAGGTCTTTGTTATATTTGGAGTTGATTCTTGTGCAGGGTGATATATAAGAATCTAGCTTTAGTTTTCTTCAAGTGATTAACCAATTTTGCCAGCACCATTTACTGAAGAGGTTGTCTTTCTTCCATTCAATTTTTTTGCTC
Source organism: Dipodomys spectabilis (assembly GCF_019054845.1). NCBI lineage: Eukaryota > Metazoa > Chordata > Mammalia > Rodentia > Heteromyidae > Dipodomys > Dipodomys spectabilis. Next base: position 2,219,689 of record NW_024870840.1, read on the forward strand.
CCTTATCGAAGATTAGGTTGATATAGGTCTGGAGGTTCATTTCTGGGTTTTCAATTCTATTCCATTGGTCCTGAGGTCTGTTCTTATGCCAGTACCAACCTGTTTTGATTACTATCGCTTTGTAGTAGAGCTTGAAATTTGGTATTGATATTCCTCCAGCACCGTTCTTTCTGTTAAGCATTGTTTTTGCTATTCGGGGTCTTTTATTTTTCCATATGAATTTTTGGATTGCCTCTTCTTTTTCCTTGAATAATGAGGTTGGAATATTGATAGGTATCGCATTGAATTTGTAGATTGCCTTGGGAAGTATTGCCATTTTCACGATGTTGATCCTTCCAATCCAGGAGCATGGGAGGGTTTTCCCCTTTCTAAGTTCTGTTTTGATTTCCTTTTTCAGGTTTTTAAAGTTTACATCATAGAGGTCCTTCACTTCTTTGCTTAAGTTAACTTATGTATTTTATTTTTTGTGGGGCTATTACAAATGGAGTTGCTTTCCTAATTTCAGCCATGCTTTTCTCTTTGTTGGCATACAGAAAAGCCATTGATTTTTGAGGGTTAATTTTATACCCTGCTACTTTACCAAAGTTTTTAATCAGCTTGAGTAATTTGTGAGTGGAGTCCCTGGGATTCTTTAAATACAAGATCATGTCATCTGCAAAGAGGGAGAGTTCGCATTTTTTATTTCTATTGTTTTGAAGCAAGTGAAAGAAAAAAATGATTCATTTTCTGAGCACCAATAAGTTATGTGGTTTTGTTTGAAAGATTATTTCCATAGACTTTTGTATGCTTTCTCTCTACATCCAAAAAGTGAAATCAACACTTAACACTGTCACAAAAATGAATTTAATTATTAATGCTTTAAAAGGAAAATATAGAATTTCTATAAATTGCCTTCTTTCATAATAGGCACTTATGGATACACATATTTTATTAATAAAATAAATCTGACTTTAGATAAATGTAAAATACTAAATTTGAAAGAGATATCAAGATTTATTTCATTTAGAAATGACCATAACGGTTTAACAAAGCTTATGTTATTATCAAAGGTTGTTAAACATCATTGAATAAAATGTGATTATTTATTCAAAAAGTTTACAAAGAAATTTTCCAGAAAAATTGTTTTTGTTGTGAGTTTGCTTTCTATTTTTTCATGGTGGAATTTTCAAGTTATTCACATGTAACTTTTTGGAGAAGGAGATAGTTTGCAGGCAGCAATTAATTCTGTTATTTATCTTTCAATTATTACATTGTCTTGCTAGGTAAATAACAATGTAGTATGATAAATGCATTGTCATAAGCTAGATATCAACACTTTCATGTTACACAATCTAAATGCCAAGTGATAAGCTTGATGTTTTCATAAGGCCATACTAAAGGTACCAGCACAGCTATGTTTATATATATATATAAATATATATATATATATGTACATATATACACACACACACATATATATATATATATACATTTATATAAACCATGTGCCTCCATCAGAAAGAATGACACCATCCCATCTGTTAGGAAATGGACAGACTTGGAAAAAATTATATTAAGTGAAGTAAGCCAGACCCAAAGAAACATAGGTTCCCATGGTTTCCCTTATTTGCAATAACTAGTGCAAGTCTAGGATAATCCAATCAGGTAAACCGAAAAGGTCAAAAGCTATGTACATATGACCATATAAGATGATGCTAAGTGAAATGAACAACAAGATAGGGACACAAGAGAGTTTTTCTTTGTTGCTGTTGTTTTTAATGTACTATGCAAAAACTAGGTCAATTCTTAATATGGGTTATTATTAGTGAATCTCAAACTATGTTTTTCATATTGAAATATTACCAAAATAATATGTATATCAACAGTTTTTGTATTTTAACTACAAGACATAGACTTTCAGAATGTGTGTGTGTGTCTGTGTGTGTGTGTCTGTGTGTGTGTGTCTGTGTGCATGTGTGTGTGTACCAGACCTGAAGGTTGAACTCATGGTCTGGGCACTGTCCTTTACCTTTTGCTCAAAGCTAGCACTTGAGTTACAGCTCCACTTCCAAACTTTTGGAAGTTTATTGGAGGTAAGAATCTCACAGGTTTTCCTGCTCCAGCTAGATTTAAACTGCAATCTTCAGATCTTAGCCTTAGCTAGGATTACAGGTGAGAGCCAACATCTCTCATTCTAAATATTTTACTTATTTTTTTAATAAGTCCTGTCCCACATTTTAAACATCCAAATTTTGGGTTACTTCTGATAATCACAATATAAAATCACTAACCAAAATTTTACACATAAACAATTCAAAGGTTTTAATATGTAAGTTGTTCTGTGCAGCATAGTACTGCACAGTTTGTCTTTGTTCTATTCAGGATGAAAAACATCTTTGGGAGTATCTGCCTTGGTTATTAAATTAGCCCTTACGGTACAACTTTGCTTCTGTTCAAGTAACCTTTATTTCACCTCATTGTGGTACAAAGTGTAAGAACATGAATATGAGCAATTTTGTTACAGTATATTGTTATAATTCATTTGTTTATTTGTGGTTTTAATCACTTGCAATATTTAATGTATAAATTAAATTTGGTTATAGCCATAAAATGTATATACCAAATGCATATACAGATTCTATTCATCGCCATAGGTTCAGGCATTTGTGAGTCTAGAGAAGTACAACCCACAGAAAAAGCAGCTCTGTGCTAGTACCTCATAGAGAGACACTCATTTGATTGTGACTGTTATCCAACTGATATATGTTATATCAAAAATCCATTGTCCTAGATTATATATCCCAACATCCCAAGAAGTAATGAAAAGTTTATTCAGGAATATGCATAAATTTTCACTTTCCAGTACTTTTCAACAACAACTGAAACTTGCAATAATTTGTTTTCACCAGATTTATAGGATTCTTAAATGACAAAGAAGGTAAACCATATATTGTGTATTTACTCATTTCATTCCATTCTTTGAGATTTAAATAGGATTTGGATGTTTGCAAAAGAAAAATAAAAGGGCTATGAATTACAAAAATTTGAGCTGAAAAATTAGGTGGTATAAAGTGAAAGTAGGAGAATGTAAAATTTTATTATATATGTTATTGTGAAGGATCACAATAACTTTCTAAATTTCACCAATAAACAAAGATGGAAACGTGATAATCACAAGGATTTATTGATACAAGTGAAATTACCTTATAAAATAATCTTTAGATTCAGTGCAATCATATACATCCATCATATAAATGGAAATAACATAATTAATGATAGTAACTATGAAAACATCAGTAAACAGCATAAATAACACTTATGAAAAAATGCTTTTATACAAGTTTCAAGATGATGAAAAAATTGGGATGTTGAATAAGAGAAAGAAGGTAGAAAATTTTTCTTCATTTTATCCTGGAAACAATTTAAGAACGTGATATTTATTCAAATGGATATAGAAAAGATTAACACATAAAATTGTAGTTTTAAGTCAATGCTGCAGATTATGCAGGTGTAATTTTACCATAATATCTACTTGATGAGCTCACTTATCTCTATAAATCTTTACAAATATTTACTCCATAGTCTGAGCAATGTATTAGCACTGGTAGTGTGTTGTGCTGCTGATAATCATATTGTCTGGCTTTGGGTATAGTTGATATGAGGAGAGAGATGTACAGAGAATAGAGACAGAAGCAGACATCTAGAGAGAAAGATCATAACATTATGGCTTGTGTTATATTAACAGTATAAATTAAGTGTAGGCAAGGGTACAGAAAAGTGCTGCTCATTCTGCCTGTAAATGCTAAAAAAGAGTAACACGTATTGTGACCTGAAGGTTTAATAAGACATTTTTGCTGGTGGAATGAAAAGGGAGAACATTTACACTTTATAGCAAAATTATTCATTGGCAGGTTAAAAAACCTATAAACATTACAGAACTATAAAAGTAAAATTACAAAAACAAGTGTGATTTAACCAATTATGCATGGTACATAGCAAGTACAGGGTAAAAGATTTCTACCACAATATAGGCAAAAAAAAGTGTCATAAAAATCTGGAAAACAGATAATTGCTAAAATAATTGGCACATAATTGCTGAAGTTATTATGGCATCTATCTATACCTATCTATCTACCTATATCTATCTATCTATGGATGTGTATATGTATGTACATATATACTTGTATATGTGTATGTATACATGTATATGTACATGTATATCTATATATGTGCACATATATGTGAATATATTATATACATTATATGTGCATACACATATGTGTATGTATGCATGCATACATATGCATGTATATATACATATGCATGCATATGTGTATATGCATGCATACATACATATATATATATATCCATTCATGCAGATAACCTTCAAACAAACACATTTTTATAACTTACACTTTAAAAAACTTTGTATTCTACCTTAATGATCCATAAATTCTCATTCATCATAAAATTCACAGCAGTTCAGTCATGGAAGTTTGTGACTCCTCCTCCTATAGTATTTGCTATCCTGTGTTTAAACAATTTGTTAGACATCATGCAGTAATTTTAAAAGTAAAATAATAAAGGAAAGAAATGGTACTATTTTACATTTATTCAGAGTATCTGGGGCACTTTTGTATTGGAATCAGAATGAAGTCACTAATGGGAAAGGCAGAGATGCATCTCTGCAGACAAGTTTGTGTTTGAAGAAAATATGCTTAACCAAGAGAAGAAAAGAACAATAAACAGATGTGCATGGGCCTAAAATGAAAAAAAAAGACGGAATTTTTTTTTTTCATGTCTCTTTTGTATCTGGCAACCTCAAGAGATTCTTGTTAATTCTAATAATTGTTCAGTTAAATGTTTGGTGCATAATTATTAAATACTCAGTGTAAAATTATATTATGTTTATCTAAAGATGATATCTTGTTTTATTCTCATTCTAGTTAATTCAGGAAAAATTAAAATTCATCACTTGGATTTATATTTTTGTGTGTCTATGCACTAATTAAGTTTTGGGGTACAATATTTCCTAATTTCCTGTACTCATATTCAAACCCTAGACCTACTCCATGCTTTAAATAGATTTACATATTAAAAAAAGTTGGCTTGTACTGAAAAGTATCTTGACCGTGTGATTTAATGAACAAATACCTAAAACATAACAGAGTATATTTTTCTAGAGTGTTTTTCCTTCATTCCTTTATCACTGAAGTCCATAGAAAAGTTTAGGGGAAAAAGTCCAATACCTTTTATTATTTGCTTCACTTATAAACATCATAGAAGAAGAATAAAAGAATATTGAATAGAAGCATAATCAATCATTTCTCCTCTCACACCAAATGAAGTTTATTACTCTGCACATCAAGGCTTATAGAATTGTGTCATCTCAATTCTTGATTGAGAATAAATGCTTCATTAAACTTAAATATAGCAATCTAATAATAAGAGTAAAACCACAGAGAACTATGATTAAATTAAAGGAGCATACATATCATTGTGCAGGATACTTTCAACTTCCAGATGAAATGCAAAGTCTAATATTCACAGTCACACAACAACTGCAATGAATTATGGGATTGCATATGGATAGTAAAAAATCTTAATTTGAGAGCAATTTTCAATGTAAAAAGAGACTTTGTTGGGGCTGGAAAGGTGGCTCAACGGTAGAGTGCTTGCCCCACATGCATAAGGCCATGGGTTCAATTCCTCAGGACCACATAAACATAAAAGGCTGGAAGTGGTACTGTGGCTCTAGTGGTAGAGCGCTAGCCTTGAACTGAATTGCTCAGGAACAGCGCCCAGGCCTAGAGTTCAATTCCCATGACCGACAAAAAAAAAAAAAGATTTTGTTGTATGTTTTTGAAATAAGATTTTTAGAGGGGCCAAATATTAATAATAATACATAGATTATTGAGAGTCAAAAACATGCAGAGCGATGGTAAGTTTTATTGAGAAGAAGAAATCAGGAGGAAAAGCAGAGTTCTTTGTGGAAAAGTACACAAAGAGGTCTGCTTTTCAGCCTAAGGTATTTGCAGTGTCTTTGAATCCCAAGTTGAGTAGGAAGTTGGCCAATAAGTCATTGAGTAGCTATAGATTATTGTTTTCTGTACTAGGGATCAAATACCAGGTTTCTTTCTTATAAACAACCACCTTTCTAAGAAGCCATACTGCTACTCCTGGCTATATACATCTGGAGCTCCAGAAGCTTTGTGGCCAGAGATAGATGAGTCAATAAATTATATTCTAGTCTTCACACTCCAATAGCTAATGTCTGCTGGATATCTTTATGGTGCTAGGAAAGAAATATTAATTACTAGGCAATTTAATACAAACTCTCAACTATTCTCTCTTTAAAACTAGTTATTGGCCATTTTCCTCTATGTTATTAAATGGTTTTCCTAAAAGCCACCTTTGAGATTAGGGGTTTCACAAAACCCAAGGATCATTTCTAGGCAACATCATCTCTCTTTTGCTGCCATCTCTTTCATAATGTAATAAAGAAATTTTATGACCTATTTTGAATAATCAGACATTTCATATAAATATTTTATGATATTCATCTGCCTAGAGCCTCACAGCAAACTGAGTTAATATAATAAACTTTCCTGAGATGAATTTCAAAATGAATATGTGTGTATATGTTTTTCTTAATTACATTCAAGTAGAACAAAACTAATTAAAATTAACATGAAAGATTTTAAATTGAAAATATTGTTAGGGTAATTACAGGCCCACAAGCAAAGTCAAGAGATAATCCAGAAATATTCCTTGATATTTTTCCATGTTTACCTCAGTGGAAATTTGTTGTACTATGGTAGTATCATACCACAACCAAGGTATTGATATAGGTACAACATTATGACTCTGACTTAAAATTCCATACAATTGTGTCACATGTGTGGATAAATGGATTGACTGTAACAGCTTATATACAGAATTTAATTCTATATACATGAGATACTCTTTAAATTCTTAAATTTTCTTACAAAATTAAGTAGATTGTAAGTAAAGTCCTTTGTTAATATTTTTATAACTCAGTCATAACTGATGCAGGGACTTTGCATCACTCAAACCTTGGGAACATCTGAAGAAGCATCATATTGACAACATTGCTTTATTTCCTGCAGCAAAGTATCCATCAACTACTTGCAGAGAAATAGTGAGTAAGCGCTAGCCTTGAGCTGAAGAGGTGAGGGACAGCGTCCAGGCTCAGAGTTCAGGCCCCACAACTGGACCCCGCCCCCCAAAAAAGAAAGAAAGAGTGAGTGTAAAGACATGCATCTAAGATGTTTCAAGTCTAACATTGGAATCATGTTAATAGGTGAGACATTGACACAGGATAGTAGAAATGGTGCATGAACTGATTCTAGTTATGAACATTTTCAGGGATTCTCTTTGTCTGCCTCAAAAGCAAAGGAAACCTGGAGGAAAACTCATGTATAATTTTACGAGAATGAGCCTTGCACTCAATTTGCATGGGAAAGGTATATTTTGTCCATGCAAAACAGTTGTGGAAAGCACATGCACAAAATATCATCATTTAAGTTTGTGTTTATAATATACCCTAGGTAAATGTGTGAATTGATACATCATGGGGAAGTGGAGAAAGGTATATATTTCTATTGAAGAATGCACTTATATAAATTGCATGATTTTAAAGTATAATTATTCATGTCATTGTGTGTAGTATAAATAGGTAGTAATATTTTATACTTAAATCTTTAGCAAAATGTCTTTAAAAGAAGATTGCAACTTGAACTTGAAATATTTTTGGCAGAATTCAAAAGCGAAGGCAAAAGGGGGGAAGAGAGAGAGAGAGAAAGAGAGAGAGAGAGAGAGAAGAAAATCAGGAAATATTTACAGTATGCTTCTACATGAAACATTTTCTAGGGAAAAATGGACTTGAATTCAGTAAACTATCTTTTTTTTTTATTCTTTTTTTCTCAGACAATAAACTTTATTTCCCTTTATTCATTGTGAAAGTATGTGATTTTTCACCTAAAAGCTGACATATTCTACACCCATGGAGACTGAAACATTTTTGGCTAGAAAGAGTTCTCACTTTATTTCAGTCTTGGCTAGAAACTCAGGGCCTCTACTTGTTTGGGTAATTTTTTCTATCTTTTTTTAAGAATGTATTAGGTGTTAGAGGTCACATCTTCTTCTTTTCCTTCCGGTTCAAGAAATATTTTATTTCCCAAATGTCCACATGGGAAAGGAAATGATAAACAGGAAATTGCATTGTAAGCTCATGAGCATTTTTTTAGATTCTGGAAATTGCATTTTATTTTTTAAACATTTAAATTCATTTATCGTTATTGTAAAGTTGATATGCAGGGAGATTATGGTTACATAAGTCAGATAAATAATATATTCTTTTGAACAATGTTATTCCTTTTCTTTGCTCTCTCCCAGTTTTTTCCTCCCTCCCTTTCCCACAAGTTTTCAACATAGGGTGTAGTGAGTACCACTGCTGCATTCTTTTTCCTTTTGTCCCACCATTTCTATGCCCCCCACCACTTACCTTCACAAAGACAGATAAATGAACAAACAAGAAAAAGAAAAAAGAGACCAAACGAGGATATTCTTAGGAGAGGATCACACAGATGTAATAGTTATTATGTGCATCTGACAATATGAAATATTAATTGAAATGAACTCCAGGAGGTGGAAACAAGAGGTCTTGTTTTTACTTGTTGGTGGTTTTGTTTTCATTTCCATTTGTTTTGTTGTTTCATTATCTTCTTACTTAAGGACAGCGTATGTGTCACATTTCTGCTAGTATATCAAAGTTCATAATTTAGAACAACTTTATCAGGGAAACGTATTTATTTAGCTCAAAATTTGGAATGCTCAAAGTCAAGGTGCCAGAATCAATATAGCTCTGCTGAAGGCCTTTTGGCAGATGGTATCAGAGTGGCAAAGAACAAGCAAGCCCATGAGATTATATCACAAGGACAAAAAACAAGGAGCATTTTCTGGGCTTTTGGAGGTCTCAAAAGGATTCAGAGTTCAGAGTCATTCATATAATAACCCACTTCCACAAGAAGAAACCCAGAGATCAGTAATCCCTCTTATAATCCCAATGACCAGTGCATTTTTCATGAGATTTCACTTCTTAGAGTTGTCCCCAGACACACAAAGTACCCACCAAGTAGGGAAATTAGACAGTGATTTTATGATTTGATCCTTCATGTCTAGGACATATCTTTTGTTGATACACTAAAAAGAAAGAAAAAAAAAGATAGAATACAATGCTCCATAGGAAATGTACTCAGTCTCCTACTCATGTAACTGTAACCCTCTGTACAGTATTTTTATAATAAAAAATATATTTGTTGCAGCATTATTTACCATAGCTAAGATATGGAACCAACCCAGATGCCCCGCAGAAGATGAATGGATCAAGAAAATGTGATATATATATATATATATATATATATATGCATATATATATATATATACATACATACATACGTATATATACACACAATGGAATTCTATGCCTTTACAATTTATGTGAGGGGAAGGTGGGGGTGTAGTTGAGGAGATGGGAGGAAAGGGATGGTAGGGGAAAAGCAAAGGAGGAGGTAACAATACTTGATAAGAAATGTACTCATGACCTTGCTCATGTGACTGTAACCCCTCTGTACAGTATTTTTACAATAAAAAACTTATTTAAAAGAGAAAAGAAAAATAGGGGCTGGGTAGTTGACTCAGTGGTAGAGTGCTTGCCTCGGATGCTCGAGGCCCTGGGTTTGATTCCTCAGCACCACATAAGCAGAAAATGCCGGAAGTGGCACTGTGTGGAGTACTAACTAGCCTTGAGCTGAAGAGCTGAGGGACAGTGCCCAGGCCCAGAGTTCAGGCCCCACGACTGGCAAAAAATAAAGAAAAAGAAAAAAGAAAAGAAAGCTAGAATATATCTTCCTCTTTTGGAAGTGACAAGGTAACTATAGACATTAAATGTAAACAAATGAAATGATTTATATTTATCTGAAATGACCCTAAATATATCTTTTTTGTGGACCACTCTCCCATGACTCTAGTTTGAATCATGATATATTTGTCTGGTTCATGTCAACTGGTTTCTAATTGGTATTCCTGGTGCCAAATCCACTACACCACCCATTAATTTCCCTAAGTAACTGAGTTCCTGCAATATTTCTATGTCTCCTGACAGTTGCTCTAGATTTAAGTGCCTGGAAGTCAGGGTCTAGTCTTCCTAATTGCTATGCACACCAGAATCAAGGCCCTAAGTAACTGGTAGTGATTTATTAAAGCGATGATCATTTGATGGGAATTCACACAAAATAAGCTATTACTGATTGATATTATTATTATAATTACATGAACAACACAAAGATGTGTTCACATCAGTTTAATTCAGTGTGCTGAATTAAAAATGTTTAATATGGAGCGAGATGCTGGTGGTGCACTCCTGTAATCCTAGCTACTCAAGAGGCTCATATCTGAGGATCACAGTTCAAAGTCAGCCTGGGCAGGAAAGTTGTGAGATTCTTATCTCCAATAAACCACCAGAAAACCAGATGTCGTACTGTGGCTCAAGTTGGTAGTGCACTAGCCTTCAGCTGAAGAGCTGAGGGACAGCATGTAGTCCCAGAGTTCAAGCCCCATGATCAACAAAATCAAAAAACAAAACAAAAAAATCTTTAATTTGTTGAGATTGTTGTTAACTTTTGGTAAAATATTTTTCCAGTACCATTTATTTCCAACCTCATTGATAGTAAAATTTATACATCCATGTATTTTCAATTGTACAGAACTATTATACAGTTTGAGTTATTTTTGTGCAAATCCATCAAAACTGTGTAAACATTCTCTTGCTGCCTATACAACAAGGTGAAAATTCTGTTGCACAGTTCTTTTCATTATGTTGGATTTATGTGTCTAAGCCTCTCCTTTCCAACCACCTCTTTTGTTTAATTAACAACTCATCCAGAGAACTTGCTTTCTTGAGTCTGTTGGAATTTTCCCCCAGGATGTTTGATTTTCTTGGGTGTCTACTTGGTTTTATTCTTTTGTAGAGTTTGGCACTGTGATTTTTCTTCATTTGGACATTCTTTGGCTAATTTCTCTCGCACATGCTAGACAGTATATAGTATGGGTCTGAATTCTGTGTTGTTTAAGACAGAGGAACTAATATTCCTAACACCAAGGGACTGATGTATGAGGATCACAATTTTGTAGCTACATAAGAAGAGGCTATTTCTAAAAGTCATTATTTAAATACGTGACCCACTGCATAATCATTTCTTCTTACATGTTTGGTACTGTTGTTTGAATTCAAGTCCTACATGCTCCTGTTTGTACCATACCTACTTGCCCTTTGCTCAGGTTAGTTTTTAAGATGGGGTTTTATTTTTTTGCCAAAGCCAGAATGGATCTCAATTATCCTATTTACACTACTAATCTTAGCTGGAATAGCAGGTGAAGCCATCACACCAGCTTTTTCTGTTGACTTAGGTTCTGGCTTACTTTATATCTTGCCTACATAGAATCGGGATCCTCATAATCACAGCTTCCTACGTTACTGAAATGACAGTACTGCACTACCAATCCCAGCTATTAGTTAAGATGTAGTCATAGGAACTATTTGCCTGAGGTAACCTCAAAACCACAGCTCTCTGTCTCTCCTCCTGCATAGGTAGGGCTTCAAGTATGAGCCACCAACTACAAAATGTATGTGCTAATATTTGATTCACTGAATGAGACAGAAAGGGAAAATATTTTTCTTATTATTTTGTTATCATCTTCAAGCAGTTGTTCCAAGGAGTTGCCATTCAATTACAGGAGTATATGAATGCAATGAATCTTGAGCAATGTCACTCTTTTCATCATTCTCCCCAAAACCTCTCAACTTTACCCCTTCCCTCAGTTTCCTTAATTCGGCAGAATATATATTGAATTATGTAACTGCATTCCCCTGTGCTTTCTCTGCTACAGAATCCTACACACACACACACACACACACACACACACACACATACACAAAGTAATGATTCAGTAAAGTATTTTACCAGTTTGATAAAAGCTATGATAAAATATCACATATTCATTCTTTCATAGTCTTAACATTAACACGAACTTTGTGCCCATGAACTGATTGTGGAATTGAAACCCTTTTATGTAACGTCTCAAAGACAATTAAAAAAATAAAATAGGCCTGACACAAAAAGCTAATATTATATTATTATACAATCTATGTTATCAAGATACCTTTCGAGTAAGATATTTTTGATAATATGATTTCATGAATGTACCATTCTAAACATTAGAACCATAATGTAATCTGAAGTACCTTATAATGTGTCTGTTGGCTGTATTTGAGTGTACATGGAAGTAAATGGAATTAATTTCCTCTCATTATTTACAAGGGCCAAAGTTCTGGTGACAGTCATCACAGAATATTGATAGAAGTCCTCAGTTGCCAAAGCTACCAGCAAGCCGCAAACGTGCCAATTTGAAAGGGATAGGAATTTAGGAAAAATGAGAAAGTTTAGTTTTTTCATGTCATTATAAGATTAATTTGCTTTTATTTATTCTCATTGTTTCATAATTAATAAATGATAGTTTCCATTTTATAAAAAGTTTTTGCAAACACTGAAAGAAGGGAAATATGCCACAAAAAAAACAAAAAACAAAATGATACAATAATGAAAAAATTCCACTGATTTCTTTCAAAGCAAGAACAAAAGAACATCAGTTACATATTTGCTATAGGAACAAAGATTATTTGATATATAACCCAATGTATGTGAATACAAATAGAGTTGCTGCTAGTAATAATAGAACTGTGCAATTTTAAAAACTTGGAAGTAAAATAGCTTCCATATTTGAAAATTGTGACGTTATAATGAGCTCACATCAGTATAGGATGTCAGAAGAATAGCTTAAGGTGTGAGATTCTGTTTGTCCATCATATTGGTATCTTGTTTTTGAATCACATTAAAATGATATTCATTTTCTGTTCTGTAGCTCCATTCCCTTCACACCTTCAACCATCCACTTTCTGATAAATGAGAGAAAAAATATTTCGTCATCACCATTGATATTTATCTATCCATATATATACACATATATAATAATATATATTTTTCCTAAAATATATGTATTATATAGTGATATATATCAATACTAAAATATATCTATACTGATATCTAATGTGTATGGAAAGAACATATACATATATATGTATATGTACATATATATTACATTTTATACTTCTCCCACAGAGCTCTTTCTCCTGCTTTGCTAAGAGGTAACAGATGGTTGAGTGGCATTTACAGTGCTAATTAGTCTGCTGTATATTTCTAAGCTAACCTTAAGTAACCATTTCTAAGTTGACCTTAGCTAACCATTCAGGAATGATTATGCTAGACTATTCAAAATGCTAGGAGTTAATCATTAAACATAGTTTTCTAATGAACTTTTTTGAGCAATAAAATTATGATTAACAATCATCAAATATTCTTTAACAACAACACAATAATTAAATATACTGTGACATGTGGGAAGACATTTTCAAAATTTTACTGAACTCATGAACTAGTAAGCAATAAACAAATAAAATTAACAGTATTTTTGGTATGGGGAGTGGGTACAGGAGAAGGAGAGAGGCTTTTATGTGCCAGTGTCAGTGTTTGAACTCAAGAACTCACATTCTTGTTCAACTTTATTCATTCGCAGCTGGTGTTCTATCTTTTGAGCCACAATTGCAGTCAAGCAATTGACTATTTCATTGGAGATGGAACTTGCAGAGTTTTCTCTCTAGGCAGGCTGTGAAGGACAATTACCTTTGCCTTAACTTCTTGAGTAACCAATATGTCAGGCACAAGACAGTTGAGCTTGGCTCCATTAGTAGTGGTTTTGTGTGTGTGTTTTGGACTAATTCTCTATGGTACAATGATACAAATGGAATGAGGAAATCAGACAGAGTCACCAGGTTCACAAATAAGAGGGGGGGGGAAACACACTGAAAGTTGGAAAAAATGTGTGCACGTTATATTGTATATGGTATGTAGGGAAGAACTCTAAATAGATTTGCTATTTGATAAAAAGAACCAACTGATTTATGCTAATTCTTCAAATATCACAAGAATTATATCTGATATTTGTATTCACATGTATTGACATCTTAAGTTTATGAATTAAAATTTTGCATATGATATAGAGAAGAAACACCTGGATTTTGAAGTGTCATGCATATTCCTCACCCATAAAAATATTTAAATAAAATTTATTAATGTTTTTACAGAATTGAGATGTTATTATTTAAAATTTAAGTCTGATCTCAGATCTGGCCTTGAATTTAGATATACAAAGTTATTGCAAACAGATCATTAACTAAAAGCGGAATATGTGACTCACTGCTGAATTTTGTGGTAGTAAAAATGATTTCAAGTCTACCATAAAATGTATTTATCAGTACAGGAGCACAGTGGAGCAGTTAAACCCTAAACTTCTGGAGTTAACTCTCTGGTTTTAATTCTGTTTCTGCCATTTATTATCCTTGTGAAACTGGACAAGTCTCCTAACACTGTTTAAGTTCACTTTCCTGAAGGTGCTTACCTCAATAAGGCTTCTGTGGAAACTAAAAGGATTCTCATTAAATATTAAGCAGATAGCCTGAAACACTGTCTGCATTCTATCAACAATGCTTGATGTTATTAGCAGCAGCATTTCCAGTGGGAACATGTAAGAGAAAAAAAAATCATATATAAGTGTAACATGCATTATAGTAGAAAGTATATATTTAAAAGTATTTTCTAGGGATTTTTATCAAGAATGTGTTTATGATTAATATTAGTATTGTTTCTGTCCTGGATGCTGTTGCCAGTTGAAGATCTTAAAGCATTTAAAACATTAGACATCAATTGATCTTATGTTAGTTATTAAAATTTCTGTCTGTCATATCCCCATAAAATCAGACTACTTTTCAGTAGAGTTACATTAGACATATTGAGCTATGCTTTCAATATGTTGAGAATCTCAATGTAAAAATTATGCTTGCATTCACCAATCAATGTTAATATAGTTTTTCCCTTCTAATAGCTATAAATCTCTATATAAAACATAATTTGAGAAATATTCATTGAAGTCCCATCCTATAGAAACTAGTAGAGTACCTTAGTGTGTATTTGAAATAAATTCAATTAGAAAATGTGCCAACCCTGGCACCTGTATTTTATATTTAGCTACTCTACAAGAAGTGTTCCAACTTTTAATTGCAAAAACTATCAGTATGTTTTTTAAAAAAATTTGAACTCATGTCAACATAGAATTTCGTTATTTTCATTAAAATCTTAAGTAGTATATTTCAATTTTTTCCATTTTAAAATTATCTTTAAATAGTTGTATGAAGGAATTTCCAATCAAGAAAGCATTTTGTGAATTTTTTTTATTGTGAGAATACCATGCAGAGGAGTTACAATTACATGGGCAAGATAAGGAGTACATTTCTTTTCCTTTTTTTTTTTTTCAGTTGCTTTGCTGAGGATTTTTTAAAATTTTTTTATTGTGAAAAAACTGTACAGAGGGGTTACAATTACATGGGCAAGATAATGAGTACATTTCTTAGCAAGCATTGTAGCCTCCTCCATTGTTTCCCCTTCCTTTCCCTTCCAAGCCTCCCCCCACCACTCAATCCTCCCCCCCCCCCCCCCACCAAAGTTGTAAAGTTCGTTTTTCGACATGACAACTTGTACTTCTCATTGTTGCAACGGGTCCTGTTGCAACGGGTCCTGTATCCTTATTTAAACGACTTGTTTTTCCCCTTCCCCTCCACAAATTATACCAACATCAAATACAGTGAAAGCAGGGGTTATACTGTGGGGGAGGGACATACAAAGCAACAAAAAAATAATCATATAAACAAAGGTCCCATGGTTTCCCTTATTTGCCATATCTAGTATATGTATGAGTCAAGCAGGAAAGGTCAGATAATGTGATGTTAGGAAAATGAACACTTAGATAAGTATTTAAATGTTTTTTTTCTTTCATGCATTTGTTTCTAACTCATTTATAAGATTATTTCTTTGTAGTTTTGTATGTCCCTCCCCCACAGTATAACCCCTGCTTTCACTATATTTGATGTCAGTATAATTTGTGGAGGAGATGGGGAAAAACAAGTCGTTTAAGGATACAGATGGACCCGATGCAACTAGGAGAAGTACAAGTTGTCATGTCAAAAACGAACTTTACAACTTTGGTAGGGGGGAGATTGGGGGGAGGGGAGGGGGAGGCTGGGAAGGGATGTGAAGGGTAAACAAAGGAGGAGGCTGCAATGCTTGATAAGAAATGTACTCATTATCTTGCCCATGTAATTGTAACCCCTCTGTACAGTATGTTCACAAAAAATTAAAATTAAAATTAAATTTAAAAAAATTGAAAAGAAAAAAAAAAAGAAAAGAAGAAGAAGAAGAAAAAAAAAAGCCTGGCTGGTCCATCAGAAAGAATGACATTGCCCCATTTGTTAGGAAATGGAAAGACTTGGAAAAAATTATATTAAGTGAAGTAAGCCAGACCCAAAGAAACATAGGTCCCATGGTTTCCCTCATTTGCAATAGTTAGTATATGTATGAGTCAAACAGAAAAGGTCAGATAAGGTGATGTTAGGAAAATGAACCCTAAATATGTATTTAAAAGGAGTACATTTCTTATAAAGCATTGTTGCCTCCTCTTTGTTTCCCCTTCCCATCCCTTCCCATATTCCCCCCACCTCCCCCCACCCAAATCTCCCCCCCCCCACCTAAGTTGTAAAATTCGTTTTTCGACATAACGACTTGTACATCTCATTGTTGCAATGGGTCCACCTGTATCCCTAGTTAAACGATTTGTTTTTGCCTTTCCCCTCCACAAATTATACCAACATCAAATACAGTGAAAACAGGGGTTATACTGTGGGGGAGGGACATACAAAGCAACATAGAAATCATCTTATAAATATGTTAGAAACAATTGCATGAAAGAAAAAAAACATTTAAATACTTATCTTGAGGCATCTTGATGAATGTCATCCCTTTCAACATTCTCATTCATCCTTTTCCTTACCACACCCCTTTTCTTACTCTCTATAATTTTGTAAGATATGCATATATAATATAGATATATAATTTTGTAAGATATACAATGAATTCTTGACTGCATCCCATATCCCTCCTTCTTCCCTTCATTTACCTTCACCTACCCTCTTGACCTTTCTCCACGCCTTTTAAGTATGCATTTCCTGGTGTTTATTTTCAATGGAAGAATGGATGAAGAAAATATGGTTTATATATAGATAGATAGATAGATATAGCTATATATATATATATATATATATATACCACATCTATATACATATATATGTGTATATAATATATATATATGGTATATATATACATATATATGGTATATATATATATACACTATATACATATATATACCATATATATGTATATATACCATATATACATATATATATCATACACACACATATATGTATATAGATATAAAATTTTACCCATCCATTTGAAAGTGATATTGAATCATTTGCAAATAATTGAAGGACTTAAAATATGTTAAATGAAATAAGTCAGGCCCAGAGAGACAAATGTTGCATATATTCTCTCAATGTGGAAGCTGGAATTGGCTCATAAACATGTAACTAAATACATTGGTTGGTTAGCAAGTGCATACAAATGTATGATTAGTTATTTCTTTTTTGTTTTGTTTTTTTCCCTTTGGTTTATGCCCTGTTAATGTTCTTGATTTCCATACCCTTTGCATTGTGTATAAGTTTGTCTGACTTGGAGATGGGAAGAGGAATCACAGAAATGGTGAGAAAAAGGACAAAGGGTGAACCAATGGAACAGTGATACTCATAAGACACTATGTTAAAGATGAACCTTACAATTGTGTGGAGGGGAAGGAAAGTGGGAGAAAATAAAGAAAGGGATGACACTGTCTGAATAGAAATGCACTCATTGCCACACTTATGTAACTATAATCCCTTTGTACATCACCTTTACAATAAATAGATACATTAAAAATAAAATAAAAATAAAAAGGAAGAAAAAAACAAATGTGTTAACTGAAATAGAGTAGTTCAAAGGAGAATTCAAATAGTTCATTTTATTTTTCAGCTAACTCTGAGAAAAAATAATTCAAGGTGTAAGGCACTTGAAAAATCTATCTTCATATTGTAGATCTAACAGCACTTTAGAAAATCAGGGCTTACAAGGGCTAAATTGCCATAGAAAGATAAAAAAGAAAAAAAGGGTGATATTTAAATGTATGATACTGATATTTTTACTTCCATTGGAATATAATATCTACTGTGTATTTTGATTATGTATTTGTGTTTGTATGCTTACATATGAGAATGTGTATGTGTCAGTGTATGTGCTCATAAGGGACTCATTATTGGACCTTTTTAATAGTATTTTTCATCTTATTTTTTTTCATTCTTGCTATACTTTAGAGCCTAGCAAATAGATATGGCAATGTTATAAAATAGCCAGTAAAATTCTCCTTAATGTATGAATGAGCTAAAAGGGGGTGAAACTGACTCCCTGCTACAAGCCAGGTGTGGCTTTAGGCAGTTAGATGAAAGTAACTCTTATTCTATTCCTATTAACTATAATACAAGTATGCTGACCATATCTTTACAACTTTGGACAACTTGTATACGACTAGACATCCGATTCTGTGTTTAGTTTAAATTTGTAACTTCGTCATCGTTGATAATGTGTTAGTATTCTTAACACTATGTCAGTGAAAACATTTATCTCCCTACCCTATCTCTCTGCTTTAATTTATGATTAAGCCTTACTTTGGTGTTTGTGGTCTGTGAGTGTGTGCTTATATAACTAATTCTCAGTTAGAATGTCACTAATGTACCTAATATGCAATTTCATGCATCTATGTATTTGCTTCCTTATTTTCTTTCAGTTTAGAATGCTAGCTCTTTAATTCTCAGCAAACACTCTAACAAATGCAACAATTACAAAAAAACCTTGTTTTGGTTCTTGTTTTATACTTAAATGTTAAATTTCCACAGTTTTCTTTATATACCAATTTCTATATTTGAAGTGCTATACACATTTGTATTATTAATAATTATATATTTACACTACCTAGGAAATTAATGTAGATATATGGATAGTTCACTTTTAATCTGTGGCCAAGGATCTAAGAACATTTTATGAGTAGATATCTTTGACATATTTATTGGTTAAGAACCAGCAAGGTAATGCACACTTTTAAAACCAGTGTTTAAGAGGCAGAAGGGAGAGGATTTTGAATTTCAGGACTGGCTGAGGCCCCTAGCGTCTCTTTCTCAAAAAGACCAGAAAAAGTTTACATCAATTACAACAAAATGGTATTATACCTTGCTTGTTGGATGTTTCCAATAGATCTTGTTCAATAGATACGGTGTTAAGAGACATAGGTGCCTGTGAGGCACCATCCAGACATGCTATGAGTATTCAGGAGGCCAGAGTTCATGAAGAGGCTTAGGTAAATGGTGGTATGCAATCAAAGCATTCTGAGGAATCTTGTATCTTCTTTCTCTCACAGCTGCTTCCTGGTTCAAGCTGTAAGTGATTTTGCATGGCCAGGATCCCTAAGAAATGAAGCCAATTGAAATAAACTAAGAACCTCAAAAAATATGAGCCAGGTTAAATCATTTCTCCTTCTCCCTTTCCTTCTCCCCCTCCTCTTTCTCCCTCCCACTCTCTCTGTCTCTCTGTCTCTGTCTGTCTGTCTGTCTCTCCCCCACCCTGTGTGTTTCTCTATCTCTGTCTCCTTCCCTCTCTTCTTTGATTCTTTGGGGTTGTTTTGGTTTTGTTTTGTTTTGAGCTCTGGTCTTTGCATTTGCTAAGCTGGTGTTCTACTTTTTAAGCCATGCCTTGGCAAAGGACATAGCTAGCAAGATCAATAGAAAGCCCACGGATTGGGAGAAGATCTTCACTAGCCATACAATGGACAAGGGTCTCATATCTAAAATATAACTGGAACTCAAAAAATTAAATCCCCCAACAACAAATCTTAAAAAAAACAACTGCCCAATAAATAAGTGCGCTAAAGACTTAAAGAGAAACTTCTCTAAAGAGGAAAGAAGGATGGCCAATAGACACATGAAGAAATGTTCAACCTCCCTAGCCATAAAAGAAATGCAAATCAAAACAACATTGAGATACCACCTCACCCCAGGTAGAATGGCTAAAATCAAGAACTCTAATAACAACAGGTACTGGAGGGGATGTGGACAGAAGGGAACCTTACTGCATTGTTGATGGGAGTGTAAACTTGTTCAACCACTTTGGAAAGCAGTATGGAGGTTCCTCAAAAGACTCCACATAGACCCAGCAATTCCACTTTTGGGCATTTACCCAAATGTTCACAAACAAGACCATACTAAAGCTGCCAGCACAACTATGTTTATTGCAGCATTATTTACTATAGCTAAGGTATGGAACCAACCCAGATGCCCCTCAGTAGATGAATGGATCAAGAAAATGTGGTATATATGCACAATGGAATTCTATGCCTCGATCAGAAAGAATAACATTGCCCCATTTGTTAGGAAATGGAAAGACTTGGAAAAAAATTTATTAAGTGAAGTTAGCCAGGTCCAAAGAAACATAGGTCCCATGGTTTCTCTTATTAGCAATAACTAGTATATGTATGAGTCAAGCAGAAAAGGTCAGATAAGTTGATGTTAAGGAAATGAACCCTAAGATATGTATTCAAATGTTTTTTTTTCTTTCATGCAATTGTTTCTAACACATTTATAAGATTATTTCTTTGTTGATTTGTATGTCCCTCCCCCACGGCATAACCCCTGCTTTCACTGTATTTGATGTCAGTATAATTTGTGGAGGAGAAGGGAAAAAATAAATCGTTTAACTAGGGATACAGGTGGACCAGTTGCAACTATGAGATGTACAAGTCATTATGTTGAAAACGAACTTTACAACTTTGTTGGGGGGGGGGGAGGAGCATTGGATGAGGGGGTGGGGGGAGGATGGGAAGGGATGGGAAGAGGAAAGAAAGGAGGAGGCTACAATGCTTGATAAGAAATGTACTCATTATCTTGCCCATGTAATGTTAACCCCTCTGTACACTATTTTCACAATAAAAAAAATTATTGCTTGAACTTTAAAAAAAAAAAACAAAAATAAAATAATAAAAAAAATAAGTCATGCCTCCAGCTAATATTTTGCTTGTTATGTTGTTTGTAAAGATGGGGTCTAGCAAATTTTTCTGCTTGGGTTGGCCTCAAACCTGTGTAGCTAGGATTATACACATGAGCCACTTAAGTATGGCTAATCTGTATTCTTTTCATTTTTAAAATCTAACATATTTTGTTATACCATCAGAAAGCTCACACAATTGACTATCATGAGTGGAAATTGATGAAAATTAGATCTCAAATGTTCATTATTTCCATAAACTTAATGGAACCTACCTATCATGGTGTTAAATTATAAAAACAAAAAGGTACAGATACTCTGGTACCCAAAGTGCTTAATATACATATATAGATATAGATACAGTGAAAGACAGAGAGACAGAGACTGAAAAAAATCACTAGTAAAATTAGAAACACTAAAATTTGAAATTGCAATAAATTGTGCACAGCTTATTATGGAAGAGTTTAAGGAATAAAACACATTTGTCAAGCATTTATTTAGTATTATGTTCTCAGTAGTATATATTTAATCTAATAATTTTACTAAAGATTCTGAAAGGAATCTATGGCTATGGTATATTACCACTGAAATATTGAGGAAACCAAGTCACATAAACATCAAATAGTTCAAAACACAATAGTTATCATTTGATGAAATTATAGTCTATATTTAAACACTAAAGTTATACCTTATGACATGGAAACATAGAAACTCACTAGGAAGACTCAAGAGAGATAAAAAGACAGCTGTAAATGATGAGTTGGCTGATGAAATGGGGTGTGGACTTTACTAGATAGAAGAAACAATGCTAATAAATGATTCTGGGTGTATATTTGTGAATATTTCCAAGTGGGAAAACCAGATACTGTATTAAATGTATAAAATGAGAGAGATTATGGTGATATAAAAGGAAACACAAGAAATGTACTCATTAACTTACTCATGTAACTATAACCCCTCTGTACAGCATCTTTACAATAAAATAAAAATTTAAAAATTTTAATGAAGCACTGGTGTTTCACACCTGTAATCTTAGCTTTTCAGGAGACTGAGATCCAAGGTGTGCAGTTCACAGCTAGCAGGAGCAAGAAAATCCCTGAGAATCTTATCGCCAATAAATTACTCGGAAAAGGCTGGAAGTGGTGCTGCAACTCAATTGGTAGATTGCTAGCCTTGAACACAAAGAGGCTCAGAGACACACACAAGCCCTGAGTTCAAGCTTGCACTGGCAATAAACAAACAAACAAACAAATAAATAAATTGAAACAAGGAGTTACTTTCAGCTGAGATTTTCAAAACTGAATCATTATATAAACAACTATTTTGGTTGTAACAGCTAAAAATATATTGATAAAGTCAGTGGCAGAAAAATTGCAAGTGTGGCATTTGAGGCACTGGACTCAGTCCCCAGCACTAGAGGAAATTAAAAAAGAAAAAAAAATGTAATGAAATTGAATTGAGTTGAAAAGTGGTGGATAATAAAAAAGAAAAGCAAAAACCTTTAGGATTATAGACAAGAGAAAATTGTAAGTTTTTATTGATATGTTTTTGTTGTTATTCTTGTTGAAGTTAAGAAATGTATGTTTTCATGAGGACCATGATTTTGCCACTACCAAAGTAAAGGAATGTAAAAGAGAAAAATAAAATAAAATAAAATCTTGTGGGGTCAGGAGGAAGATGGCAGAGGAGAAGCTGGAGGCTAAACAAGCTCTTGCATATAAAGCAGTTTTAGTGTTCCAGTATCACACCAAGTATGCCATCTCAGAGAGTCTGGCCAGAGAGGAAAAATCCAGGCAAGGCTGCCATATCAACAGGGACAAAGGCGCCAGACGCAGTGTGAGAGCGGATTCTACTCACTGCCAGCAAGAACTGACAAGGAGCAGAAATCTTCATCCTGCTGATCACAGACCATGGACGGCTCCGGAAACCAAGAGGCTGAGTGAGTCACCCCAAGACATCCTCACTCCTTCTCAAGGAGCAGTGGTAGGAAGGTAGCCTCTCTCATACCACTGGAGAAGAATGCCATCATTGATATTGACAAAGGCCTGGCCCAAGCAGTTGGTTCCAACTCAGGTCTCAGAAGAAAACAATAGAAGCCATTCAGCAGATCACGGGAACCTGACCTGACCTGCTGGGCTCAGTTCCACCCTGGGGAAAGTCACCCTTCCCAGGCAGAAAGGGCTCCACCCCTGAGAAGTGACATTCTTCACTGGGCAAACAGCCAGAGGCTGCCACTCCCCACTGCAGTCAGGGTAGCAGACTCAGCAGCAGGAGGGGTAAAAGACAAAAAATTGAAACTCAGTAAACATAAGTCCTGAGAATGGCTCCAGGCTGGAGTGATACTCAAAGCAGATCTCCCTCCCACTGAACTAGACTGGGAGGAGGATTACAAAGTTGTGGGTATGGCAGAACTTTTTTCTGCCTGCTCAAACAAATTGATTTAAGAAAACAATCAAGCCACAGCAAAACCAAGCACCACAAGCAGACCAGAGACTCCTCCCAACCCTTGCAAAAAAAAATATTGAAGAACTTTTTTCTACCTATTTTTTTAATTAAAAAAAATTGTTTTCTATTTTTTCTTTCATAATTTTCATTTTAGGTGTGTGTGTGTGTGTGTGTGTGTGTGTGTGTGTGTGTGTGTGTGTTTAATCTCTTTTAACCTTTGGATCTTTTTTTTTCTTTGCCTGACTTAATTACTGTTCTGCTCACCTCCAGATATATAACATGGTCGATTATTAGACCTTATCCTTCATTGTGTACATACTTACTTCAGAAATTGATTACTCAATTCAAAACCTTTTAGGAACCCAGGCATCGGTGGCTCACACCTGTAATTCTAGCTACTCAGGAGGCTGTGATCTGAGGATCCCGGTTCAAAGCCAGCCCAGGCAGGAAATTCCGTGAAACCCTTATCTCCAATAAACCACCAGAAAACTGGAAGTGGCACTGTGGCTCAAGTGGTAGAGTACTGGGCTTGAGATGAAGAGCACAGGCACAGCACCCAACCCCAGAGTTCAAGCCCCATGACCGACAAAAAAACAAAAACAAAAACGAAAAAACCTCTTAGGCTTAACTTCAATAGTAGTGTTATTTCTTTATACCTATATAATTTTTAAGTATTCCATTTCTAAATTTGTTATTTTTTCATTTTTCCTTTCTATCTCTCTCCTCTTCTCATCATATTCTGCTATACCCATCATTCTGTTCTACCCATTTCCTCTCTGAGATTAGGACTTGGTTAAATTCACTCTTTTCTTTTACCTCTCTACATCCCTCTAATCCTATTTTTCACAATTCTCCCTAAACCTATTAATTTCTGGTCTGATGAAGCCCTCTTTGATGTTCTTAGCCCATTAATCATAGTTGTATGATGTTGAGTAGATTGTATCTGCTGAACTTGATTGTAGCTGCAGCAATTTTGACTGTGCAACTACAGGACTCTGGTTGATACTTGCCTTAAAATAGTGTTCCAGCGCGATATTGGTGTTACTTTCATACCAAATGGGCAGAACACACCAGAGAAACACAAGAAAAATCGCCAAGTCCAGGTATCTTAACTCCCACTCATGATAATCAGGTGACAGAACAGTTATTGAATAATCCAGACAAGAGTTCCCAAAAAGCTCTACAAACACTACTGGTAAACATGGTGAATGAAAAGATTGAAAGCCTGAAAAAGACTCACTGTAATTGTGATAGGGAGCAAGATGAAGCTAACCAGAGATTAATACAGGAACATCATGAGCATGATGAGGCTAGCAAACAATTAATACAGGAATCTCATGAGCATGAGGAAGCTAATCAAAGATGAATATAGGAATTGTGTGAGCAGGCTGAGAACAGTCACAGACTAATACAGGAATTGAGTGAGAATGCTAAGAACAGTCAAAGAGTAATAAAAGAATTTCATAAGCATGAGGAAGCTAATCAAAGAGTAATGCAGGAATTGCGTGAAAGGGATGAGAATAGACAAAGATGAATAAAGGCATTCATGGAATCCATAAACAGACAGCTGAAGGAATCTTGGGAGACCACAAAGGGAATGCTGAATGGAGTCTGTCAGAAGGAAAGGAAGTTCAATGAAACTATAACCAATCAACTTAGGGATTTGAGAATAAACACTGAACACCAAATTAAGGAAGTAAAGAAGTCCATACAAGACCTAAAAGAAAGCTCCAAAAAAGAATTTGAAGCCATCAAAGGTGATCAATTAGAAGGAAAGGAAATAAAAAACAAAGTAGAAAGTCCTGACAATAGATTAGATCATTCAGAAGATCGAATGTCTAGGACTGAAGACAGCCTAGATATTATAGAGAAAGAACATACAACTATTCAAGACAAATCCAAGAAATATGATAGATCTATTCAAAATTTAGAAGACACCATCAGAAGGCCTAATCTGAGGATATTGGTTATAGAGGAGCACCTAGAGACAGAAGTTAGCATTCTAGAAAATTTATTTAACAGGATCCTAGCAGAGATCTTTCCAAACATGCAAAAAGATAGGCCTATTCAGATACAAGAAGTTTTTAGAACCCCAAATAGACCAGACCAGAACAGGACATCCCACTGTCACATTATAATCCACACAGGATCAATTCAGACCAAGGAAGATCTTTAAAGCTGTCAAGGAGAAAAGATTAATCATCTATAAAGGGAAACCAATTAGAATATCCTCAGATTTCTCAGCAGAGACAATTAAAGCAAGAAGATCCTGGAATGATGTATGCCATGCCCTAAAGTCAAACAATTATCAACCAAAAATACTGTACCCTGCTAAACTCTCCATAACCGAAGGTTAAATAAAAACCTTCTATAGCAAAGAAAAACGGAAACAATATATCTCCACCAAACAACCCCTACAAAAGATACAACAACAAGAGCACAATAAAGGCCAAGAAACTGCACCCAAACTGAGAATCCAAGAACCATAGGAAGAACCCAGTTATTGCAGCCCCCAAGAAGGTGGATAACATGGCAGGAACTACCAAACACGTCTCACTCCTAACTCTCAACATTAACAGACTTAACTCTCCAATTAAGTGACATAGACTGTATAGTTGGATTAAAAAGTAAGATCCTTCTAACTGCTGCCTTCAAAAGTCACATCTTGCTCATAAAAAAAAACATATTCTGAAAGTGAAAGGCTGGAATAAAATCTATCAAGCAGAGGGCCCCCATAAACAGGCAGGAGTTGCAATCCTAATATCAGACAAAATGGACTTCAAATTAAAATAAGTGAGAAAAGATAAAGAAAGTTGCTACATACTAATTAAGGGATCTTTCCTTCAGGATGATATTACAATTCTAAGTATCTATTCACCAAACAATGGGGCACACAAATTTATCCAAGAAACAATACTTTCCCTCAAATCTCACATAGATCCAAGGACTAGTGTATGTCTGGGACAAGCAGAAAAAGTCAATAGCTATGTGCATATGACCAAATAAGATGATGTTAAGCGAAATGAGCCCCAAGATAGGGATACAAGTGTTTTTTTTTTTTCTTTCTAGCTTTTGTTTCTAATGTATTTATAAGGTATCATGTGATTTTTTTGTTTCTTTGTATGTTCCTCCTCCAGGGTATGACCCCTGTTCTCATTGTATTTGATGTAGGTGCCCTGCATCTTGTATATACACTTCTCTAATTTGGGGAGGGGAAGAGAAAAATAAAATTGCTTAAATAGGGATACAGGTGGACCCCTTGTGACAATGAGATGTATAAGACACTGTTGAAAACAAACTTTACAATTTAGGTAGGGGTTGTGGGGAGTGTAGTTGTGGAGGTGGGAGGGGGGATGGTAGGGGAAAAACTAAAGAGGAGGCAACAATGCTTGATAGAAAATGTACTCATTACCCTGCTCATATAACTGTACCCCCTCTATACAGTACTTTTACAATAAAAAAGTATTAAAAATAAAGTCTTGAGATAGCTAATGATTCTATTAACTATTCAGATTGGTGGAGTAAGAAGAAAAGATCTAAATCATTATCACAAGCTTAAGAAAATATGTGTGAAGTTGTGTGTACTGGGGAAAGCACAGTGATTAATTTTAATGTCAAAGTTTGCTTTTGAAGATTGTGGAATAGCAAATATTCTCTCTTCTTTCTCACCACAGGACTGAACTTTTCCTCAGTCATCATTATGTTATTTGGAACTCATTTCAAATTCATTAAGAGCATTTTCTATTGGGCTATCGTAGCACATTCCACAGCATCTCTTATAAACCAGGTTCTAGATAAAATGAATTATGAACATGAATAAAAATAGAAGATAAAATGTGACCTCATTGGGCTACGCTTGTTGGCTCAAGCCTGTAATCCTTGCTGCTTTGGGAGGTGGAGACAGAGGGATCTTGATTTGGGTCCAGTTTGGTAAAGAAAAAGACAAGTTTATGAGAGCCCCCCTCCCTCAACAAGTGTCTGGGCATAATGGAGAATACCTGTCAACCAGAAACATGGAGATGAACAAACAGGAAGATTACAACACAGGCCAGCCAGCGAATAAAGTAAGACTCTATCTCAAGAAAAATCAGTACATACTCATTACCTGACTTATGTAACTCTAACAACCTCTCAATACATCACTTTTATAAGAACGATGAAAATTAAATAAAAACAGTGCTCTGTAAATACATAGTAGAAATTGATCGCCCAAATGCTTAAATAGGGATACAGGTTGACCCACTGTAACAATGAGATGTACAAAACACTATGTTGAAAAACTAACATTAGAATTCAGTCTGGGGGTGTGGGGGGTGGGGAGTGAGAGGGAGTGTAGTTTGGAGGTGGGAGAGAGGGGATAATAGAGGAAAGACAAAGGAGGAGGTAACAATGCTTGATAGGAAATGTACTCATTACTTTGCTCATGTAACTGAAAACCCTCTGTACAGTATTTTTATAATAAAAAAGTATTAAGACAAAAAATGTAAAGGGTGTGTGGAAAAAAAAATAACCAGTTCAAAAAAGATATGTCCATTTCCCAGTTCAAACCCTAGTGGTGGAAATAAAAAAATACTGGTAATTTTTTTAATGTTCCCACAAATTAGAAATTTGATTATTCTTTAGTCATGGTCACAAATACCTATTAGCATTGTTTCATTAACTATTGAAAATTCACTTTAATCAACGATAGTTAAAACCAGTTAGCCAATCACAAAAGGAATCATAATCGTTCATTTAAAAATGCTATCAAATCATGAACCCTTTCAAAATGCACTAATCCCAGAGCACAATTTCACCCAAATTCATTTACAACCATCGGTTCCCTTTCCCTTACTTCCCTAAGGCTGTGTCTGGCCAACTTTTCTCTCACTTTAATAGGTTCAGGTCTTTTTTGTTTTTATTTCAGATATTGCAAGGCAGTGAAATCAACTTTGATTGACTTTTTATCATTAACAAAGGCTATACTGAAGAATCCAAGTTTAGGTTAGATTCAATGCCTTGCTCACTGAACCCAGTACCAGGCAGACAATTCAAATTTAAACATCCATACATTTGACAAGCCTCCTGGCTTCAAGACACCTCATGCGTCACAGGCACCTGTGCAGGTATGAGACATAGAAAAGCAGAGAATTTGTATTTCCACAAGCATTTGCTCTCAAATAGTAAAAGACAGCAACTGAGCTAGGCATCCTCAGTTCATTTTACCTAAATTGACAATTCAGTCATCACTTTGCCTTAACCAGATTGGTGAAAGAGTCCTAAAAAGGCCCAAACTGAGAATAAAACCAAATGTACAATTGGAAGGCTTACAGAAAGCATCTTTCCTATCAGATCTTTTAGAAATCACCTATCAATACAAATAAAATTGTATCAAATACAAATAAAATTGCAATGGAAATATGTATTAGATCGTATCCTAAGTAAACAGGCTGTCATAACAAAATACCATAGAAAAGAAAATTTAAGAAATTTGGTTTCCCATGATTGTGGATGCTGGAAATCCAAGATCAAGGAACCACAATGTCAGTTTCGTTCTAAGGTTTATTCTGACCCATAAATTGTCACCGAACTCCCATACCCTTCTCCTGTTTTATGCTTACCTTCTCGCTATATCTTCCTTCTTCTGCAATTTCCTCTTCGTAGAAAATGGTCAATTCTATATCATTAGAGTCTTACTTTTCTGAACTGATTTAATTTTAGTTATCTCATAGAAGTCTTATCTCAAATACACTCTTACTGGAAATTAAGACTTCAATAAATGAATATTTTAAGCATGGAGACCATGTGTATAGGATGAGTGCCTTTCAATCTCTATGTGTTGTATGTAGATTTTCTTGGATGGAAATTCTGGACACAATGAAACCTTTGAGGTTGGGTTCTGTGGAAGGGGCTTAGATCATTGATGGCACGCCCTAGATCGGTATGGCAGAACCCTAGACTCAATCTCTTGTCTTCCTATCTCTTGATGTAGGTAGTTTATCCACTCTTCCCTGTATTGCTATCTGGAACCCTCAACAGTAATCCAAAGCATATGAGGAAATTCAATCATAAACTGGCCTTTCCAGAACTATGAGATAAATTACAATTTTCTCTTTATAAATTACCTCAGATTCTCATTATAATAGTGTGGAGCTGACTACTACTGGAGACACACAATTCGTTCTGCTCAATTATAACTGACTCCTCCCTAATTTATGCCATCCTTATATGAAAAGGATATTCATTTCATTCCCAAAGATTTTAACTCATCCAGTACTAGTTCTAAAAACAATTACATGGATATTAACTCCAATTTGCTGAGATTCAGGCAAATTTCCTTTTATATGTGACATACACAAGTTACATGCTTCAAAAGAACACTGTGTGAGGATAGGAGAGCTATTTCTATTCCAAAAGGGAGAAATCCCAAACAGAGAAAAGTTAATGGGTCTCATGAACATTCAAAATTCTTGCAAGACAAATTGCATTATTCTTAAGTCTCAAGAACAATCTTTGGTTTGTTGCTCTAGCTTTCCAGCCCCTAATGAAATGACAACATCACACACAATTCTCGATATTGATTCGGTGGGGGCTGCACTGCTTCCACAGTTGTCTGGCCAATTTAAACTGAGGAACAAGGTAAATCTATAAAACAGAATAATAACCTTCCATATTGGGACTTCCTTTGACCTTTATTTCCAACAAGCTGTATCTCCACTGTTATGATACCATCTTTATTTCTGCCTTTTGTTGAGATGGCTAATTGCAAAAATGAATCACATCCATGATCTTATATATCCAGTAGTTGTTTTGCCATGTGTGTCATTCACATTTTTTACATATAACTTCATTTTTTAATGTGATCTGGAGGTTTTACATTTTCAAAATAAAGTTCTGATATTCTTGCATGGAAGTTCCTTCAACTCTCTCCATGAACATTACAACATTACTCCTCTTGTGAACTGCAAGAAGAAATCATTTCCTCCCATCAACATTTTTCTCCAAAAACCTCCTCAAGTAAATATCCAGCTCCAACACCTGCAAGTATACCTGCCACACACACACACACACACACACACACACACACACACACACACACACACACACACACCCCACAATAAAGTGAAATTCAGGCATTTTTTTTTCCTGCCACTTTATAACAAAGACAACTTCTCAATTTTCTAATTACCAGTAATCCTACTAATTTTGATCTATTAACTCAACCAGGAATGTCCAGTTCTTATTTCAATCATCTTCCTATTCATAGAAAATAGATTATTTAAGATTATAAGAAACATTGTCCACAACTCTTCTATTTCCTCCCTGGAGCCCTCTAGAATTTCCTTTAGAATTCATATTTCTACCAAAACTCTCTTCATTGTAATCTTGACTATTCCATTTTCATCAAATCAACCTTTAGGCTGTTGTTGAAACAGTGCTCATTTCTAAACATCTTAGTTTGTATTCATCATCTTAGACTACCATAAGAAACTGTAAACTGACTAGCTTTACAAGACCCTGCTTCTGGTCAGTTTAGTGTCCATTGAAGTCTACTTTCTTTCCTTGCAAACAATGCCTTCCTACTGTGTCTTTGCTTAGCACAGGTACAAGATGAAAAGGAATGATATAGTTTAATGTGTAGTCACTTTCTTAGAAGGCCTATCTCTAAATATAGTCATATAGAGGTTAGAGATCCAACATGAGTTTTGAGGGAATCCATAATACTCTGGTTTCTTCTGTGTGTTGGCTGTTATAAACACTGGTGTTGGCAACATTACTGTTTGAATATTGGCCTTACTACTTTCATTTCTTCTGTATACACTTCCAGAAGTGGACATGATCATATAGAAAAACATTTAATCACTTTAAAACAGTTAATTTTTCAATGCACAATAAACAAGCCATGTAGCAATGATAGCTTCTTTATTTCTTCTCTATCTGAATTTTTCCATTTTCCAACCATTCTGACACCCACAGCTCATCACAATAAGATATATCCCTAAGTGACTATTTTCAAATTGCTCTCCAACTCCATTGAGCTTCCAAGGTCATGGACATCCCCTAAAGCAAGAATAACCAAATAATTCAATTTTCCCATAAGGCTTTAAATTACAGCACCTTTCACTCTCCGTAGTTTTTCTTCTTAGAATAACAGATTCCACAGTCATGTCACCTATAGCCTTTTCTAAACCTTAGGTCTTTAAAACAAAGTCACTTAATACATATGCTCATCACTCATTGATCACAGAATATCAGATGCAGTTTCTGCTATGCTTTACTGAATCTGAGCTTGTATTGTATAAAACAGAGCAAAGGAACCATCCAAGGAAATGGATTAAAAGAGGCCAGGCACTGGCAGGTCACAATTAAAATCCTAGCTACTAGCTGAGATCTGACAATTAGGATTCAAAGCCAGCTCAGTCAGAAAAGTTCATGAGACTCATATCTAGTGAAAAAGCTGGAAATGGAGCTGTGGCTCCAGTAGTAGAATGCTTGCCTTGAGCATAGAAAGCTAAGGGACAATACTCACTGGGAACTGGGGCCCTGAGTTCATGCCCAAGAACAAGAACAATTTAAATTTTTATTTTTTTAAAAGTACTCACATACATCTTCATGTATCTAAAAATCACTTTTTCTTTCTACCTGCCATTTAATTTATAAAGTTTATGGTTCACACATACTAGCTCTCTACACATAAAATTTTAGATTTCCACAAGCAAAGCTTCATCTCCCTGTTCTTATATTTTATTAAATATTTCCATTTTATTTTTATGTTGATCTTTTATTTTAAGCCATATTAATATTTGATTTGTGACATGTCTTTTTTCTTTTAATAATATTCTTGTTCTATCGAAGTAAGAGTAAAATGATAAGTAATATCTCAGGTATGTATATGAGGTATATACCTTAATAAGTTAGTCTGCTTTTATTATAAAATATATTTCTATCTTATATATTACTCAAATAAATGTTGATCCTGTGATTTTGCTCTTGTTAATATTCATTTCCTTATTTGACTTTGTCATTTGGAGAATTTTTTTTCAGACCTTGAATTTTTATTTTATTTTTTGTTTTTTTGGGGGGTGTTTTATTTTTATTTATTTTTTAATTTTTTCTTTTCATTTTTTATTGTGAAAATACTGTACAGAGGGGTTACAATTACATGAGCAAGGTAATGAGTACATTTCTTATCAAGCATTGTTGCCTCCTCCTTTGTTTCCCCTTCCCATCCCTTCCCATCTCCAACCACCCTTCCCCCAAACCCCCACCCCCAAACCCCTCCACCCCCAGCCAAAATTGGAGAAATTTATACATCAAGAAACCACATTTTTCACTTTGTGACTCAATTTTCCCATTTATTAATGGATATACCATGTTTCTTTCTCTTGTAAGAAGAATAAAATGACATTATGGATGATTATTGCTACATTATGTCTTCAAAGTATTATACCACTTAAATTCAAGTGATAACCTTCTTAGTATTGTCTATTTCCCATAACCAACACATATCTTTCCCTCCATGATGTGATTTTTTTCTTGCTATTCCTGACTGCATTTGGAACAATATTATGATGTATTTATGTATAGCAGAATTTATTATGGATCATACTTTAGGGAAAATTTTTGGCAATTCTCGCTAAATAATTCCTGTTCATGCAATCATTTTCATATTATAATGCCCTAGGCATATTAACATGTATTTGTATAAGCTAATCTAATTTTATTCTGTCTGTCCATATTTTGGATTCCCAGCCTCCTTAATAAGAACTCCCAAAGAAATAGAATTTGTGGCCTTTTAAACAATTAATAGAAAGAATTAGCTATTATCAAACTCAAATATTTCATCTAGAGTACTTCTAAATGGTGCTTAGAAATGCTTATAAATTCAATTAGCTTCTCTCCTTTGATGCTGATAAATAGCTAAGAGATGTAAGGTACCTGAGTGTTCTTCAAATTTTCAGTGACATAGCATACAGCAAAGGGCACTAAAGAAAGCAAAAGCTTCACTGTTGCAACTGGAAAAATGTTAATAGAAAGAAGTAATGCAAAAATTCATTTATAATTTTTTATAAGAAATTCATCATACCAACATAAAAATCCATAACAATGATGTTAAATAGTACTTTTTCAGGATGCACATTAAAAATCTAATAAGCATATTTTAGATATGAGACCCTTATCCATTTTATGGCTAGTGAAGATCTTCTCCCAATCTGAGGGCTTTCTATTGATCTTGCTAACTATGTCCTTTGCCATGCAGAAGCTCTGCAGCTTCAAGCAGTCCCATTTGTACAATCTTTCTTTGATACGTTGTTGTTTTGGGGTTTCTATTAAGAAAATTTCAGCCTGTGTCAAGGAGACCTAGAGTTTCTCCTATTCCTTACTGTAATGTTTTCAGAGTGTCTGCTTTGACTCCGAGGTCTTTGATCCATTTGGAATTGATTCTGGTGCAGGGTGATATTTAAGGATCTAGCTTCAGTTTCTACAGGTGTTAAACAAATTTGGCCAGCACCATTTCTGAAGAGGTCGTCTTTCTTCCATTCTATTTTTTTTAGCTTCCTTATCGAAGATTAGGTGGCTATAGGTCTGTGGGTTCATTTCTAGGTTTTCAGTGATATTCCATTGGTCCTGAGGTCTCTTCTTGTGTCAGTACCAAGCTGTTTTTGATTACTATGGCTTTGTAGTAGAGTTTGAAATTTGGTATTGATATTCCTCCAGCACTATTCTTTCTATTAAGGATCATTTTTGCTATTCGGGATCCTTTATTGTTCCATATGAATTTTTGGATTTCTTCTTCTATTTCCTTGAAGAATGAGATTGGAATATTGATAGGTATCTCATTGAATTTGTAGATAGCCTTGGGAAGTACTGCCATTTTCACGTTGATCTTCCAATCCAGGAGCATGGGAGGGTTTTCCACTTTCTAAGTTCTGTTTTGGTTTCCTTTTTCAGGTTTTTAAAGTTTTCATCATAGAAGTCCTTCATTTCTTTAGCTAAGTTAATTCCCAAGTATTTTATTTTTTTGTGTGGCTATTACAAAAGGAGTTGCTTCCCTGATTTCAGTGTGCTCTTCTCATTGTTGGCATACAGAAAAGCCATTGATTTTTGAGGGTTAATTTTATACCCTGCTACTTTGCCAAAATTTCAAATCAGCTTGAGTAATTTGGGAGTGGAGTCTGTGGTATTCTTTAAATACAAGATCATGTCATCTGCAAAGAGGGAGAGTTTTATTTCTTCTTTCCCTATTTGGATCCCCTTTATGTTTGCATCTTGTCTTATTGCTATAGCTAGGCATTCTAATACTAGATTGAAGAGAAGTGGAGAGAGTGGACCTCCTTGTCTCGTTCCTGAGTTTAGTGGAAATGGCTTTAGTTTTTCACCATTGAGTATAATGCTGGCAGTAGGTTTGTCATATACAGCCTTTATTGTATTGAGGAATGTTCCATGGATTCATAGTTTTTCCAGAGCTTTCATCATAAAGGGGCATTGGATCTTGTCAAATGCTTTTTCTGCATCTATTGAGATAACCATGTGGTTCTTATCCTTGCTCTTATAGATGTGATGAGTTATATTAATTGATTTGCATATATTGAACTATCTTTCCATCCCTGAAATGAATCCTGTTTGATCATGGTATGATATTTTAGATGAATTGTTGTAGTCAATTGGCCAAAAAATTGTTGAGAAATTTTGCATCGATGTTCATCAAAGAAATGGGTCTATGGTTCTCTTTCTTTGATGAGTCCTTGCTTGCTTTGGGGATGAGGTTTGGGATGGCTTCATAGAAAGTCGTGAACTTTCTCTTTCAATTTCAATTTCATTGAAGAGTTGGAGGAGTATTGGTGTGAGTTCTGCTTGAAGGCCTTATAGAATTCCACTGTAAATCCATCCAGTCCTGTACTCCTTACCTTGCTCATTTAACTGTAACCCCTCTGTACAATATTTTTACAATAAAAACTTATTAAAAAATCCAATAAACAGGGCTAGGAAGGTGGCTCATTGGTAGAGTGCTTGCCTTGCATGCATGAGGCCTTGGGTTTGATTCCTCAGCACCACAAAAGCAAAAAAAAAAAAAAAAAAAGCCTGAAGTGGCACTGTGGCTCAAGTGGTAGAGCACTAGCATTGAGCTGAAGAGCTGAGGGACAACACCCAGGCCCAGAGTTCAGGCCCCACCACTGGACCTCCCCCCCCCCAAAAAAATCCAATAAACAATGAGAAGTATTTATCACAAAATTCAGAATACTGATTTGTTACTAGAGAATAAACAGTGTTGTTAAATTATTATGATTTTTTTCACAATTTGAGAGACATTCAATTAGTTTTCACTTTATTTTTGTTAAAGCCATACCACTATTGCAATTAATGTAATTACATTAGCAAAACTGGTACAATTAAAAGATATGGAGGGCTGGGAAAGTGACTCAGTGGTAGAGCACTTGCCTTACATCCCTGAGGCCCTGGGTTCAATTCCTCAGCACCACATAAGCAAAAAGAAAAATGCTGGAAGTGGCGCTGTGGCTCAAGCGGTAGAGCGCTAGCCTTGAACTGAAGAACTGAGGGACAGCGCCCAGGCCCAGAGTTCAGGCCCCAAGACCGGACACCCAAAAATAAAATAAAACATATGGAGATCAAAAATAAAATATAGAGCCCTCATTGGCACATGGATTTAGGCCTTCTATCAACAATTCTGATGATGCTCCTAATCCAGCACATACACACACACACACACACACACACACACACACACTAAATCTTAACTTCTGTTGGTATATCTTCAATTTTGGTTCTTAGCAGAAGCATTTTTCAAATCTACAAATAGTAACTATGCCTTTATAACAGACTGATGGTTATTTGCTATTGCTACTTTTTTCTTCGTCTCCAACTCCTTATGCAGCCATCCACTGCCTACCTGTGTGAATCATATTCACACTTTATTTATTCTAAAAGATAATTTTTAAGAGCTTCAACAAACAAACTTTAAGACAAAGAACATTTTTTCACATCATCATGATATAGTTAAAATCATATATACACACACAAATATATAATTGTGTATATATATTTCTTAAGTGTATATGTCTTGCATTGTTCTCTATTAGGAGATGAATTTCCAAAGAGTTCATGAAGCAAAAGGAAAGGAGTTATGGAAATTAAGAGACACTTGAAACTGAAAGACATCAACCGATCCATTTCAAGCCTGTTAAGAAAAAGCTAAAAAGTGTTCAGAGGGAAAAACATATGTGAACAATGGCTTTTACTATGATTAACATTTTGTATGTTAATTTTTCCAATGACATTCAGTTTATAGTGTCATTACTTGCTGTAACAAGTTTTTCAAAATATTTCTCTTAATAATATTCTTATGAGGGAAGGGATGTTAGGGGGGAAACAGAGGAGGCAACAATGTACAGTAGGAAATGTACTGATTACCTTGCTCATGTAACTCTAACCCCTCTGCACATACAAAAAAAGAACAGTCCTGGTTCCATCGATGTTAATTGCTTTACAAAATTTTTAAGTGTGGTGTTGAGATCTACACTGTTTCCTTTTTCAGTGCCTCTCATAACTGATTGCCTCCTTCTCTATCATCCTCGGATGGTATCCATGATTTATAATAGTCCATCCTATTAATAAAATATAATATAAATTAAATTTTATTTAACAAATAATGTGAGTGAGAACACAGGAAAGGAGAGTCCTGAGCAGAAACTGTGTGACCTCTGCGAATATGTCTGGAGCATCAGAGATCTAGTACTTGTATGATTTGTCACTGTCACTTTCTAAATTGCCTTTGATTGACATATGGCATGGACAACATTTTCACAACTTGTGGAGCAAAAGGCACTTCTGTTCACTGAATGTATTTCTCTTAATGCTCCATAAATTTCTATTTTATAAAGTTACTTAAAATTAAATAAATATTAGAGAAGTTTAGCCTAAGATTATATAAACCCGAGTGCTAAATCTGGATTATAAGCTCATCTGGATTCAGCACAGCATTCTCCCTTTCATTCAAAGTTTTCAGCATACCCATTGCACAAAAATTTCCCAACAAGTCAGAAAAATTCAACTTTACATAGACAATTCAGCTTTAATGCTTTTAGAACTTTACAGGACCAATAAAAGTGATTTAAAAATTTCACATGATACAAAAATTAGCCTTTAAACCTATGCTCTAGGAATTCATGCTTCATAAACCTAAAAGCGTATCATTTTTAAATGTCCAGCTTTTTGAAGGCTATTTAGAATACCTTAACCATTATAAAGTTGAAGACAATTACAGTTTTATAAATAAAACTCTCCTCATGGTTCAGTAAATTTTAATAACTATAATTTATAATAAGCACAATACAGCGTGAGATTCTAATAATGGAGATTCATGCTCTCTTGCATAGGAACATTAAAAGGCCATGAGGCAGTCAGGGGGGCATTTATTAAAATTGAGCACCAGATTAGAAATATGAACCTGTTTATATGCATATGTAAAGTTTCATCTCTGAGCAAAATTATGATACTTGGGCAAGTTTTCCATACAGAAAAGGAAAAAATATGAATTTCAACTTAAAGCACTGATAACTAATTTCAAGTCCCACTTTTTCCTTACTTCTTCCCTACCTATCAGAATCAGTTAATTAGCACATTTACTTTACTTGCATTATCCTTGCCATGATGTTTCACTCAGCATCTAGAAAACTGAATTCCTTTATAAATTGCTGGTAAAAGAAATCATATAGAACATTGTGACAAGTGTCAATTGTGTTATTGAGCAATGTACTTCAAACTGAAATAGGCTACAGAGGTATCATCAAAAATGGACCTGAAAATAGTTCATAAAAGAAAGTAGAAAATAATCAGAGAAATCATCAACAATTTACAACTCGATGATACAATTAATAAAAGTGTGTGTATGAATGATGCTGTGTGTACTTACATACATGTTTATCTTTTAGGGCTGTGATACACATGGGAGAGAAAAACATAAGACCTTTCTTCCAATCTTATGCTTTGTGTGACCTCCAGTTTCATGCACTGTCTGCAAAGAACATAATCTCATTCTTCTTTATGGCTTAATAATACTCCACTATATGTGTGTGTGCATGCACATGTACAAGCACATGTGAATGTATGTATCTCATTTTTTTGATTCATTCCTCTGTTGTATAGCATCTGGGCTGATCTTATACATGTGATATTATGAGTAGTGTTGTTGAAGTGAACATGGTTATGCAAGTGTTCCTATTATATCCTGACTTACATTCCTTCAGATATATGGCCAAGAATTGAATTGCTGGATCATGTGGTAGGTCTTTTGTTAGCTTTTGCAAAACCTTAATTCTGATTCCACAGTTGTGGCCCTAATTTCCATTCCTACCAACAATGTGTAAGGATTCTTCTTCCTTACTCCATCATCAGCATTTTTGACTATGTTCTTTTTTTTTTTATTACTGTGAAAATACCATACAGAGGGGTTACAATTACATGGGCAAGGTAAGGAATATATTTCTTATCAAGCATTGTTGCCTCCTCCTTTGTTTCCACTTCCCATTCCTTCCCATCTCCCCCACCCACCCCCACCCGCCAAAGTTGCAAAGTTAGTTTTTCTACATAACAACTTGTATATCTCATTATTGCAATGGGTCCACCTATATCCCTATTTAAACGATTTGTTTTTGCCCTTCCCTTCCACTAATTATACCAACATCATATACAATGAAAGCAGGGGTTTTACCGTGGGGGGAATGGATCAAGAAAATGTGGTATATATACACAATGTAATTCTATGCCTCCATCAGAAAGAATGACATTGCCCCATTTGTTAGGAAATGGAAAGAATTGACTGTGTTCTTGATGACTTTCATTTTGATTGTATGAGAAGAAACTTGTCACTGGTTTGATCTGCATTTCCTTTAGGGCTAAGATACTTTTTCAGGAATTAATTGGCCATTTTTACTTCTTTGGCTATTTTATTTGCCCCCTTATTTAATTGGGCTATTGATTCTTTGTGACTTTAGTTTTCTGAGCTCCCTAAATATTCTAGCTTTTAATATCCTGAAAGATATATAGAAGGCAAAGATTTCTTCTATTCTGTAGGCTGGCTTTTCAGCCTACAGATGATCTCTGTGTGAAGAAGTTTTTTTTTTGTTATTTGTTTGTTTTAATTTGATACAATTTCTTTTGTTAATTCTTATTCTTATATTGTGAATATTAGGAGTTGTATTCAGTAATTTACTACCAATGTTAATATGTACCTGTGTTTTACTTAACAGTTCTGTAATAATTTCAAAAACTCGGGCTGGGAAGGTGGCTCAGTGGTAGAGCGCTTGTCTTGCATGCATGAGGGCCTGGGTTCGATTCCTCAGCACCACATAAGCAAAAAAAAAAAGCCGGAAGTGGGGGCACGGGGGCTCAAGTTGTAGAGGGCTAGCCTTGAGTTGAAGAGCTGAGGGACAGTGCCCAGGCCCAGAGTTCAGGCCCCACGACCGGACCCCGGAAAAAAAATAATTTCAAAATCTCAAATGGTATATTAAAAGCCTTGTAAAGAGGAAGAGATAGGGAACTAGTTTCAGTCCTTGACATGCAAATACATACTTTCCCTACTACTGTTTCTTCAATGTATATGTAGACTCTCTTCTTTCTCCTCTCTCCCTTTCACTCTCTCTCTTCTCTTTTTTTTCTTTTCTCTCTCATTCCCTATCCAGGGCTTAAATTTAGGCCTTTGGTACTGTCCCTTAGTTTTTTTGTTTTGCTTTATTTTTCCCAAGGGGGAAAATGCTACTTCCAGCATTTTTGGTGATTAGTTGGAGATGAGAGTTCCAATGATTTTACTCCTGAGGTTGGCTTTGATCTGTAATCCTCAGATCTTAGTCACCTGAGTACTATAACTACAGGTGTGAGCCATGAACTTGGTTGTACATTTGCACATTTCTCAAAACTTAACTGTGGGTCATAGCATGAATTTATTTCTGAGGCTTTCATTCTGTTACGTTGGGCTGTGTGTCTATTTGTGTTCCAGTCTCTATTCATTGCTTCCTGATCTAATCATAAGGTTTCCTCCCATCTGCTGATTTGGGCATATGACTAGTTCTTATTTTTCTAAAATGTTTATTCACATCATCAGACTATTTGAGATCTCTTACTGTATTTTTTAAAAAATGTAGGTGTTCATAGCTTAAAAAAATTTCCTCTTATAACTGCTTGTTGTATCCCATGGGTTCTGTGAAGTTTTGTTCTCAAGTCCATTACATTCTAGGAAAGTTTGGATTGCCTTCATTTCTTCAATATTTCATTTGTTATTCCAGAATGGGTTGGTCTATCTCCATGTGTTTCAATATTTTCTGTAGATTTTCTGTTAAGTTCTAAGAATTTTCCCCATAAAACTAGATAAAACACAGAGGCATTTCATTTGTTAAGTTTTTTCTAAGACTTTATTATAGAAAGATCAAGCAAAATATAATCTGTTTTAGAGAATTTTCCCTGGACTGCTGAGAAGACCGTGTATGCTGCAGCTGTTAGGTGAAATATTTTTTAGATGTCGGTCAAATCCATTTAGTCTAGTGTGACATTTAATTTTGTAGTTTCCTTATTTTTTGCCTGATAATCAATCTATTGTAGATTTCTCAACCAATTTTTAACCAAGAAACGCAGATAAAAACTCCAAGATACTAAAATCTTTTCATAATTTATACAAAGATATATATTTAAAGTAGAAATATTTTTCAGATAAAAGTAGAGGAAAGGTTTCTAAAATCCACATTTAGCATTTATGGTAACTTCATTATTTATATTTTATAGTGGAATAAAGATATGCAGATAAAAAGAAAGATGTGATTTTTTTCAAACCACATCTATATACATATTGAATGAAATTTAAAACCATAAAAAGAATGTAAAATTGTTTAAAAATCATTTTGGACCACTGTCTATCTAGTTTTAAAACAAAAAGATTATGGCTTTATATCAAAGTACCTTCGTATGCATGAACATTCAGACACAGTAACACTTGAACCCATACACAGTGGGGCTGGATTTAGTGGTGCACATGTGTGATGTTCGTTGTGCAATAGGCTGAGATAGCAATATCATGCTCTAAAGCTATCATAGGCAAACCAGTGGAAGACACTAGAGATAAAACAAAAAGTAAACATGAACTTGGGGCAGGGCTAAAGTAGCAGAGTACCTGCTGTGCAATTGTGAGTCCCAAAGTTCAAACCCTAGAACTACACACGCTCACTTCTACCAAAGTCAGGTATTTTATATTGAAAAAAGTTCAAGTACAGAGCCAGATTTTTAGCACAATAGTACAGTTACTTAACATTTCTGCTGTCTGGGATTCAATCAATAACACTGTGTAAAAACATGCTAATTATAAAAATAAAAGGCTAAATAAAAACTATAGATTTTTATAATTTACATGAAATGTCTTCTTCATGGTATGTTAGAAAAGTATTTCATAATCATATGAATTCAGGGAACTACTTACTGATAAATTTGATAACAATGTAAAATTTCTAAGTCCGATATGGTTAAGAAAATTATAATCATTAATGAATGTGTCAAAATGCTTGTATTTGTGCATACGTTGAGTATTGATAGGAATACAATGAAAAAAGACACTCAAATCATACAACAGATAATGTGCAGAAATGGAGATCTGACTGACAATAAACAAAGATGATTTATTCTACCACATTATAAATGAGGAAAGTATGCTTAAGATGTGCTTTAATCCCAAATGTGCCACACTTGTATTGATTAAATTAGGCTGAATATGAGGTATATGGAATATTAAGTAATATAACAAAAGTAGAAAATTATTTTACAATGTCTTCAGTAGTTGATGATACATGTCAAAAGAACCAGTTGTTATACTTCTAAATATTACACTTCTGAATATATACTTTAGATAACCACTTGCATATGTGACATATAAAAGAATGCACATTAAATTTTATTAGGTTAATAGGGCACTTTTATCATTAAACAAAAGGGAGAAAAATTATGTGTGTACATGTATGTATATATGTGTGAAATTTTAATTCAATAATTTAAATGAAAAAACACAGTCTACCTGTATGACAATGAGGATATATAAAATAACAACTGCAAAGCTCAAATAAGATGCAAACATTGCTGAACATTTTGAAATGTATTGCTACATATGTGCACCCTATGCTAAAGTATTAAAATCTGTGTGGCAATGTGGCACCCAGGTTATCTCTGGAAGAATGGAGAGCAACAGGTCAAAGAGAGGTAGCTGTCATGTGGGATTTGAAAGAAAAAGGATCTGAGTGTCCCAGCGATTTTGCTATATCTGAATGTATTTGGGGATACTTAAGATAGGTCAGCAGTTTAGAAATGAGCCAGATAAATAGCTGCAAATCCTTTTCCAAAACACCAAGGCCATTATGCTTCAGCTTCAGCAAGATCATTACACTGAAATGTTCTCATTTACAATTGTAAACAAGAGGACAAGGCCTAGAAAGACCCAGACAGGATCTAATTTGTTTTTTGTACTGCATCTACTAATGCTTGTGCTTATCAGAGAGTTAACAGGATTTGTGGAGTGACTGAATGTGGAAAATTTTAAATGTTAATATGTTAATGTACTAGTGAAAAACATTTTATCATTTAATGTTTTACTAGCAATTTTGAGTTAAAATACTGATCATCTATCAATAACATATTGTCTGTTACAGAGAAACATCAAGCATAATTTACCTGGGAATACATGCCTCTGGTCCTATGTGGAACCATAAATAATGTATTATATATAATAACCTTATAGCATAATGTAATAAATATATGTAATATTTCAAATTACATTATGTGATTGTATACTTACCATATATATGTGTGTATATATATATATATGTATATATATATATATATACACACACACACACACACACACACACATACATGGACAGACATAAAAATAATCATTAAACACCTAGAGAAGGAAAAATACTTCTAGGGGAGCATATTGGAAAAGAA
The DNA here is from genome assembly GCF_019054845.1 of Dipodomys spectabilis. Lineage (NCBI taxonomy): Eukaryota > Metazoa > Chordata > Mammalia > Rodentia > Heteromyidae > Dipodomys > Dipodomys spectabilis. The sequence goes on from NW_024870840.1 coordinate 2,263,290, forward strand.
TATATACCTTCAAGTAAAATAGCTTTTCTAATTCTACTTTTTTGCAAATCTGCCAAAGTTTATTATATATCAGTTTTCTCAGTGTTATAAGTTTCAAATAACCTAAAACTCATTCTTATTGTATCACGTGGCATATCTCTGTGGATATTCATTCAAGCCCAAGTTTCTCTTTGTCCATGGTCAAGCATTATAGTTTACCACGCCCCTTCTCCCAGAAAATATTTGGGAGAATTGAGCAAAAAAGGAAGAAATTTCATTACGCCTCTTTTGTATGATGTTTTAGATGGAATGAGATCATTCACTAATCATTTCTTAAGATTGTTTAAAACAAGCATTTACAATACTGTAGGGAAAAATCAAGTAAAATGAAGAAATCTAATCACAATAGAAATATGGAAATGTAATAATTTTTCTACATATATTTATAAGTATTCCTATTTAACATCCTTAATCAAATCTAATTCTTGTATAGTGCATATATTGATCAATACACATACTGCTTAAAGACAAATTTGTGGAAGCAAATAAATTGATGATTATTTGCTGATGGATAGCACAACCCTTTGCTTAATATATATCTATCCTTAATATACATTTCCATATATTTTATACCATATTATTAACTTTTAGCAACTATGCTGTATTGCATAAGGTCTGTAGCTGGTATTTGTATATGCAGTTCACAATACCTGTGTTGGATATTCTAAAAAAGACTATCACATATATGTTCTATCGATTCTGTAAGTATAGTTTCACATAACCGCAGATCATAATAAATGAAAATTTATCAAGTTAATACCTTCAGAACATTTGGCTTTGGACTTAGTAAGGTAAATTAATACTAAAATTACCCAAAGTAAATCTTTAAGATGAAATTAAAATTTGAATTTGTAAAGAATGAATTAAGAAAGCTAACAGTAAAATATAAGACTATTTTCATTCAATTTATAGTCATTTCATCTACATTTTCTATAATAGTAAAAAACAAAATTTATTTATGTACATACCCTTGTACATACAAATGTTTTGAAATTCATATTTGAAACAATACTTTATGTTATTGTAGCATTAGCCTCTACTATCACATCTGACAAATAGGAAAATCAGAGCATGTGTTGATTAAGAGCCTAAAAAATAATTAAATCCCTTAGTTAATTATAAACCTCTTAGTCCGAGGTTTTTTGTCTCTTTAGATCAAAAATCCTGGATTTTTGATTTTATCATTTTCCCTTTTATATGTCAACTTTCAATTTCAGTATTGGAATATTGGTCCAATTTAGAAAATATTTCAGTGATATAATTTGCATTGATGATTCTAGCTTGCAAAAGATAAAACTTCATTGAATAACCATTATTCACTGCATTGTGATTACTTTGAGCCTAACTATATTTTCCAAAAACTGAGTGATTCCTTTGTATTTGTTCACTGTAGAACCCAAAAAATAAAGTATTGACTCCACATAATATAATAATCATTTCCAATATTTAATCAACTTAAAAAGTTATTAAGTTGCCTGGTCTAAACATCACTTTGAATTTTGTAATGTACTAGAAAATATTGAAACATTTCTTTTTTTTTTCAGTTAGTCTAAAAGGCCCTGAAAACTCAGGAGTTTAGAAAATGAGAAGGATGAAGTATATTGAGATAGGTGATGGCTGTGAAATAAAAATTTAATTGTCTTGGCTAAATACTCGCTTCTCTACAAGAAGATTTAGAGGAATAAATTTATCATGTGTTAAATAATGTGACAATTGATAAATAAAATTATTTTTTGCATAGGTAAAAAAATGTTGAAACATACTTTCACAACATTAGTTACTTAATCAAATTATTTATTATCTTAATTTTTGTGCAAGTACCACAGCTTAAATTCATGGCTTGGACTTTGTCTCTGAGGGATTTTTGTTGTTGTTGTTGTTTTTGTTTTTGCTTTTGTTTTATTTGATACTAGCACTCTTACCACTGAATCCTTAACTCCACTTCCAGCTTATTGCTGGTTAATTGGAAATAAGTATCACAGACTTTCCTGCCTAAGATGGTCTTCCAATTGAGATCCTTACTTCTCAGTTTCCCGAGTAGCCAGGATTATAAGCATGCTGCACTTTGAGAGAAAGAGAAAAAAGAATATGTCTGCAAACATCAGCACACTAAATTTATTTTAAATATTTCAAAAATAGTGTAGAATATTTTCTTAAAGAAATAAATGGGACTTAATTGATAAAGTTGTGGTAAAAATTTAGGGGAAAAACAACTCCTGAAGAACATTTCCCATCTTATAAAGCATCTATCTACATGAATGAATTTTTCCAATAACCTACAGTGATAGTAGAGTGGGAAATTTTAAAAGAAGAGCAAGGAAAGTTTCCAAGCACTGCCAGAGGCTTCTTCTGAAGTTCAAGCAAACTTTGAACAAGTGCCCTGGCAAGTTCCCGGCATTGTAAATGGCCTTCTAGGGACCATGAAGGATTTGTAATGAAGCTAGCTGAAGTGTTGCTGTTACTCTCCAGGATTCTATTCCTGACTGTGATGATTGCTGAATATTTTTTGCTCCTCACTGGGCCCACAGTAGCCCGCATTGGTTCATCTCCAAGTCCTTAGGCTTAGGAAAGAAGAGAGAGCAATGAATTTATTCATACTTGGCACCTCACCATCTGCTCTCATGCTTCTTGGCTTGGTGTGTGTGTAATAACAAACTTTTCAGGAAGAATTTGCAGGTTTGCCAATGGTTTCCTTAATGTTCTTCTTAATCTCAGAAAAAAATATTCTAGGCCCTTGATCTTGAACATAGGTCAGGTTATTTCTGCCATGAAAAAGTATGATTATATTCCTTTCCCCATTGCCTATAATATTCTTTTTGAACATTTTTGAATGAGACTTTGACATAATAATTTTCTCTAATAAACAGGCACCAGCACAGTAATCAGAAAAGGTTAAAAACACTTGTTTACCAATCTATTATAGAAACATTTCGCATTTATGTATACAGTGTGCACCTTGAGCAAGTTTGATTTTCATCGCTTTCCTTCTTCCTCCATTCCCTTTCCCAAAGCAGTCTCAAGTTTCCTTGCACCCTTTTTATATTGATAAGGAACAACCATCTTGTTACTGCTTTACTGATAAAGACACTACTATGGCTTATTTCATGTCATCACTGTGGCAATGATACAATTGTACACAGACAGAATTTGGAACCAGTTATATCTCCGTGCTTCAGCTCTTCCCTAATGCCATGTATTTAATGTGGTTATGTATTTGACTGATTCATGCATTAAGCTGCCAATCCATTAGGATGGATTCCACTGACCCTCAAAGGATTAGCAAACTGTGCTCTACTGGTGGTGAAACACATGCAAGTCATATCCAAATGGTGCTGTGAAATGTGCATGACAATTCACATTATTTTATAAAGTTTGTCAATAGGTATTTCGTTGGGAAAGCATAGAACAGCACAATCTCTAGTTGTACATTCTTCTCTTGAGCACTTACGGTAATAATTGTTGCAATGGTGACTATATCTCTGTTTCACTTACCATCACTAGCATGAAGAATAAGCAAGGAGTTCATGAAAGGAATCAGAAGAAAGGTTCCTTTTAAAAAGATTATCTAGAATCTTATCTAGAATGCTTAAAATCAACACAGGAAAGCAAAATGTTATTTCATAGATGAGAGTAAGGAAAAAAATGATGATGCTCTGTAGGCATTGATTATAAGGCATAGGAAAAGTCACAGAGTCACAAGAAGACTGTGTAGAATAACAATATGGAAGCTTTAGAGGAAGCTAGGAAAAGACCATGGATGACTATGGCTGGGGACACACACGAAAATTAATTTTTACAGACATATAATTCAATTTAGACTAGTATCTAAACACTATCAGGAAAACTTCCAAATGCTCTCAATAATTGGTAGTAAAATACAGACAGGTAGATTTCATCCAGACTCATATTGAGTCTAATGAGAAATACTAAGTCAAGTCATGGACACAATTTAGAAATCAAAAGTCTATGTGTCTGAGAATCAAGCATGATCTTGATTCTCAGAAAAATAATCCAACAGGCACTAGACACTGGTCTTCTCAGTGTGCTAAATCAACAAAAAAGTCTTGGGGGTGGTAGAATGTTAAATAATAGAGGATTGATAGGGTCTGGTGCAGAGAAATGAACACAGGTTTCACAGGGCCCAGTAGAACTTGAAGTTCCACCCTGAAGGCAAAGCTGGACTTCAAGTTTCCTAGGGAGGAGATAAGAGATTAGATAATCTCTAGATAGGGATTTCAATCAACTAGTACCCAGTACACACAGGTCCAAACTTCAGGCACTTTTTAAAAATAATACTTAGGATATAGTAGGGAAGACTGACAATTTTTAAAAACACAGTATGATGCTGGTGGGATGTGGGAAAAAATAACCCTATTGAACTGTTAGTGGGATTATAAACTAGTATAACCACACTGAATGGAAGTTAAGAGATTCTAAATCAAAAAATAAACTATCTAAACATAGAACTGTGTTCCAGCCATACCTTCTTTGTCATCTACCCAGAACATTAGAACTCAGAATATGATAAAGACACTTGTAAAATCCATATTCATCACTGCATTATTCACAATAGGCAATTTATGGAAAAGCCCAGATGCCCTACAGTAGATGAATGGATCGAGAAAATGTGGTTCTTAATACAATAAAATTTTGTTCATCTATTAAAAAGAATTATATTTTCAGGGAAATAGATACACCTAGAGCAAATCATGTTAAATGAGGTAAGCCAAGCTCAGAGTGACAAATAGTGCATGTTTTCTTTCATGTGTGGAAATTAGATCTAAAATATAACTAGACAAGATGAAGAGTTTGGGGAATCTATGTGGTTACACACAAACAAACTGATGACAAGAGGATATTCTTAGTGGAGTAATCTGAACAGCTAAAGAACTATTTGACAAAACAAATAGCATAAAATGGAAAATGATTGTTGTTTTTTTTTTTTTGCAGGGCCAAGCAATGAAAGGAAGAAGGTGAGCAAATGTACTCATCATATTCAATATACAGTATGTAAGAAATGAGAGGGGGTATGAGGGAAAGTGAAGGTAGGGATGACACTATCTAAGAAGCATTGTATACAACCTGATTTATGGAATTGTAAACCCTTTGTACAACTCTTTAATAATAACAATTTTTAAAAGATCATGTGAATGACACAGAGAGAGGATAAATATGCCCTGGCTATAGGTAGTGTTATTTTTGTTGAATGTTGCATTGATTCTGTACTTGTATTTTAGAATATAAATTTACACAATTTTGGCTTAATTATTCTTACTTTTTTCTCTTTCTTCTCTCCATTCCTCACTTTCTCTCTCTCTCACTTCCTCTTCTTTCTGTCTTTTTCTTTCTCTTTTATATTAATAATAGCTGAGACATGATTATTTATCTAAGCAATCTAGCCTCATGTTAATAAAGATTTGCTAAATGAAAGATGAAATTTACCTAAGCAACAGATGATGTTAGTAGTAATGGTAACAGTTCTGAGAAAACACCAGTTGTAGGAAAAGTCAAATTCAGTTAACAACCTCAAATTTAACTGGCAGACTAAATGGCCCAGAGGCACTGACCCAGGCAGAGTAGAAGGAGACAGATGTTCATTTCTATCTGAAATAAGTAACTGCATTTGGGAAGGAATCAGCACAATACAACATTTCATAGAGCTTCAACAAGAAATATGTCACAGCTGAATGCATGTTCCATTTAAAATTAGCACAGAAGAGGGAAAAAATGAATTCACAACTCAACAGGAAAGGAAGAACAGGAAGACAAAGTGAGACTGCCATCCAGAAATCAAAGTTGAACTGAATCATGTGTCATTTGAAATTGATTACAGGTTTTTAAGTTGCTTCAGAGATTAAATGTGTTCTCCTATTTCGGGGCAAGACATAAAGATGATAAGATGACAGGCTGTAACACTGTGTGAAACCAAATAAGGAAGTGCTTTTCATCTGCTACTTTCTAGGAAAAATGAGTGTAAGATGACGTATATGAGGGGATATATATATATATATATTTGCGTGTGTGTGTATCTTTAAGAAAGACGTGAAATGATTCTTCTACTGTGGAACTTCTGCTCTATATTTCCTATAAAAGGAAAAGAAAACAAAACTGTATCAGTAATTTTGGCATTTTCTCATATGTCATGAACGACATGTGGGCTTGCAGCCAGTATATTGTTCCAAATAGTTTTTGCAGAGCAAAACAAATCAAAAGTCATCTCACTTGGTTTTAATCAATCCACAGATTTAAATTTCATGAGGGATCAGTGATTACTAAGTTATATTAGATAGAAGAAAGGAGTTGTGCGCTATCACAAAGCAGAGTTGATGATAAACAAGGTTGTGGCTCAAAAGTTACAAGAAATTATTTTAAAAGTTCTCATCATAAAAAAAGATCAACCAGGCATACTACTATGTACCCATAATAGCCAGTTCTGTAAGATGAAGGCAGAAGGATGATGAAATTCACGTAAATCTGGGCTACACAAAGTGACCTTGTCTCATGAGAACTAATGATGATGACAATATAAAACAACAATCAAGATTAAATGAGCTAGATATGTTTTCCTTGACTTCAACATTCCCCACGCACATATGCATCAAAATATACGCTCCCTAAATATGACTTGATAGATCAGCTGTAAAATAAATTAAATTTAGGTTTAAAAAGTAAGAAAGGAAAGCATAAACTGTTGATAAAGAGAATAAAAATTTGGAAAACAATGTGGTGCCAGTGTTATCAAATACTTTAAAAGGAAAATCAATCAAATTAATTCAATAAAGATTTGACTGTTCTCATATAATGTACAGAAACAAAGGTCCTGAAGGGCAATTTCTCAATAGTGAAATGTTTGACCTTCTGTGAGTATTCCAGATAAAAGGTCAACACAGAAGATAAATTCATGCATTTTTCCTCTGATATTATAAATACATATCTCGTTGGCATTAATTTTCATAGAACCTTCAAATTAATTTTGAAGAAACTGGGTCAGAAATATACTTGAAATTAACCAAACTAAACATATACCTGTACAAATATTCCCATCAATCTAAAGAGCAGTGAAAATTTGAACCTCTAAAAGGAATTAAGTATAGTTAAAGGATAAAGTACATCTTATCTGTGATTAAACTGTCATAAAATTTAGAAGATAAAGCATGATAAATGCTTTCACTCTTTGATGCTCAGTCATTAAACAGATTTTCAAAATGTTTCCTTACTAAATAACTTCTTTCTAGATCAGTAGCATCATAGAAATACTGGAAATTATTTTAAAGCATTTATTTAAAGTTAGTTGCATCTGAGACTGTAACTAAATCATCATATTTTGATAATTTAGAAATGTATCTTAAGTTCCTGAAATATCTATAGGTATGTTTACTTCTTTAAGCAAATACATTTGCAAACACTAGACTCCATAAATCAGAAAGTGATTGGCCATTACTGCCATGGAAAATAAAAGATCATAGTGATACTGAATTCCATTCAACTTCTAGCCTACTGAACACATCCACTGAATAAAATAACCACCACATTATATGAATTACAGGATTTCATTCCACATTTTTTTCCTTTTCTTTTTTTATGCTTAGAGGTCATCCTATTGCTGGTAGATATTTGCTGTGAGAAATGACTTCAGTTTGGGGATTTCAGAGGAGGAAGCTTATTTATTAAATTACTGACAACATTAATTTGGGTAAGATTTCTGGCACCTAGGAGAATAGGATACAATTTTAATAACCTGACAAGTTGACATGCAGGAGGATGTCAACAAGATAAGTTTCAGCACTGAGGTCAAAGGAAGCATATTTACCCAAGATGAAAACAAACTGCATAGAGTCAGGAAGATAACGTATTTGCAGAGACATTGTGGGTAAAGATGTATATTAGGTGTTTTTTAAAACGTTTTAAAAGTGAGTAATAATTTCTGAGTTTAATACTTTCATAATAATCTCAGGGTGTTCTTTTATCTTTAAATTTAACTTCCATTGCAGAATTGTCCTTCCCTTCATTCATCCATTTACATATTTATGCTTATATGTTTACATTTAGTCAGCAGATATTAATAAATGTATTTAATAAATTTAACAAAAATATTTAATAAATAAAGCAATAATAAGCACATCATTCTCATTTTTATACCAGGTTTCCTTTGTGACTTTGAATTCGTGGTCAAATTGAATTTGAAAAGAATTTTTTTTCTATTTATGTCTGTGACTATCAAAAGCCCTTTAAGTCTAATTCCTTAATACTTTTTGAAATCTTAACATCACCTGTGATAGCATTGGGAGGTAATGCCTTTATGAATTAACTAGGTTTGGATAAGGTCATGAGGTGGACCCCCAGGATGGCATTGGGATTTTTATAAACCAATATTCTCTGCATCCAGTGAGGATATACTGAGAAGAAAGTAATTCCTCCCTGGGAAGCAGAATGGCCAGGACTTGATCTCTATATTTCAAATTTTTAAACCTATAAGACATGTGTATGGTCTTGTTTGTGATCATTTGGGTAAATGCCCAAAAGTGGGATTGTTGGATTATAGGGGAGCTCTATGTGAAGTCTTTTGAGGAACCTCCATACTACTTTCCAAAGTGATTGAACAAGTTTACACTCCCAACAATGCAGTAAGGTACCCTTCTGTCCGCAACCCCTCCAGCATCTGTTGTTATAAGAGTTCTTGATTCTAGCCATTCTAACTGGGGTGAGGTGATATCTCAATGTTGTTTTGAGTTGCTAGAGAGCTTGAGCATTTCTTCATGTGTCTATTGGCCATCCTTCTACCCTCAGTAGATGAATGGATCAAGAAAATGTGGTATATATACACAATGGAATTCTATGCCTCCATCAGAAAGAATGACATTGCCCATTTGTTAGGAAATAGAAAGACTTGGAAAAAATTATATTAAGTGAAGTAAGCCAGGCCCAATGAACAATAGGTCCCGTGGTTTCCCTTATTTGCAATAACTAGTATATGTCTGAGACAAGCAGAAATGGTCAGATAAGTTGATGTTTGGCTAAATGAACCCCAAGTAAAGGGCTCAAATGGGTTTTTCTTTCTTGCTGTTGTTTCTAACATATTTATAAGATGATTTCTTTGTTGCTTTGTATGTCCCTCCCTGTCGATATAACCCCTGTTTTCACTGTATTTGATGTTGGTATAATTTGTGGAGGGGATGGGAAAAAACAAATTGTTTAAATAGGGATACAGGTGGAAAAAACTTTTTCTACTCTGTTTGAATTTATTAAACCTAAACTTTTTTTATTGTGAAAATACCATACAGAGGGGTTACAATTACATGGGCAAGGTAATGAATACATTTCTTATCAAGCATTGTTGCCTCATCCTTTATTTCCCCTTCTCATCCCTTCCATCTCCCCCCCTCCCAGTTCCCCTTTCCCCCTTCCCCTCACTTCCACCCTCCCCCCACCCCCGGCCAAAGTTGTAAAGTTCGTTTTTCGATATAATGTCTTGTATATCTCATTGTTGCAATGAGTCCACCTGTATCCCTATTTAAACTTTTCTTTTAAGATCCAAAAATTCTTCAATTACTAAACTGTAGAAGTCTAAATTTGCACTTAAAGAATAATGCAACGCAGAAAGCTGGCATGGATTATAATTGTATTCTTTCTTCTTTCATGAGTAACATATATCAGAAACTTTTTTTTTAGGTCGTTGGACTTGAAATCTGGCACTAGGAGCTGTCCCTCAGCTGTTCAAGCTCAAGACAAGCGCTCTACAACTTGAGCCACAGTGCCACTTCCAGTTTTCTGGTGGTTTATTGGAGATAAGAGTCTTATGGACTTTCCTGCCTAAGCTTTCTTTGAACTGTGATCCTCAGATCTCAGCCTCCTGAGTAGCGAGGACTACAGGTATGAGCCACCTGGTACCTGGATAGAAGCATTGTTTTTAACAGCAACGAAAGTGATCCTTCAGACCTCTTTTTGTTTTGCACTTGTTTATTGTCAAAGTGATGGATAGAGGGTTTATAGTTACATAAGTATGGTAATAAGTACATTTCTTGTCAAACTTGTTACTCCTTCCCTCATTTTTCTCCTAGTTTCCCTTCCCCCTCCCTCCTCATCCCCAAGTTGTACAGATCATTCTTAACATGTTATCTTGTGTATATTGCTGACGAATTGCTTCTTTCTCTCACCATTCTGTTGTTCCTCTTCCTTTCCCTAATTTAAATAAAGTATATACAATGCCAGGGTACCAAAATCAAATACAGTGACCACAGGGGATATACCTTAGGGGAAAGAACATACAAAAGAAACAAAAATATCACATTGCACTTTAAAAATAACAACAAAGGAAAACCTCTTGTGTCCATGTATTGGAGTTCATTTCACTCAGCAACATCTTATATGGTCATATGTTCATAGCTTTTGAGCTATTCTGCTCATCTGCTAAGATTATCCTAGACATATGCTAATTATTGAAAATAAGGGAAACAATAGGATCTTCATTGCTTTAGGTTTGGCTTACTTCACTTAATATGATTTTTTCCAAGTTTTTCCATTTCTTAACAAATGAGGTGGTGTAATTCTTTCTGATGGAAGCATAGAATTCCATATATACACACAAACACATACACACACATGCATACATACATATCACATCACATTTTCTTGATCCATTCATCTACTGAGGAGCATCTGGGTTAAGTCCATATCTTAGCTATCTAATAACAACAGATGCTGGAGGGGATGTTGGTGGAAGTGTAAACTTGTTCAACCACTCTGGAAAGCAGTATGGAGGTTCCACAAAAGAATACACATAACCATTTCTAAATGATCACATACAAGGCCACACTAAAGCTACCATCACAACTATGTTTATCGCAGACTTTTTAACTATGAGCAAAAATGTGAGGTGACAAATACTGACATAAATATAGTTATTTAAAATAAGATGTATATTTTAATAGTGCAGCCTTTTTTTAGCAATGATATTCAGATCTTAGGTATTTTCTTTCAGTGCTCTAAAATTGTACATGTGAACTTTGAGCTCCACTATTAAAATAACATGCATATTCTTACTGGAAATGCACACCTGATTTATTTAAAATTTAATTGTATTGTCAAGGTGATATACAGAGAGGTTACAATTATATACATAAGATAGTGAATACATTTCTTGATTTTTTTGAGTATGGTGTTCAGAAACAACTCTTGAAAATAGTCACAAGAGGAGATATCACCTGAACCACCTCAAAGGTTTCGAAAACATCATGGAGAGATCCTTACAATACATGTAATGATAAAAACCATTATGGTCAAATAGAAACCATTCATCGCCAATGTTGTATGTATTTTCCCAGACATTCCCACCTCATTCCTTTCTGATTCACACTGCACACAACTGTCAGAAAAGTTGGTGCACAACCTTAGAGAAAAAGATAAGAAATAATATATAATGAAGAAATCTCTCATGCCCAGCATCTACTGAAGTCAAAACTGAGCTGGAAGAGAGGGATTTCAATTTTAATCATGGCCTACATCAAGACTACTAAATGAACTAGTTATGCATATAGTGATAGAATTTGCTTAAAGATTTACTAGGTGCAAAGAATGACAGCTAAGATGCAAGTTGAAGAAAAAGTCCTTTTGTAATTATAGGCCTGCAATATAACAGTACAGGAATACAAAACATATGCTGTCCCCATTGGAGAAACCAATAGAGGCAGGGTGAATGGACAGAGTGAAGGAGTGTGAGTGCAATTAAAATTATGTAAATATGTGCAAATGGAAAAATGGACCTTGTTGCGATTGGTTGGGGAAACGGAAGGGAGGAAGAGCGCAACCAAAGGGGTGAGTTTGATCCAGACACAATGTTTGCATGTACGGACATGTCAAGATGAACCCTAATACAACTAATGTTAATTACAAATGTGGACACGAGAATAATAATTGCTTTAATAAGGATTATAGAAACTCTCTTGCATAAAATATTGTATATTCTGATATACCATGTGACCATCTATCTTTCCTCTTCCTTACTCTCCCCCCATCCTATCTTTCTCTCTCTCTCCACTGTTAAAACATAACTCCTATTTGATTTGGTAGTATTATTACCACTTTATTATTGATATAATTAAGGCTAAATGCCATAATGTAACACATTTAGATCGAGATGATTTTTAAAATTTGAATTAGAGGTATAATATGAATATCTTACTATGAAGATATCCCATTGTCATAAATGATTATCCACTGATCATATGAAATTCAATGAACTAGGTGTTGTGTACTTGCTAGTCACCTGGCACAGATATACAAGCACTTTTTTCAATTTATGTGTCTGACTCCCTTTCGGAGGTAGGAAAATGGCAATGTGTTTCTTCACAGTGTTAAATCTCAAGATCTTTTTCCTCTGCTTTTGGCTTGGTTTATTTCCAGTATCAATCGCTAAAAACTGCGCTTGCTATCTCTATTTGCTTCTTGAGGACCCAAAGGGATAACTCTTTCCAAAGACATGACGCAGGTACTCTTCTCCATTGCTTTGGCTTCGTTTGTTACTCCCACTCTGTTAAAAAGATCCAAAGAGTTTCAGCATGTCTTCTAACTCAGCACTTTGTTTACTCAATTTGCATTTTGCAAGTGTCTTGGCTTCTCCCATCAATCACATATTTTGGGCCAGCGGTTTCTCAAGCAGTATTTACAGAAAGGGTTTTCCTTGAATGGGAAAACATTTTATTTGTGTGAAGAAAAAATTGCACAAACCATATTTTAAATTCCACTTTGCCAAACATTCCATATGTTTTGGAAAAAGAAAAAGAAGATTCAAAATTACTTAAGAATTCCCTTGGTGTTAATCATGCTTCTTGTGACTAAACTACTGGAGAATTAAACTCTAGATGTCCTTGGGTGTGTACTATAGACACATGATCCAAAATTAAAGAAAATATAACAGAAAAAGTTCAGAGTTTGAGGAAGACAGAAGGGAAATTAAAAGGGATATTTTGAATTTGTATTAATCTTGTGAAATAAATGGTTATATTATTTAGGTGGTAGACTTAATGGATGGCATAGATAATGTACTTATTCTGAAAGAAGTAAATTGCTAGATACACTTGAAGACAGTCAGGCAATTGATGATAATCTCCCTGTGTACACAGCATTAAGTTATTTGCTTTAGGAATAGTCTGGCTGAAAGATAACTGCCTAAAGATGTTTTCATCAAGACTACAAAAAATTGATTAAATTCATACACAAAAGGTTTTAAAATATAACAGCATAACTTATGAGCATATAATTTTTTCTTTATACAGATGTCAGAAATGAAATCTTATTTTTGTTATATGTAAATATGTAATGAAATAAAATATAAAACATAGTTGGATTACTACATAAAATAGTGTGTACTTTTAAAAGATAAGGAAAATTTTGTAGCCTTGAAATACCAAGGCTGCAAAAAATGCAACAATGTAATGATCTGCAGTGCTTTTAAGGAAATAGCTGGCCCAGAAATGCACTTTGGAAATGAAGCTTTGGATTACAAAGGAAGATTGTCAATTTTCTGCCGTCTGAGTATTCAAGGTCTTAGAAATGCTCATGTGTTGAAGGCTTTGGCTTCACCTCTATTTGGAAATAGTAGATGCTTTAAGAGTTAGAAACAATCGCATGAAAGAAAAACACTTGAATATTTATCTTGGGGTTCATTTTACCTAACATCAACTTATCTGACCTTTTCTGCTTGTCTCAAACATATACTAGTTATTGCAAATAAGGGAAACCATGGGACCTATATTTATAAGATTACTTCTTTGTTGCTTTGTATGTCCCTCCCCCATGGTATAACCCCTGTTTTCACTGTATTTGATGTTTGTATAATTTGTGGAGGGGAAGGGAAATAACAAATCATTTAAATAGGAATACAGGTGGACCCATTGCAAGAATGAGATGTACAAGTCATTATGTTGAAAAACGAACTTTACAATTTTGGCGTGGGGAGGAGTTGGGAGGGGGGGAGATGGGAAGGGGTGGGAAGGAGAAATGCAGGAGGAGGCAACAATGCTTGATAAGAAATGTACTCATTATCTTGCCCATGTAATTGTAACCCCTCTGTACGGTATTTTTGCAATAAAATAATAATAATAATAATAATGAAGAGCTAGAATGTAGTGGAAGGGAATTGAGTCATTGGGAGCATTCCCTTAAAGGAAATATTGAAGTCCTGATTCTCCTGTTTCTCCTTGAGTCATGGTTACCATGAGGATAGCCTACTCCATTTACCATGTGCCCCAGCATGTTGCAAGATCATGTCACAATCCAGAAGCACAGAAGTAAGCATCCATTGACTAACACCTCTGAAAATGCACCAAAACAAATGTTTCTTCTTTTTAAGTTGATAGCCTCAGGTATTTTGCAATAGTAATGAACAGCCAACCTAGCAATGCAAGAAATATAAGTGAGAAAAAGGACATGAAGAGTGGTAAATGTATGTCTACTCTCTAGAGCAAGAATAGGTGAAAAACAGTATGCTGTGTGAATGATGAAAGAAAAAGATGCTTATTTAGATTTAAAAAATTGCTGAATATCCTTGGAAGGATAAGAAATTCTTTGTGCTAAAAATACCCATAAGAATTATTTGATGGGAAATACACAAACAGAAGACATTTTAGATTTGATGGTAAAGATCTTAAATTTTGTAAGTATAAGTGTCAGGAACATTTACATTATGCAAAGCTGCCAATGCTACAAGTGTGAAGTCTTATATTTCTACAGAGCTGATTTGTCAACACTCAACATGATCTGCTGTTATCTTTTGAAGTTGATTTCCAAGTTAGGTTATACAAAAATGTTAAGGAATAATGTTAGAAATAATGGCATAAATACCTTCTTAAGTCATTTAAAAGTGAATCATCTTTAAATAGTTGTTTGTTGGTTTCAATTCAACATGTCAGGTTATGAGTACAGTGCATCTTAAACATTACCTTCCCTACCATCCTTCTTCCCACACCTTTCCCAACCCTTCAAGTAGTCTGATTCTATTTTCATTTTTTATTCATTAATGGATTAAATATAATTCTTTCAATAAACTACCTTCCCTAATTAATTTCTGATGGCATTTTTCTAATTTTTTTGGTTTGATTTCTTATTTACTCAGATGTGCTTGAGAACACTAAGAGATGGTTGTGTTCTTTCTTAAAGAGAGATAAATAAAGCTAATGCCTACATAATGAAGAGGAGTGGTCAAATTAAGTAAAATATGTAGCAGAAAATAAGAGATAGATACATGCCAAAATATCTTTGAAGTTAAAAAGTTGCAGCATTTCCTTTTTCACATTTAAAATTATTAATTTATGTGAAGACATAGAAGCTTAAAATTATGTTTGTTTGCCTAGGGCTTTGAATGTTAACTATGTGATTGGGAATAATCACACAACAAAATGCACGCTCCCCAGATCTTAAATGTGTTTGAATTTGTATCCTTCATAGTTTGGGATAAAATGCAGGACAAAAACCAGCTTTGCGCAGACAAAGCATTTACACAAGCCTGCTTCTTCAGCATTCACTTGCTTGAATAAATATCCCAAATGAATTTACCGTACAAAGCAAAATATTGCATTTGCTAAAATAAATACATGTTCTAATGTGCACAGCTACAGAGGGCATTAGCTTTTAGAGAAATAAATAGGCCTCAGTCTGCAATGAATGTGAGCTATTGAAAGAAGCATAAAAAACAGTTTTACAGAACATGATAAAATGAATACTGCACCATTTGAAGCTGATTGACAGGTAATGAACTATAAAATCTATATTGAAATGAATGTGACACAGAGACAGAATAGCACCAGGGTCTTATCGCTACAGTTTTAGAGTTGAAAAATGGGGAAATTTTCTAAACCAGCAGCTCATAAAAATTAAGCAAATTAAAAATTAGTGAAAGATCTGTGCACTATGATTAAATTAACTGATCCCTGAGAAAGTGAAGCACAAGGCAGTTTAAATCTGAGGTATTTAAATAATTCATACTTATTGAAGATTGAATGGCTGTTCAAAATGAGATGTTTCTCACATATATGGGTATCTATGTATGTGTCCTCATGTTTCTAGATAATGCCTCTACTAGAGTAATTAAGAACACGTGAACAACCCAGCCTGCTGTATCCAGGGTCCCTAGAGACTTTTCACTTTGTAATTTAACAGTCTAAATATTAAAGATAAAGCTAGTAACATTGGCTTTTATTCTTTATGTATTCTATATTAAATTTGATCTTCCTCATTCAGAGGAAAGATATCTTTGTTTCTTACTTAGATCTTACTAGTTTTTCCCTCACTTAATGGATCTGATGGGGTGGGGAGAAAGAACACTGGAGCAATAATATGGTTAGAAAAAATAAAGTCTGTATTAACCTTTACACTGAAAACTTCTACGATAAATAAAAAAAACTCATTTTAAAGCAAAAAATTAGTTTGTGTGAAGGCACAGGCGCATAAAATTGCATTAATGCTCATACAGAACCCTCATATAATTTAGCTATCATTTATAGCTAACTTATTATTTGGAAGCATGCTAGACTGAATGTTTCTTTTCTCTCCAAATTTAGGTCTTGAAACTCCAGCCCTAATACAATGGTGTTACAAGGTGGAGTGTTTGGCAGTTTATTAAATTATGTCTGTGGCACTTCCATGAAAGGGATTAGTGCCCTTGTGAGGCAAAGAAGAAGACAAAGTTTGTAAGTGCAGAATTGGACATTTTCATCATTGTAATAGACAGTAAGTCCTCCCCAGAGGCTGAATCTGTTGCTGCTTGGATACAGAATTAGAGGCTTCTGGGACTATCAGAGCTGAATTTGTGTTATTTGTAAACTATCTTGTTTGTGATATCTTATTACAGCTCAATTAAATCTCACTAGGTATTGCTCTTGTAACTTTATGAATTTTAACAAGCTTCAATTAATATTCTAATAATATATGTAATTTATTTTACCCAATTTACTGATGGCAAAAGAACTGAGGGACAGCACCCAGGCCCACAGTTCAAGTCTCACACCGACCAAAACAACAACAACAACAAAAAAGTTGATGTTTGTCAGTATATGTCTGATGATTCAACTAAAGTAATTTTCCAGTTGGAAATTATTCCAGGAGTATTTGTTGTCAAGATCTGGCTCTTTATATAGGCCCACATTACAGTAATCACTTCCCTGTTTGTCTTGACTTCTTTATACTTAAAAAGATGCATTGTAATTCCTACTTTCCAGGAGTGGTGAAAATATTTCATGCAATGATGGCATAAAATGCCTAATACAGTACCTGGTATCCAGAAGGCATTTAATTAATTGTAGCTATTGTTATCATTGTTGTACAAATCCTCTACTCCATTACTCTTGCATATGTCCAACCTGGGGAAAGAGAAGCCTCTGCAACCATAAATAGAGGCACATTTGTCACATCTTGTCAGAACAGGTTTAATAAAATTCTAGGCAAAGACAGAAGATGAGTGTGCTCCAAACTTCATTTTTTAATGTTTCCTTTGTGTCTCCTCTAAGGAGCTCATTAGCAATACTGCCTCTTTGGTTGCTGTAGGCATCACACTAAGATTATTTTTCATGTTCCCACTTCAGCCGCTCCTTTGCTCTTTTATTATTCTATGCATTAAAAACGGATTCTCACTGCTCTTAAATAATTTTACAATGGCCAATTCTCCCTCTTTGTTTGCACACAGAAATCAATTGGTCTTACCTTACATAGCAGGTTAATGCTTCCATTCATGTAGCTCACTCTTGAATGAAAAAATACTATACCTGGAAAAAGATAATGGAGATCAAATGCTTATGCTTTGTAGATTCCCAATAGCACATTCCTTTTCAACAGAAACATTTAGAGGAATGAATTCAATTTTAAGCACTAATCTACCTATATAAAGAATATGAAATTAGAAATTTCAATAGAAAGCCATGTATCATTAAATCAGTGTGGACATTTCTATTAGAAACCAATAATATTAATAGCCCCAATGTTAATTTTCTAAAATCACTTTAAAATCCTTAAATGGTACAAAGTATATACCAGTTTGCTTGAATAAAGCTAATGTTTCCATAAGCATAGTGTTATTTATCAGATGCATTTTTCTATGCTCAAGGAAACACTGGCTTTATTAGGTTAATTTTGTATTTTAAAGTATGGCAAAAAATCATTTAGTTTCAAGAAAACATCTTTAAAAAAGAAACACTAACAATCATCCAATGATGGTGTCATACCGGGTAATATAGTGAAATAGAGTCTATCCTTGGATTACATAGTAGGAAGCAATGCTCAGAGCACATATTCATCTTGAGATATTAATCTCTTCAGGCTCCCATGATGTAATAAACTAGTCAGAGGGGCCACCAGAGCTGGCTTCCACTGAGGCCTTTAATCTTGGCTTATAGATAGATTTTTGCTGTTCTTTATTTGGCCCTTTTCTAAGCATATTCATTCTCACTATTTCTACCCACTTTAATAAGGACATGATTGTTTTTCAGATTGGTTCTTTTATGACATTTATTACTTATGACCTCCCCTAACTTTAATCATCGCCTTACAGATGCTTTGTCTATGTGTGGAGGCATTGAGGGTTAGAACTTGAACTTAATGGGGAAGAGGAAATGCTATCTGAAGAAGCATACACATGAGCAAAATACAAATATTTAGAGAAAAAATGAATATCAGCCATATTTTGAATTCTTCCTTGATTTGTGGACTATAAGAATTCATGTTTACTTCTGAAATAACACATTTTATTTTTTTCTAGTCCTAAAATAGTAATAAATACTAAATTGATTCTTAACTGTGTAAACTTGCAGAACATTGATCTATCCAGACATATCAGCAGACTGATAGATTGAAAGATTTATGATTTCTATTTATATAAGGATTTAAGGAGTTTCTTTGGGGAAGACACGTACTGAGGAAGCAAGTCATAGGACATAGAATTAATAAGTAAAAAAAAGAAGAGGAGGTCGTAATTTTATAGCAGCAAGTAATAAGACATGCCTATCAAAAATTTACCTATAAAACTAACCACCATGAATTTATGTTTGTAGCTAATGGTTTTTAATGAAAAGCTATAAAAATGCTAGGACAAAAGCCCCACCTACCTTACAAAAATATATAGTATCCAAGTATTACAAAGACTCCAGTCTTTATAAAGACTCCAGAAAATCTTTGATGTGATCCTATAGATTGCAGAAATCACTTACCCAGAGGTAATAGAAGAAGTTGATAAGCTTTAAATAATGTAATGGTGGATGCATTCTTGAGCAATGCCAGTGGATGAAAATTGTACTTAGCACAAGGGTCAGCATTATTTCAGAAACTCTAACATTAGCAGATGCAATCTCAAATGTAGAAAGAATAAAATCACAGATGTCCCTGGTAAATTACTTGAGACATCTGTAGTTGTCAAAACCAAATGTCACAGTGTTGTTGAACCACTTGTGATATATACCTGATTGACATAGTACTTTTTAATGTGCCCTATTGCACTATCAAAGTGTACCATTTTTATAAGCAGTGAGATTTGGAAGCTAAAATAGCATCTTAGCAAGGTTAAAACACAGTAAGTTAATTGTAAGCCATGCTTTATTTAATTATTCACCCCATGCTGTACTTAAAGTATTAACAGTTATACCTTAACCCCAGCCATAATGTAACTGGCTGATTAGTAAGTTCTAACACTGACAAAGATAAAATTAAACAGAAAAAAAATCTATGGATACATGATGATGATGATGTATATATTATTCATATAGGTGTGCGATTCATTCATATGGAAACTTTCACTTTAATTCATTTCTCTATTTTCACCTACTCAAGAAGGCATTAAAATTTTCTGGGGAATGAAAATAGAGTCAATCTAATTCATTATGAAAGAGGAGTCCTTGTCTTCTTTACATGGATTAGCCCTGGGGGCATTAGTTAAAATCTTATCTTTGTTATTATTATAAAATGGGAATAAGAAAAATTTAGATCTGTGACAGAAGCCTAAGGTCCAGACTGATTTTATATCTAGGAGTAACATCCTAGCATATTTAAGCCTGCAGGATTAAAGGTATATGTTACTTGGCATTTGGGAATTTTCCCTATTGCAAACGAAGTTTCACTCAAATCAGAATTACAAAGGACATCTTCCAGAATTACTAGGCATTAGATATTACTTTAAATAACACAGTGATCCAATAGTAAGCCTTAGTTTCTTAGTCTCAGGACTGTTACTATTTGAATCCTGGAAGTTTCTTTTTCCGGGGACTATCCTACACATCGTAGTCTTTGAGCAGCATCCTTGATCTCTGTTCATACTGTAATAATGCAACACTGTCTCCCACTAGAATATCCCTGGACAATGGTTCCATTTCCCCAGGGGAGCAGGGGAAGAGGAGAAGAAATTTGCCTCAGAGTGTGAACCACTGGCTTAAATAAAGTATGTTGTGAATTTCTTGAAACACAACTTCATTTACTTGTCCTGATGGAAGCAAAATTTAGAGATCTCACACACAACTTTACTTGTGTAGACACAGCCTCACTGTCTGGGCTTAAAGCCAGAATTAGAATTAAGTATCTCCCAATTCCCTAAGACAATCAGGAAACACATTTTTCTACCTCCCTTCTCTCTAGCCTGACACCATTTCTTTTGGACAATTAAACTACGGTACTTTAGGCTCCTTGGAGGAAAGCTGCTGTGTAAATGCAAACTAATAACTGAGAGTAGCTGGGAAAGGAAAATAGAAGAAACTACTAAAAAGCTAACTATTTAAATTGAGAAATTCATGTTCTTGAATTAATATTCATGGATGCATTTTCCTCCTAATATACTGAAGTAATATCAGACTCCTGCTAGCAAATGAATTTGAAGCCAAAAGAGATATCTATTTTTGAAGCTGGAGACATGAACTTATGATGATCTAAAACAGTAACAGTGCTTCTACCATACAAGATAAATGCTATAATAATTTTAATATGATAAATGCTGATGGTGTGGAAAGATGAATGTTTATTAGTTTGATTTGCTTTAATAGAATTTTTTCCCCTAAGGGTCCCAGTGGTAGACAGCAATTTCATTTAAAGAAATAGATGTTCTTACTATTACTTTTATCACATATAGCACAACTCAGTATATTTCAGTACCATCATAAATATTCAGTTACTAATATTTTGCTGCCCAGTGGGAATGTGAGAGTGTGGTGACAAAAAGTACATTGTCAAAGAAAAAAATTCATAAATTCCCAGGAAAATGAGAAATTATGACTTCTCTGGAAATAGCAAATCCTATCAATTAGTTACTGTAGTCTTGATTTTTGCCATGAAAATTATTGGGATCATGAACTAGTCTATAAATTCATGTAATTAATTTATTTGAAATTGGATAGCTTATTTAAGACTAATTTCTTAATCTTGATGAAATGTAATAATAAATAACATTAAACTGGATTTTTTTTCTCTATTGTTTCCAGATCTCCAGCTCTGCTCAACCGGTTTTCTTTGTCTTAGGCCTGGAAACTATCTGACATGGAGGCCATTTTTTTCCTCTATCTGTTTATTAACACCAATCTTTCAGGTTTGAATACCCCAAACCATCTTTAAAAATTCTCCCACCCATCCTTCAAGATTCAATGTACTCCTTTTAGTTGTGCTTCTTCTAATTTTTCCTTCTTTCAGTAAATGCAGTCTTTTCTTGGGTAATTTGTTCATGGGAAGGAAGTTTATCAGTTCATGTATGAGCTTCCCAGAAAACTTCAGTTCATTAAGGGCAAGATACCTATTGATATCTACCGACATTGTTACAAACAAATGAAGTTAGTTAAATGAGTGGGGAAAAAACAGACCAGTTTATCAGTTACGTAGTAGCTATTGTGATGTGCAAATAATATATGCTTATTATTTCTTTTCTGTACTTCCTACTCCTTACAGACCATTCGACCTCCATTTCTGAGTTGAAAGGCAGGTACAGACATTGTTTGTCTCTTCCTTCATTAGTATTTCTTGTTTTTCATTTGCACTGTATGAAATATTTATTGTTAAAGAAAGCATCTGCCTAGATCTTGTTAAGACTCATGAGCTAAACTCTGTGGCAAAACCCAAACTTTCATGACCTAGAACCTTTTGGTGATGCATTGGAAGTCTGATGCCACAGTAAGAACTCTGCAAGAGAATTGTAAATAAACTAATAGAGAGGCTTTGACTGAGGATTAGTTATGGTTTTCTGAATGTGCTTCTTACAAAATTGCCCTGTCGCAGGGAGCACATGATTATTTCAGGACATTTGGTAGTGAAAGGCAGGAGGAAGCATTTAGGTAAAGGAAAATAGCTCATGTTTCAGGAGTGGCTGGGGATATTCAAGAACAGAAAGACCTGACAGGTTAGGGCCTTAAAGATGATAATGAAAGAGATGATAAGCTCTGGATGAAGGGTTGAGAATTAGTAGATAAACTCAAGTTTTGCACTGGAGAAAAGAGATAATGCTTGAGTACAATGTAAGGCAACCTCCTGTGCAAGGTGTGGCGAGCACCATATATCTTTAATAGGACCTAAGTGGTTTGCATTATCTTGCACAGACTGCTCTCCAATTCTTCACTATACTGTCCTGAATTTCATCCAAGGAACCTTTGATCAGCTCTTAAATATTTTCAGGCCTATTGCTCATGCTGTTCTCTTTTGATTTTTTTCTTCAACTTCCTTTTCTCATTTTCTAATAAACAGTTCTTGACTTACATGACACTCTCAACATATTATTAGATATAAATACTTTTGTTGAACAAACGAATGACCACCATGGTCAGAAGAGGAAAAATTGATTATAGGTTAACTCACAGATATTCATAGGGGCGAGGGAAACTAATAAATTTCTTATCAGATACTCTTTAAAAAATTCTCATGGTGATCAGAATTGAAATTTTCCAGAAAAATAAGAAAATTCAGCAATAGGCAAAATGGAGAAATCAATATATAACAAACGTTTAACTGAAACTCACTGATTAAACCGCAAAGCATTAAAAATTCTGAGAATACCAGTGAAGCTTTCCCAAGTTGTTCTATGTCAAGATTCAGTCTTGAAATGAAAGAAGAAATCTCTAAGCAGTACAGGAAGAAACTTTCATCCACCCAGGGAGCTCTTTCATTTGTGAAGTATTCCATTTCATACACTGATAATGAAAAAGAGGAAGCTTCATTTCTCAATTGATTTTTGTTTCGAGTCTGTGAATATAAAGCAACTGGGCCTAGTCATATATATTAAACAACTGTCCCATCAACAAGTGGGCTAAAGACTTAAAGAGACTTCTCTGAAGAGGAAGTAAGAATGGCTAATAGACACATGAAGAAATGCTCAACTTCTCTGGCCGTAAAAGAAATGCAAATCAAAACAGCATTGAGATTCCACCTCACCCCAGTTAGAATAGCTGTAATCAAGAAATCTAATAATGGCAGATGCTGGAGGGGGTGTGGCCAAAAGGGAACTCTACTGCACTATTGGTGGGAGTATAAAGTTGTCCAGCTAATCTAGAAATCAATATGGAGGTTCCTCAAAAGACAACACATAGAGCTCCCCTATGTGCCCACTTTTGAGCATTTACCCAAATGATCACAAACAAGGCCACACTAAAAGTACCAGCACAACTATGATTACTGCAGCATTATTCACCATAGCTAAGATATGGAACCAACCCAGATGCCCTTTAGTAGATGAATAGATCAAGAAAATGTGATATACATATATATATATATGAATATATATATATATATATATATGAATTCTATGCTTCCATCAGAAAGAATGACACCACCCCATTTGTTAGGATATAGAAAGATTTGGAAAAATCGTATTAAATGGAGTAACCTAGTCCCAAAGAAATTTAGGTCCCAAGGTTTCCTTTATTTGCAATAATTAGTATACATATAGAATAATCTTATCAGATGAGCTGAAAAGCTCAAAACCCATGTACAAATGACCATATAGGATAATGCTAAATGAAATGAACCCCAACATAAGGACAGAGGTTTGTATCTATTTTTTGTTTTTATTTTAATGTTTTTTTTATTATAAAACTACTGTATAGAGGGGTAATAGGTACATTTCCTATCAAGCATTGCAAGCATTGTTATCTCCTCCTTTGTTTTCCCCTATCATCCCTTCCCTCCTACGTCCACAAATAACCTCCCCCCTCCACCACCCTAAATTTTAATGTTCGTTTTTCAACTTGGTCTCGTGGATCTCATTGTTACAATGGGTCAACCTGTATTCCTGTTTAAGCATTTTGCTTTTCCCCTTCCTCTTCCCAAATTAGAGAAGTGTATATACAAGATGCAAGGTGTCTTTATTGTTATTGTTTTAAATGTACCATGTGATTTTATTTGTTGTTGTTGTTTCCTTTGTATGTTCTGTCCCCTAAGGCATATATCCTGTTGTCACTGTGCTTGATTTTGTACCCTGAATCTTGTATATACATATGTCTAATCTGGGAGGAAAGGGGAATAACAAAACACTGAAACAAGGACACAGGATGACCCATTTAAACAAGGATATAAACAGGATAGTATAATGGAAACGAACTTTACAACTTAGGGTGGGAGAGTGGGGTATGGCGGGGGAGGGGTATAGAAGGTGGGGCAGGGAAGGGATAATGGGACCACAATAAGGAAGGAAAGGGGTAACAATGATTGACAAGTTATATACTCATGTAACTGCAACCCCTCTGTACATCTTTACAATAAATTAAAATAAATATATAGTATACCAGAAGCATAAATACATCATGCTTCCCACTATGGTTCCATTGGTTGCTTCCATATGGAGCATGTCTTAAAGAAGGTAATCTTTTCCCAAGCACAGTTGCTGGGAAGGCACAAGAGATCACACAGCAGCTGCCAATCTTTCACTTCTAACTTATTATTGTGAGTCATAAGAAATTCTGTAGAAATCCTAATGTATGTGATGTCCATTTATTAAAAGATTTCCAAGTAACATTTCCCTATATACCCTCTGTTAGCATGTGGGGAGCTCAGATAAAATATTAATTGAACCTAAGTCTAAAAGGGATGGGAAATGGGAAACAAAATGCATCGTATTGGGGTCCTTCTGTATGCCTACCTTATCTCTATCTCTTAATAAAACTGTTAATATGTTGAAGATGTATGTCGACTGGTGAATAAAACTGTATACACAGCCTGTAAGATGATTGTGGTATTGATATCATTTTGTATTTTCTTTCATTTTTGTCTGTGCTCTTCTATTCTCCTCACTCCTTTTTTTGTCTCTCCCCCTCTCGCTCTGCTTACTGTTCTATGAAGTACTGAATGCTATTTCTATTCTCTTCTACATACACTTTGTCAGGGAACATAAGAAGTATTCATTGCCAGGGTCGAGTGTCAGATATAACACATCTTAATATGATCTTATTAGATCAGCAAGTTTTATTTCAAACTATTTCTGTTTCTTCGTGTTACTCAAAAATGGCCACAGAAAAGAGCTCTATCAATATTACATAGAATGACCATAAGACGGATGGATTTCTTCAAATAGAGATGTTTAACTGTGGTCTCATATGAAGTGTCAAAATGCTGAATTTGAAAAACCACTGAATTTTATGCCTCCATCAGAAAGAATGACACTGCTCCATTTGTTAGGAAATGGAAAAACTTGGAAAAAATTATATTAAGTGAAGGAAGCCAGGCCCAAAGAAACATAGGTCCCATGGTTTCCCTTATTTGCAATATCTAGTATATGTATGAGTCAAGCGGAAAAGGTCAGATAATGTGATGTTAGGAAAATGAACCCTTAGATGTGTATTTTAATGTTTTTTTCTTTCATGCATGTGTTTCTAATGCATTTATAAGATTATCTCTTTGTTGCTTTGTATGTCCCTCCCCCACAGTATAACCCCTGCTTTCACTATATTTGATGTCAGTATAACATGTGGAGGAGATGGGGACAAACAAGTCGTTTAAGGATACAGGTGGACCTGTTGCAACAATGAGAAGTACAAGGTCATGTCGAAAACGAGCTTTACAACGTTGCGCGGGGGGGGGGGGGGGGGGGGGGGGGGGGGGGGGGGGGGGGAGGTATTGGGGGGGTAGGGGGGAGGTAGGGAAGGGATGTGAAGAGTAAACAAAGGAGGAGGGAGGAGGAGGAGGCTGCAATGCTTGATAACAAATGTACGCGTTATCCTGCCCATGTAATTGTAACCCCTCTGTACAGTATGTTCACAAAAAAAAAAAAAATTAAATTAAAAAAAAAAAAAGAAAAACCATTGAGAAAAGATACAACTAATACAGAAAGGCAAAACTCTTTTTTTGTCTTTTGTTCATTGTCAAGTTGATGTACAGAGGAGTTACAGTTATGTAAGTTAGATAATAAGTATATTTCTTGTCTAATTTGTTACCCCTTCCCTCATTTTTCTCCCTCTTTCCCTCCCCCACAACAACCCCCTCCTCAAATTGTGCAGATCATTTCCAACATATTGTGAATATCACTGTCGCATAGTTCCCCCTTGCCCTTTGTCTCACAATTCTCTTGTTCCCCTTCCCTTCCCTAATTCAGATAAACAGATATACTAAGCCAGTTTACCAAAATTGAATACAATAACAACAGGGGATAAACCACATGGAGAATAACACACAAAAGAAACAAGAAATCACATAGTACCTTAAAAACAACAACAAAGAAAAACCCTTCTAGTGTCCATCTCTTTAGTATACTTCTAGTATAATCTTAGTGGATGAGCAGAATAGCTTAATAGCTATGTAAATATGGCCATATAATGTGATGCTAAGCAAAGCAAACTATTCTACCTGATGACAGTGAACAAATATCCCTGTATATATACATATATGTGTACATACATATACACATATGTGTACATGTATATATACATGTACACATATATACATACATATATGTACATACATATATATGTGTTACCTACTCCTGAATCCATCACAGTGAAGAGGATAGCTGTATGGATGGTTGTATTGGGGTGTAATTTAAGAATCCCCTGAGGATCCATTTTGACTGTAGTCTTAATCCACAGATTGGCACTGACAAAAAGAAGTGTATCCTTTGGAGGGTCAGACTATCAGAGTATATAAGACGGTCAGATAAGCTGATGTTAGGCGAAATGAACCCCAAGGTAAGGACTCAAACAGTTTTTCTTTCTTGCTACTGTTTCTAACATATTTATAAGATGATTTCTTTGTTGCTTTGTATGTCCCTCTCCCACAGTATAACCCCTGTTTTCATTGTATTTGATGTTGGTATAATTTGTGGAGGGGAAGGGAAAAACCAAATTGTTTAAATAGGGATACAGGTGGACCCATTGCAACAATGAGATGTACAAGTCGTTATGTCGGAAAAACGAACTTTACAACTTTGGCCGGGGGCGGGGGGAGGTGGAGAGGAAGGGGGGGGGGAAGATGGGAAGGGATGGGAAGGGGAAACAAAGGAGGAGGCAACAATGTTTGATAAGAAATGTACTCATTATCTTGCTCATGTAATTGTAACCCCTCTGTACGGTATTTTCACAATAAAAAAACTTAATAATAAAAAAAGAAAAATATTTGACTATTATATATGCTTTCCGGGCAACAATAGCAATTGTGCCATTTTAGATTTTTAGTATTTTTTTCTTTTTTCAAAGAAGAAATAGAAAAGAATGCATAATTGTGATAATGTATATATTTATACTTAATATACTAAGACATTTCTTTACCTATAACTTCACATAATTATGACATTTTTGCTGTGATAGCACTTAAAATGTACTCTCTAAGCAATTTTAGAGATATACTATCTGTTATTAACTGTCATACATTTTTGATGACATTCTGTTGACTGTCATACATTTTTAAGTCTTGGTTCACAAAATTCAAAGAAAAGCCCTTTAGACAAATTTAGACAATATGAATAATTTTATCTCTATCTTACAGATCAGTTGAAGGTGATTTTACAAGTTAATTTATGTTCCCATTTCCTGCCTCCAGGCTCCCATACATTCTGCACAGTGCATTTTACTATTTGTGCTGTTGCTGACAGGTTCTGTGGCATTTCAATGGTAAACTACTCAGGAAATAGTCATTTCCTTTCCTATTTAAAGTAGGTTTATTCTTCAGTCCCTGATTGCCTTGTAAATGAAATGAAACATGTCTGCTTCCAGGAAAGAAGTTGAGAAAGTGATAATAGGCATTACTGCATTTAAAGACGTGTAGAATTATATACCAGAAGGATAAACTGAAAGAAATTAAGGCCTAGAAGAAACAAAAATATATTTTTTCATACATATAAACAAGTTTCTCTATTTATAAAATTGCAATTGCTTTTTCACCAACTTTTACTTTTTAAATTGCCTTTGGAAGCTAATGAATTAAAAAGAAACTATTTTTCCTCATTCAGTTTCATTTTTTTATTTGCCTTATGATCTCGCAAACTCTGCATTTCCAATTACATTTCATGGGTACCACCCATATTCCTTGAGCTTTATATTAGCAGCATTTATTGAAATGTAAATGAAATCTACTTTGTTAACTGATATAACAGTTTCTTCATCTACATAATTAAGAAAATATACTATATTGGCCTCTTCAAAACATTTTATATTTATGTCATGATATCATATGATCATATATTTACAGAACTATTTTTCTTCTTTCTTTTCCTTTCCTTTATTTCCTTCCTTCGTTGCTTTTGTCCTTTCTTCCTTCCCTCCCTCCTTCCCTTTCCTTTTGTTTCCTATCCCTTCTTTCCTTCCTTCCTTCCTTCCTTCCTTCCTTCCTTCCTTCCTTCCTTTCTTTCCCTCTCTCTCTCTCTCTCTCTCTCTCTCTCTCTCTCTCTCTCTCTCCCTGTATCTCTCTCAGTTTCTCCTTCCTTTCTTCCTTTGTCAAATTGTTAGGCCATGGAACCATTTGAGTCAGCCTCCTAGATATTTTTGCTTTTATTATTCTTTGAATGAGGCTTCTCACAAAAGATTCATAGGTGTGCTATTTAAGTAAAATGAAGCCCATTTTTATAAGTAGTTGGGTTTAAAGCCAGACATGATATGAGAGTTAGCTGTCTTGATCAGACATGATTTTTCACTCTATTTAATTGGACTTTCTACATTGACATCTATTAGATTTACCACCTATTTAAAACCGTAGAATTAAATATCTGAACTAAATTTCACTAATCTTGCTCAATGCATCTTGTAGCTATTTCCTTTCCTCTAAAATCATTATTTTCTAATGTTAATTCAAAGTATCAAGCAGCAATTCATCAACTTGGTTAAGTGTTTCAGTTATGTAACTTAAAACTTCAATTTTGTATATAACACTCAATGGTTCATAGTAATTTTCCCCTTCTATGGGGTTTCAAGCTGCCACTGACATGCAATCAAGAATAATAGCATTTTTTAATTCCAAATTTAACTGCCCAGTAAATTAGTTCTAGTCAAACACATTTTCTTTCCACTCAGTTTGTTTTACGTTCTTTGATTATGATGAGAAACAGCCAGAAAAATCTCCACAGGTAATCTGGTAATTTTGATCATTTCTTTTGCTTCTCATGATTTTCTTCTCATGAATAACAAATGGAATATACTAACTGGGATGGTCATGTTTGTTATTCAGCCAAGTGTGCCTGGATATCTCTCACATATCTAGACATTGTCAGATGCCTGCATGCAATATCTACTATTGCCTTTCTCACTCTTTTGTCTTGAAACCATGCTTGTTTTTAGTCCAGTTTTACTTAATCTTTTATAAATAAGAATGTGTTTTCTTATCAATATGTCAAATTATTTAAGAAACATAACTTTCACTTATTATAGGGTCACAATCTCTACAAAAGAAAGGTTATGAAAAGATGTATGCCACAATTTCAGTCCAGCTATGACTATCCTCATCTCTACACATTTGTGCAAAATGGACTCCAAACCTGTCTGTAGAGGTTTATCCACAGTGTATAGTATCTGCTTAAGTTAGTATTCCTTGGAGTATTTGATATCACTTTAGGGTTTACACATATTAGACCCTTCATAAGTATTTACTGGGTAATACTGTGTAAGACAAATACAATGGAATAATAGCAATGATCTTCATATTTTTTCCATAATTTACATGTGGATTGTCTGACTGATGCCTATTGTTACAATAAAAACACATGGAAACACATGAGCCAGCAGAAAAATTAACTTGCCTTTAGTGCAACAATTACAAGACAATTCCAAATAAGTCAATACTCACATGATTTAAATCATTTCTGAGAATATGACAAGTAAATTTAATTAATGCAAGTAAAGTTGCATATAATGCCTGCTGTTAATCCTGGCAATTGCATTTTTGGAAGGTTGTACATAGAGGAATTTGTCTGTTACTGAGAATCAAACAATGTAGCTGTGGAGTCAGTCTCTATGATAAATGGTATAATATATGAATACAAAGAGATCTATGAAAAGCACAGCTAAATAAACCAACAAACACAGCTGCTGTTCTGCTTTGTTTTGTATAACATTTGTATTACTAGTCGTTTTCTCAGAAATAGTCCTGCAATCTACTTTGCATTTCTCTAAATATTTATCTGAAATTAGAACTACAGCCCAAGGAAAACAGGACTTCTCATTATTTCCACTGTTTCATTCTCCAACTACCATTCTCTCCCCAGTACTAGTGAATGCACAGATACAATTATAAAATGCCCTTTGGTAATATGTAACATTAAAATAATAGAATAATTTCAAGGTTTGAATGGGTTCCATGTGCATTAGCAAACCAAACCAATGTACAAGAATAAGACTACCTCATGTCAAGGTTAATAGAAATGGCCAAGAAAATAAGTATGACATTGATTATCAGAATTGCTTTAGTCATTTTTAAGCAAATTGTTACTGAGGACAAATATATATATAATATATAATACATATATAATATATATAATGTACCACTTGAGATTGATGCTTGAGATACATACAAAATAAATATCCTACAGTCGTGTAGCTTTCTTCTTAGTACCAAGTGACAAGTAAACAGATAGTAGATTAAAGAGAAACTAGAAGAGAAAGGGGATTGGAGAGCCACTGATAGAGAAGTGAAATGCTGCAAACTTGGTAGAGTTGATGATAGTTTGGACCTTTCAGGAACACTAGTGGTAAGAAAATGATTGAAATCAGGAAGGATATTTGTTAAACTTAATTGAATAGTATAACTGACTTTAATGAAAACTGAGGAAAGGAGAAAAATCAGGAATAATGCCCCTGTATTACACCAAACTACAAGAAGAATGAAACTCCCCTTTACTATAAAAGTACAAACTCGAGAAGCAGCATAGAAAATTAATGAATAATAAGTCTGAGATTAGTGACATTTGTTGTGAGATGCCTATTAGACATCGCAGAAAAAACGTTGATTACACATACGGGTATATGAACCTGAACTTCAGGCTGATTATATAGTTGGGGGACTATCGGGAATCATGTATGATAGTAAAACACAGAATATACCTGAAGGCTTAATATTGATTTTAAAATCTGAGCAACAGATACCATTTGGAAAAAGAAGCTAATGAGTAGAATGAAAAAAGCATGAGGTTATAAAGTGCTGGATCATATGTAAAGAACACACAGATGATTAAAACACTAGGTGCCTTACTCAACCATTCAACATCATCAAGTTATTAAAGGGTCAGAAGTAAACTGACTGACAGAATAAGTAGAATCTTCCAGCACTGTCAGGAACACAGGGTTTAATGAGATCCTTGGAGGGCTTCTTCCTCCCTGTCCCCTAAGCTGACAGAGGAAATGGATGGTTTAACCTCACTGAAGTGGTCTAGTGGGTAAAATACAAGAGAAGATCTGCCTATTTTTAGTACAGAGCAGTCACTATTCCGAGAACAGGAAATTGAAGGTATTTTTCCACTAAAGAGTTATGAATGGACTTGAAGTGAGGCATTCACATGAGAGAAAGGTATGTTCCACAGCATCCTGGTGAAACATGCAACTGTATTAGGGGGATAAAAAAAAAAATGTCACCAGAAAACCGAAAGTGACAATAAATAAAAATACAAACACCTGAATCTTATTTAGTAAACAACAGATTACACTTCTTATTTGAGCCAGGCGCCGGTGGTTCACTCGTAGCAACTCAGAAGGCTGAGATCTGAGGATCATAGTTCATAGCCAGACCGGGCAGGAAAGTCCATGAGACTTTTATCTCCAATTAACGACCACCAGAAAACGAGAAGTAGCGCTGTGGCTCAAGCGCTTGCCTTGAGCTGAGAAGCTGAGGGACAGCGCCCAGGCTCAGAGTTCAAACCCCACGACAGACAAAAATAAAAAAATAAATAAATGATAAAAAATAATCTTATTTGATGAGTTTGGTGGTGGCGAGACACTCTGACCTTTCTATGCGAAAATGCTGATGATGGAGAGAGTCAGTACCAAACACCTGCTGCTGTTCCAGCCTCTACCTGTCAAGGACTTTTCCCCTCTTCCCCCTCCTCTTCCTCCATGCTGTCTCTTCCTCCCCCACGTCCTCCCCTCTCCTTTTCTTCTCCCCTTCCTCCTCCTCCTCCCCCTCCTCCTCCTCTTCCTCCCTTCTCCTTATAGTTGCTCTTCTTCTTTCCTAGTCTTTCTTCTTCCTCTTCATTCTCTTTCCTTTCTAAATTCCCAGAACTGAGAGGGTCCAAAAAAGAGGTTAGAAAGTTGTTGGGCACAAGCAGCCAATGATCTGTAAGGAGTAAATGAAAGACAAAACGGTTGTGTTCACTGCACTCAGTTTCTTACTTACCTAGAGATGGCTGGCAAGAGGAGACTCTTAGCTTGAAGTCAGACCCAGAATTTTTATTTTGATTGATAAGAAATGTACTCATTACCTTGCTCATGTAATTGTGGCCCCTCTGTACAGTATTTTCACAATAGAAAACAAAGAAAAAAAGTTTGAAATTGGAAGGATGATAGACTGATGCTCAGGGAGAGTGGGGTGAGCAGTGGTGGTGTACTTCTGTAATCCCAGCATTTGGGCAGGAGAGGCAGGCAGGGCAGCGGGAGAGTTTGAGGCCAGCCTGTGCTATACAGTTAAGCTGAATCTTAGGGAAAAAGGCAGGGAGGGAAGGATGTAAAACAAAGCCCGGATATGTTTCTTTTCTTAAAAATTACTCAGTATGGTTATATTTTGATCCCTATATTTAACTTGTCCTTTATCTTATGCCAGTGTTATTAAAATTAGTGAGATGTTACTTGTCTTTAACATAGTCGTCGTTGAGCATATTAAATACAGCAGGATCAAAGATAAAGCCTTCTGAAATGTCTTAACTGACTCAAATTGAAAGGCAATAAGGGAAATAACTTACTTTCTTTTGTGTATTTACCTTGGAGAAGGTTATAAAATTGTATTTCACAAAAATATTTAATTTTTTCCCATATTTAAGGCATTTTCAACATTATTGATCTCCTTAATTCCAATGTAAATGGAGCAAAATTTCTCCCACTAAGCAAAAAGATAGTATCACTCCCCGCTTTGGCTGAGGAGGCTTTACGCTTAGCTCCAATTTTCTGAATAATAAAAACAACATTAGTTTCATCTCTTCTGTCCCTGTGGATAAGGATATTCATGTTTCTGAGTCTGCCAATATCAGTAAAAATGATTTTTTAAATAGATCCATGTCTACAAGTAAAGAATGTTTTGAGATTGTTTTCCCCAAGCATAAACATTTTCTGCCAATGTGACACTGTAGCAATAGATTAAATAACAAGTGTATTGAACTATCTCATTACAGATATATTTCACAGTCCATAAATGCTCCCTACTTTTTCAAACAGGAACCATTCTACAGGATCAAATTATAATGAACAATGATATTGAAAGTACACTAGGAAAAAAACATAAAAATAAAAAATTCTTGCTGTTGAAAAAATGCAAATGAATTCAAGACTCTATTGAATATGTTTTGCCTGTTTTAATCAAAGGTACATGGTAGATTTTAAAGAAGTGCTTCTTGGGCTATAATGATCAATCATTTGAATTTTAGAATACAAATGATCTCTCTTGCATACTTTGCTATTAGATGATTGTAATCTCTGATAGCTTCCCAGCAGAAAACACAATTCTAAGAAAAAGCATAAAAAACTCCAACTATAAGTATATCTGTACTAAACAAAAAAAAGTGAGAGGGATTTGGAATTTTTATTGAAATGCATTGTGGAGAAAATAATTTAAAATAAATTGGTATGACTACACATAGTAGCATATAACTGCAAATCTAGCCCTGTAGAGGTGATGCAAATGGATGATGTGTTCCAGACCAGGCAGGGGACAATTAAGAAAGACACTGTCCAACAAGCAAATGAAAAAACAATGAAGTAACTATTAGGAACATAGGTGTCCATGTACTTATTGGGTGTTATGCAGACAACAGGATATAGAAGCATCACATAATTATTTTAATTATTAATAATGATTAATAATTGCTTTAAGCCTGGCGCTGGTGGCTCACGCCTGTAATCCTAGCTACTCAGGAGGCTGAGATCTGAGGATCGCGGTTCAAAGCCAGCCCGGGCAGGAGAGACCGTGAGACTCTTATCTCCAATAAACCACCAGAAAACCGGAAGTGGCGCTGTAGCTCAAGTGGTAGAGCGCTCGCCTTGAGCTGAAGAGCTGAGGGACAGCTCCCAGGCCCAGAGTTCAAGTCCCACGACCGACCAAAAAAAAAAAATAATAATAATAATTGCTTTGAAAATGACATGTGTAGTTGACCAGAGAAAAATCAGGAACCCTAGTGAAGGGAAAAAAGATGATTTATGCATAAAATAAAGCAATGTTGATTGCATCAATGCATCCAATTAATGGCTTCAACATATCTATCAACCTTTATCCTCATCTGTTCAATCTTCTCTCCTACCATCACTGAGGCAGGGTTTGGGTATGTAGATGGATTAAGTGATTGATTGATTGATTGATTGATTGATTGATTGATTGTGTGTGTGTGTGTGTGTGTGTGTGTGTGTGTGTGCAGATTCTCTCACGTGCCATTCTTGGGGCTTGAACTCAGGGCCTTTGTGCTATCTCTGAGCATTTTTCTCAAGACCAGTGCTCAACAGCTCCACTTTCATCTTTTCGTGTGGTTAACTTGATATAAGAGTCTAATGGGAAAAACAAGTCGTTTAAATAAGGATACAGGTGGACCCATTGCAACATTGAGAAGTACAAGTTGTCATGTCCAAAACGAACTTTACAACTTTGGTGGGGGGGGGGGGGGGGGGAGGATTGGGTGGGGCGGTGGGGGGAGGCTGGGAAGGGATGGGAAGGGGAAACAAAGGAGGAGGCTACAATGCTTGATAAGAAATGTACTCATTATCTTGCCCATGTAATTGTAACCCCTCTGTACAGTATTTTCACAATAAAAAATATAAAAAATAAAAAAAAGAGTCTAATGAACTCTTCTTCCCAGCTGGCTTCAAACCATGATCCCCAAATCTCAGCATCTTCAGTAGCTTTATAGGTGTGAGCCTCCAGGGCCTGACCTCTAGGATAGTCTTGTGACAGATTTTAGTCAGTATAATATGCTAACACACTAATATGAAAACAACATTGGTTTGAATTTGAGTTTGCACCCTTCTATATACACTTAAACTTGAAATCTAACCTGTAAAAAAATCTCAGGGACCAACTGCTGAAAGGATAGCAAAAGATCAAATGTAACAGAGACAGATCCTTTGAACTGAGGTTATTCTATGTAATTCAAGCCCTAGCCAACCTGCTGGCTCACCACAAATGCATTAGCAGACTATACAATGGAGGCCAACCACTCTATTAAATCAACAGGTCAGACTCACTCAGCTGTTACCATAATCATGAGCAGCAAGGCCATAACTGGTTTTTATGTTGTCATTAAGTTTGGGGATGGTTTAGTAATGGGTGGTGTGTAGTGACCATATAATGTAGCATTCCTATCAGGAATTTCAAGAGTGAAAGAGGCTATTGTCAATAATTAGGTTAAAAAATAGGCTTAATGGAACCAACCCAGATCAGAGACCCCTCAGTAGATGAATGGATCAAGAAAATGTGATATATATATATATATCTACATATATATATATATATATCCATATATAATGGAATTTTAGTCTTCCATCAGAAAGAATGACACAGTTATATTTGTTAAGAAATGGAAAGACTTGGAAAAAAAATCATATTAAGTGAAGGAAGCCAGACTCAAAAAATATAGGTCCAATGGTTTTCCTTATTTGCAATAATTATGTCTAGGATAATCTTATCAGATGAGCAGAAAAGCTCAAAAGCTATGTACATATGACCATATAAGTTGATGCTAAGCAAAATGAATCCCAAGATATGGACACAGAGGTTTTTCTTTACTGTTTTTTTTTTAAATATAGCATGTGATTTTTTCTTTTTGTATGTTTTTTCTCCTATAGTATATCCCTGGTGTCACTATATTTGATTTTGATACTTTGCATCTTGTATATACATTTATCTAATTTGGGGAGGGAAAGGGGAATAACAAAATGCTGAAATAAGGACACAAGATGACCTATGGCAACAATGATTCTCACAAGACACTATGTTGGAAATGAACTCTACAACTTCATGGGGTGGGGGGAGAGGAGAGGAAGAGGTGGGAGAAAGAAGGGATAGTAGGAGAAAAACAAAGAAGGGGGTAACAATGCTGGACAAGAAGTGTACCCATTACCTTACTCAGGTAACTGTAACCCTGATGTACAACATCTTTACAAGAAAATAAAAAAATAGGCGTAACCTGGCACTATCAGAGTTGTCTAAGTCGAAAGTATTGCTCCTTGTGATGCTAAGCAGTGTCTAGCGAAATAAAAAAAAATACAGAATTTAGAGGGAAAATGTAAGGGAAATTATAAAACAAGTCACCAAATAATGGCATATATAATGTCACAAAGACTGATTGTCTTAGGGGTTTAGCCTACCCCCAAAACTCAGGCCTCGTTCCTACTTTCTGTACAGTCTACTGGTGTTTTCTTTCTCTCCCTTCTCAGAAGTTGCAAGGATTATTTCACCATCATGGAAAACGTATGAAATTATTGTAAATATAATTACCATAATATTCATTGGGAGAATATTCTGTAGTATGTGTAACCTGAAAAGGAAGCATAGAAATACACTTCCTCAGAGAAAGTAGCAGAAATTTATTCAGGAAACCAAATTTTAAGAATCAAATTAGAAAATTAGAAAAATCACTTTTTCTTACCCTTCACTAGGATCTAATTTCTCCAGTTTTGTTATACCATTCTTTGTAAATATTGGATTCATTCCTCTTTCTGAAGAAG
The DNA here is from genome assembly GCF_019054845.1 of Dipodomys spectabilis. Taxonomy (NCBI): domain Eukaryota; kingdom Metazoa; phylum Chordata; class Mammalia; order Rodentia; family Heteromyidae; genus Dipodomys; species Dipodomys spectabilis. Next base: position 2,300,588 of record NW_024870840.1, read on the forward strand.
CAAGATTAACATGATGAATCTTTCTACAGTTATTTTAGTGGAAATTTCAGACTAATTATCTCTGCATTCCCCTTGCTTTAACATAAAATTTCAAGATCATCTACATTGGTAGTTGGTTTGGATTAGATTTTTTCTTTATTATTGTTGTTGTTATTAGGTTTAGAACTGAGGTTCAATTCAGCATGTCAGCATGAGTACAGTCCTTTCTGATGAAAGACTTCTAAACTTGAGTGCATGTTGATTATTTTTCATTAGCTATAGAATTTCAAAATATCCTGTTCCTTATAAAACACTTCTATAGAAATTGAGTCAAAAGTTTATAGTTTTTATCAACATTTAAGTTTCCCCTATAGGCTATGAATAATAATTGTTTCATTTCCAGAGTACAAGAGAATAATAGGAAACTTGCAAAGAAGAATAAACAGAATGTAGGCTTGTTCCTGTCATTGAACCACCAAAAACTTCAAACCTAAACTGGATGTCAGACAAAGTGAAAATATTGTTAATTTTCGACAGTTGAAATGAAAATATTTCATCTACTGAAATATTTTCAATGACTTTTCAAAGGGATACCCTGCATTGATAGGTAATAGTTTATTCCCTATGCATCATACAAACTATTTTTATTGATAGGGTTTCGCACTAATATTTCCGCAAGTTTCCAAATTTACATTTTAAATTAATTTTTAATGAAGCTTCAATTACTCAACTATATATACACATATACATATACATATAACAGAGGAGTGTTTCAAGACTCCTATATGTGATAGGAATATGTGTGACTGGGTAGTTTCTAAACATGTTTAATTTCTAGAGCTGCACATTAGTTAAGATTTCTAATGAAATTCTGGAGGAGGATGGTAGAGGAGAAGCCAGGGGCTAATCAAGCTCTTGCCTAGAAAGTAGTTTTAGTGTTCCAGTGAAAAGTCCTATGCTAGAGAGTCACACCAAGTGTGCCATCGTAGTACAGAGAGTTTGGTCAGAGAGGAAAAATCCAGGCAGCTTGGTTAAGGGGACAGATTTGAGCACTTTCCTGTGTCCATGGCGGCCTGGGCAGTAAAGTGAATGACACTCCATCTCCACAGAGAGAATCCCATAAGTGGAAAGTTCCTTTGATACCAGAAACTATGGGAAGCCTAAAGTTGCTGGGTTGAAGCTCAGGCACATACCAAGGAGAAAGCACAACTATCTCAAAACTAACTGGCAAAAGACTAGGCTAGAGTATGGTTTGAATGGTAGAGTGCCAACATACCAAGTATAAGGGCATGAATTCAAAACTTAAGGGAAGGGATCTAAAAAACATTTGTCAGATACTTCACTTTCAGCCTGGAGTCAAACATCTGTTTTTCTCTTAGAAGTTAAAAAATAACCACATATTTATCATTAGCAATAAAGGACATTATTTTCTATTGAATATAAGAATAAGACAATTGACTTTTCATTGGGCTGTCATGAAAAGTAAGATGGATCATATAAAACTCCTTATACTATCCCAAACATATATTGAGTCACTAAGTCTGAATATTAATCTGAATGTTATTTATTATTACATAGGGGAATTCTTTATTGAGATTTTGAACTCCGGGCATTGAACTAGTTAGAAGCCCTCTTCTAATTAAATACAGCTATCTCAAAACTGACCAGCAATGTACTGGGCTGGAACACTTTAGTTTGTTTTTAGTTTGTTTGTTTTAATTTGTTTTTCAACTAGAGTTTGGCAATTTTTCCTGAACCAACCATGCACCATGATCCTCCTATATTCACCTCCAAGTAGCTTGGGTTACAGGCATATACTACCACACAATGCCTTTATTCAATATACAATTTCCATGACATTTTTGCCAAGGCTAATCTATAATCTTTCTACTTTTACCTCTAAAGTAGTTGAGATTACAGAAATGTACTAGTATAATTGGCTCATGAGTTATTTAATGATGTAACCTTGGTAAAGCATATAAACTCATTCTGAACCCACTTTAACATTCATAAACTGAAGATTTTATTAAATATTTTGTCTACATATAGAGAAAGGTAGTATTTTAAGAAATTATTCTTTTCATCATCTCTCTTTACTCTCCAATTTTCTCTACAGATATTAATTAGTCAATTATTTCTACATAGGTTCATCTTTTAATTGAGTGGAATTTCAGATTAAAGTGAAAGCAATTATATGACTCATTTGCATGTAAATAAATATTTTTTATGATTTGGGTTTTCTTGAAAGAAAAATGATTTTCATACTGAATCAAATCATTACTAATGCTGAACAATAGACCAGGTATTATAATAATTCATAACTCAAAATGTTTACTCCAATAATCTTGTTTTATTTGTCCCTTCAGAATATCCTATGTATAAAATTTAGCTTGGAAAAAGCATGAAATTGATTACATACTTCAAGTAGGCTATTTTGGTCAGTATATCTCCTAGGAACAACTGGCTATAAATTTATAATTCATCTTTGCAAATGTTGAAGCTAAGGAACAAAATGGAAATTAAATGTTGAGACATACATACTTTATCAGGACTTAAACACTGAAACAGAATTTTGAGGGCTAGTTTGGAGGAAATAAGGAAAAGGAGAAAAAGTAGAAGTAATTATCTCTGTGTCTTATTTTTACAGCTGCAAAGAAACAAAGTTCTGCATACCAGACCAACACAAATCCTTTCTACATTCCCAAATGCTAACTTTCTTGCATAGAGACTAATACAGTGTGTGTGTGTGTGTGTGTGTGTGTGTGTTCATGTGTGTGTGTGTTTTGTGTGTGTGTGTGTGTGTTCATGTGTGTGTGTGTGTGTGTGTGGTGTGTGTGTGTGTGTGTGTGTGTGTGTGTGTGAATTTAGATTTAGGATGTGGACGGCAGAGCAGAGATCTCCATGGAGATTAATAGTATGCGATTTGCACAATGCTTTCAAACTAGGTTGAGGTGACAAATTTAATGGTACTTAATTATAGAGTACTAGAAAAGTTAGTTTTAAGCTGAAAATATTTAGAAGAAAAGATCTATAGGAAAATACCCTGCATTATAAGTAGCATATGGCAACAGACTGAATAGTTTACTCTTTCAAAATGTACATTTTGAAATCACAACACTCAAAGTGGTGAGGTTAGGAGGTGAAGTATCTGAAAGTTCTACCATGAGTGGAAGACCTCATGAATGGTAGTGAACCTTATGAAAGGGATCTCAGAGAACTCAGACCTCAGAGATCTCTCATGCACTTTCCAGGTGGGAACTTACCATAAGAAGTCAGAAGTCGGCTATACTATAGCAGATACTCTTGTTTATAAACCAGCCAATATATGGATGGCACTTTGTTCTAGCAATCCAAAGTAAGACAAATACCTACATAGCATTTATATAAAGAATATTCCAATCACATTTCACCAAATTAAGAAATAGCTGCTATTTTCCAGCAGTTCATTCAGATGGGTACATTCTCCCTAGTGAGTCTACATGTCATGTAACAGTTTGTCCTGAGCTGTCTTTTCCTGGTTGTTTATCTAGTAAGCAACCTGAAAGGATTCCAGCATGTCCCTGGGAAGAGTTGCTTCCTAATCAGATTGATATTGTAAACTCCTTAGGGAGCAAAGATTGAGATAAGGTGATTATAACTGCCCTAATAGACAGGAGAAACCCTGAACTCTGTCACCAGCACCTCTCTGGATCAGTCCACATGCACTCCATGAATTTACATAAAGGAAGACCAGACCATCTATTGTGTCATGAACAATAAAGTTCTTTCTTTCTGTCCCAGAGTCTGCCATCATCTGCTCTCATCTAGAAAGCTGCGGGGAGCTAATGCTTAATTTAGGATTAAGGTAAAATCTCACATACTTCATCATTTTGATGTTGTATGGAAAGAAATGCAGAGATAATGTGGACCATCCTTTGAAGATTTATTAGAAAAAGATCATATTTTTAATGTTTTTCACAAGCAAACTATTACTAGTATAAATCTTAAAATAACAAGCATGATAATAAGGGTACTCACAGTGGACTTACTTATATGGTAACAGATCACATCTGCTTGGTTATATAAGTAAGATCATTTTACCCACAAAACTTTCAATCATTTTCTTAGGTAGTGTATCAGGGAAATGTTGAAAGTGTGGAAGCAATGTTGACATAATCAAAGGAAAATCTCCAAAGAACATTTTTGTACAGCAGAAAATAATAAATCATTTGGGGGTTAGTGTATAGATGTTAGATATAAAACAGTACCTTCTTCTCTTTTGCTTCTTCAAAAAGAGAACATTTTTTCCCAATTGTTTTCATTTTCTAGACCAGAAAACTGTCAGTCAAGTCTCATTTTATTAATCTTTTTACTTGAGATCCTCAATCCAACTTTGGGACTGACCAGTCTCAGCTTCTATGACTCTATTGTTACATCATCCCAACCTTTCCTAAGAAATACAGCAATGGTTACACAGACCAAATTTTCTGTTTAACTCAACATATTTTCAGGGAAAGATTCCTGAAATTTGAATAGTCATACTTTCTGAGTTGTATAGAGAAACCTAGCAAAATCTATCTTTTCTATAGGTCTTATTTGTCTTGGTTATCTGGTGTAGATTATTCAGAAGTCAGGTACAAGGGACTATTACATTGTCCCAGCCATAAAACCTAGCTTAGCACTGATCTATAGGGAAAATCTTCCAGAAAGTTAAAAAAAATCATGAAACTGTCAAAAAAGAAAGAAAGAGAAAGAAAAACCTTTAGAAAGTTATTCCTTATTTCATAGCATATGTCAGTTGATAGAGACTTCTTTCTATGCTTCAAAAAACTGAGTATGAAGGCAGTGTCACAAGTTTTACTGAATTAAATTCAGCTTTCTCTAAGTTTAAAATGGAAAAGGCATTAATAAATACTGAGTTTCCTGTGTCAGGCAGGTCTGCCTGGGAGAGATTTTAATAAATTACGTTTCATGCTGCAATCTCAGCATTGAGCTGCCACAGTTATGATTAATAGAGAGGCATTCATATAAAAGAACAACAGTTCTGAAAGAAAAAGATTTTGTCATACACTGCTTTTACATTGATATTGAAAAGAAGTGCAAAATATTGCTGTAACAAATGCAGTAAAATCACTGAGTAGGAGAATGAGAGTAAGTTTCCTTGGATTATGCTTTAAATCAATTCTGTGTCAGATAGTACAATGTACTGGCAATAATTGTCACTAAAATTTGAAAATAATTTACAGGAGGAATGGAGTTCAATCACTATTGATTTGATATAAGACTTGGAGAGAATATTCATAAAAGTTCAAGTGCAAGATTGGAAATTAAAGTTGTATTTTATTGGAGGTCCAAACTAAAATAGACATGAAATATCATCAAAGGCATCAATAATTTAAAATTTCACAATGAATTTTGATAGTAACATTAAAGCACATTTAAATTTTTATTTGTAATTATTTTTAATAATTCAATACTTTTGAAATTATTTTCTAAATAGCTATAAATCTTTGTAAATTAAAATTGCTTGTTCTCAATAGGTGATACCAAGATTCTCCTTCAAACAAGCACTGCACAGAAAAATATTGAAGAAAGGAAGGTCAGGTGTTGCCTTTTGAGCTCAGGGGACCCAATGAGCCACTAAGCAGGAAAACTACTTTGCTTAAGACATGAGCAGAAATCAGAAAGCAGAGAAATGGGAGGAGGATCAGAGAGGTACAGTTATCAGTTACTGCAATGGTCCAACTAGGCCTGAGCTGCAGATATGGCCAAGGAAATTTTAGCTGGACACCATGCATTGTGTTTGAAGGTGATTACAAAAGAAGACAAATTTTCTTATCTTTAATTTTATGGAAAGTCTGCAAGATCCCTTTTCCTTGCATAAGTAAATAAACATAAGGATTAGTCATTTTTAATCCTTTAAAATGGCTTATTTACTATTATGTCAAGGAGTTATCTCAACTTCACCAATGATTAAAATTGACTGAAATACCATCGGATAAAATACTATCATGCAGTGCCAGAATTTCTGATGCAGTAAGTACAGAATTTGTGCTACAGGATATGGAATCATATACTGAGAATGGCTACTCTGAAGAACTAATAAATAATTCTCATTGTTTATCCTACCCCTACTCAGTCCACCTTCATTCGCAGTAGTCTAACTGATCTCTCTACTCATCTGCCTTTGGCCCCACTCCATGCAATACATTCTTTACACAGTACCCAAGGTGTCTTTCAAAATACATAAATCAGACTGTATAACTTCTTTGGAAATGCCTCTTCTGGCCACATTATGTTAAGTAAAATTAGTTCTTTTTTTCTTGTCTCCTACTGTTCCAAACATGTCACTTTAATTGAGAAGCATACACCATGTTTTGTTACTCTCTTGACTAATATGCAAGTTGATTATGACACATTAGATTTATGACATAGCAATATGGTTCCTCCTGATCAGGTTGCTGCCTTTGGAGAAGGCAATGACCACAGTGTAGACTTCACTAAAGCTATTCAGAGAATACGTAAAATGGTAGGAGAGAAATAAAGCAAACTCTAAACAATAATTCACTGGAATAAGAACTCAAGAGGAAAAATAATGAGATTTTTATCTTTTTTCTAATGCTCCTGGGACTTTTAATGCCTCTTGAAGATTTGATTTTCACAGATGATTAAATCAATCATCAATTAAATCAATACCCGAGTTAATCAGATATTAAATAAATATTCCCTAGAACTGAAGGGCAAGGTGACTCCAACTTCAGAAACAAGTTACATATAAACAAATTAGTCCCTTCATTGGCATCGTGGTTCAGAGAGAGTGTTACTAGCAAGCAATGAATGTAATTAAAAGTATATTTGCACTCTTTTCTATAGTTTTAGAAGTTGGTATACCATAATATCTTCACAAGTTCATTGGCTTCTTAAACCTACAAATATCTCAGTATAATATCGACTGTTTGAAAATATTTGCATCTATGTCAAAACAAGGCAGGCATGAGCAGGCAGATTTTGATTCAGTTAGATTGGATAGATTAACAAACAATTTGAATTTGTATATGAGGTATTACAAAAGATATTAATGTATACTGATATTCTAAGAGCTATGTGTACAGGAGTAGGTCTTAATACTATTTTGTTTATGGTTCATGTTTTATTTTAAATGTTCTGCAGAAATTCATAGTGTAAAAATGTATATTCCTTTCTTCTTTCCTTCTTTCTTTTTTTTAATTGTTTTTTTATTGTGAAAATACTGTACAGAGGAGTTACAATTGCATTGTAGCCTCCTCCTTTGTTTCCCCTTCCCATCCTTTTCCATCCTCCCCCGCCCCCCAATTCTCTCCCCCCCGCCCCCACACTTATCCTTCTTTCTTCTTTTGCTATGTATTTCCTTTCTTTCATCTGTCTGTTTGTCTGTCTTCCTGTCTGTCCTTTTTGAGTGACTTGGGAAAAATGCATAGTTTCAAACTCATTACCCTCAAGGCTCCATCTCCCCAAGGCTGTGAAAACAGGTGTAAGGCACCATACCTGGCCTAGAATTCCAGAATTTCTATTTTGTTTATATTATTACATCTGTTATTTCTCAGCTTTGTGGCTATGGGCTGTATATTTATTGATTTCTCACTTAGAATTAGAGATAATCTTATGTCAACAGTTTTCTTTGGGGACTGATTGAGTCATTACACACAAGAACACTTGACTCATGTTAATTTCTCCATATATATTAGTTGTTATAATTTTAGAATGTTGTGGTTATGTACGTTACTCATCAGGATACTTTCCTGTGTTACACTGCTTACCACCCACCACAAGCTATATTTGGCAAGGTGAAAAGAAGAAGATGAAAAATAATAAGGAATCAAAGGATGAATGAAAATGATGGTTTCACAATGCTGAAATCTTCAGACAGTATGTGGGAGTTTATCTGACTAGAACATAAGGGCTATGAATATGTACCAGCTGGCCCTGGCAGCAAGTGGTTTTGGAAAATGAAGTTGTCTGGCATCAGATCCTTGATTGTGGATAGTGGAAGTGGGACAAAATGACAATTTCTTGAGCACCTGTTACATGGCTGACTCTTTTGCTAGATTATCAATAGTACTATATTTATAGCACCTACAGATAGAGAGTAGGTAACTTACATTACAAAGTTTTAAGTCATAGAATTCAACCCTAAATTTGTCAAAGTCTAAAACTAAAATGCTCTTCGCTTTTATATTTTCTTTATCAGGGCAATAATCAATGAATCAGAAATTTCTGAAATATGCAAATTATGTTTACCTGCCAGGTGGTTAAGTGCCCTTATTTCGCTTCCAGATGAAAAGCCACCTGTTGGGACCGTGTTTTTCTAGACCAACATGAGGTATCAGCGACTAGGGATAAACAGAAAAACTACAATGGGAGCAAAGGCAGGTAGTCTCATGCTTTTAAAATTAATATCTAGGTTTGACATCATTTCTAAAGAAAAAAGACTGTGTCCCTTTGTAAACAAACAAATCTTCATACTTGTCTATCCAAAGGAAGTTTTGCCATGATTTTTCTATCAAGGTAAAAGTTGAGCTTATCATAACCTAAAGTTATTAGACAGTAAACTATAAAGGTTTAAAATAAAGTTTGAGATAACCTTGCCCATTTAGAATACCTTTTTGATGGTAACACTTCAAGAACTCACTATATCTCAGGATGAGTAGATTTCCATTCTTGACTTTAGATCTAATACTGAAGTTACTGTTCCAAAACCATGCTTTGAGAATCTGTGTGGCAGTGTGGTTCATTCCTTCCATGAAGGTGGGTGATGGACCTGTCAGGGACTTGTCTCAGGCAGTACAATAAATAAGACAGAAAAGTAACAGAAGAGAGGATGACTGAGATTCATCCAAGGAAATTGTACGAAGTCATGTGGTCATGTGAAAGTTTAGCAACGTAGCTCCAAGGATATGTAGCCATCTATGAGCCAAGCAAATTACCAGAAAGAGGAATCACCATAATATATGTGATGTTATTTTCTGTTAACTCTTTCCACCTGTTTTGAACCTCACTATAGTAAGTGCTATGTCCTTTTTTAAGGTTGTAATGGAGGTGGAAAACCTGATTTTGTCTAGTCTTTAGTTGCTGATAGACATTAGAGAAAGACTGTTTAAATCATGAAATGAATGCAATTTTCTCAAAGAAATATCAATGTTATTTCCCAAATTAAATCAGATGGATTAGAAATGGCTTCATAGAATTCGGTCTCAAGACTTATTTTGATGCTAAGCAGGGATTTCGAGGAAACAATAACTACCTGCCAAAGGTAATGAGAAAGGAACTCAAAGTATTACATAGTGTTAGATTCTGGGTTGTTAATTATATTTGTAATTTTGTTTATATTTTATATGAAAAATGTTTATGTGGCTCTAAATTTGCTGACAGTTTATGCAACTAATATGACCATGAAAATATCTTTCTGACATATTATTGAATTGAATATTGATTGATCTACCTAATAAATAGCTCTACTTATCAATGACAGTTGACAACTTGTTAACTCCAGGAGTACTATTCTGCTTTCTATGTGGAAACACAATCTTAAGTCTTTTGATTTTCCTTTGACATATTGCCATTGCTACACTGTCATTTTGAAAAGTTATTAAAATGAATGAGCAACATAATTCTAATCAGCTGTATTTACTTTTTTATGTTTTTAGTAAGTTTTTTATTGTGAAAATACTGTACAGAGGAGTTACAGTTACATGAGCAAGGTAATGAATACATTTCTTACCAAGCATTGTTTCCTCCTCCTTTGTTTTTCCCCTACCATCCCTACCTCCACAACTACCCCCCCACACCTAAATTGTAAAGTTTGATTTTCAACATAGTGTCTTGTTCTTCTCATTGTTGCAAATGAGGGTCAGCCGCATTTATAATTAAATGATTTTGAGTTATATACTACACTCAGAACGAATACTTTGAAAACCCAGTAAATGAAGAAAGCAAGAAGGAATTTTCTGTATTCACATTCTACTTCTGTGTAACCAATTTACAATGTCTCAAATTCAATTGGAAAACTCAACACATGATTTTCCTGGATCATGTGTCTCACAGGATCCTTACTGAATGTGAGACAGTGATACATTCTTGACACTTAAGATTTCTTGGTTGTGTGTAGATCCAGTGTAGTTGTATGATGTGGAACTCTTTGTTTTGTTTAATGTGGACAGGGGTTTCTCTTAGACCTCAGTGTAGGTCCACAGTTATGTGCCATATAACCTTCACTATCTCAGGATGAGTAGATTTCCATTCTTGACTTTAGATCTAATACTGAAGTTACTGTTCCAAAACCATGCTTTGAGAATCTGTGTGGCAGTGTGGTTCACTCCTTCCATGAAGGTGGGTGATGGACCTGTCAGGGACTTGTCTCAGGCAGTTCAATAAATAAGACAGAAAAGTAAAAGAAGAGAAGATGACTGAGATTCATCCAAGGAAATTGTACGAAGTCATGTGGTCATGTGAAAGTTTAACAACGTAGCTCCAAGGATATGTAGCCATCTATGAGCCAAGCAAATTACCAGAAAGAGGAATCACCATAACATGTGTGATGTTATTTTCTGTTAAGATATCTTGCTCAAAATTAGCAGGAGAATCTCTAAACCTCTTCCTTCTGAAAATGATCAATCCCTTTAAAGATCTCTTCTAATTTGATCAAATGTAACCAAAATAGTCTCCTTTCTGATTAATTCCTGGGCAGTTCTTTTGGGACCTTATGTTACTACTACAAATCCCTGTGTTTTGTTATATAGCTTAATCTAGTCAAGAAAGTGAAATACATAATGTTCTCAGGTCTTTTCATGTTCAAGGGAAATCAATTAGACAAGGTGCATTTTCTAGGCAGAGGATGTTGGAAATCATCTTAGAATTCTATTCAGTACAGATTACTACAATAAAGTTTTTAGTTTATGTATATTTACATTAAACACTACATATTGGTTATGGACCTTAAGGAAATCTGAAAAGTACTAAAAAGGAAGATAAACATTTTTGTATTCTCTTAGCTAAATGCAACTATTATCAACATTTTGATAAAAGCCATCTCTATTATCTATTATATATATATATATATATATGTATATGTATATATGTATGCCTATACATGCATACAAATGTTTCGGCTCATCAGTCTTGTTTAATTTTCAATTTTGCATCTCAATTTTTACTTAACATATTAGGAATATTTTCCCATATTGTGCATATTATTGTAAAAGAGTTTCCAGTAACTCTATAATACTAATTACATGAATGCATCATTATTGTTTTAATTACTTCTTTAGATGCATTTCCATTACTTCCAAATTTTAATGATATATGCCATGAAAGCCTTTGTATATTTCTTTGTACCTCTATGCTAGTTATGCTTTACCTCCCTTTATTTAGCCAGATAAAATTTCTGGTACCATATATTAATGGCCATAATTTTTCATGAGCATTTGTATTTATGTTCCTTAATGGTAAAAGTCGTCTCCATTCAATTCCGGGCCTGACTGTGGTTTTTTGGTCAAAAAGACAATAACAAACTTTATTGAAACAAAGTATAATCTTGCTCTTGTAGAATCCTGCTTCCTTCCTTTGCCAATATAACTGCTGTGTAAACACCCCATGCCTAACCTTAGAAGAAATACATTTAGCATAGGAAGACCAACTGGTATATCTGGTCTCAGGATGAGGCAGTCTCTATCTAGCACACATTAGCAACCCGATCAAGATCATCCGGGGTTGGATTATATAAAAAAGAATCACCTCACTGATGCATAGATTCAGGAGAAAAAATAATTTTTGCTTCAAATAATAAATTTTTTGGTATTTGTTAACTGGCTAAGATCATTTACAAAGCCCTGGAAATGAACTGTAAAGGACAAACTCAGAAGTATTCAACTACTCAAGGAACAGTCACTAGGCAAGCAGAAAAGGTCAAAAGCTATGTACATATGACCTTATAAGATGATGCTAAGTGAAATGAACCCCAAGATAGGAACACAAGAGGTTTTATCTTTGTTGCTGTTGTTTTAGAATAAAGCTTCTTTTTTTTGGTGGGGGGTGTCCGGTCGTGGGGCCTGAACTCTGGGCCTGGGCGCTGTCCCTCAGCTTTTCAGCTCAAGGCTAGCGCTCTACCACTTGAGCCACAGCACCACTTCAGGCTTTTTTCTTTTTTCTTATGTGGTGCTGAGGAATAGAACCCAGGGCCTCAGGCATGCAAGGCAAGCGCTCTACCACTGAGCCACCTTCCCAACTGTTGCTGTTGTTTTTAATGTACTTATAATGTACTATGTGATCTTTTTGTTTCTTTTGTATGTTTTTCCCCCATGGTATAATCCTTGGTTTTGATTCCAGTGCCCTGAATCTTGTATATACATTTTTCTAATATGGGGAGAGGAGGGAAAAAACAAAATGCTGAAAAAAGGATGCAGGTTGATTCATTGTGACAATGCAAAATACTATGATGAAAACAAACTTTACCACGTCAGGGGCGGGAAGTAAAAGTTGGGGAAGTGGGGAGGGAAGAGATGATAGGGGAAAAACAAAGGGGAGGGGTAGCAATGTTCGATAGGAAATGGACTCATTATCTTCTTCATGTAACCGTAAACCCTCTGTACAGTATCTTTACAATAAAAATGTATGTTAAAACAAGAAATTTGTATAGAAATTTTTTTCTGAAAGGAAAAATGAAACCTGCTTTTATAGAAATGAAGCTCATTAATAAGACATAAAATATTATTGAGAAGAAAGATAGTGTAGAATGTTGGTCAAAGATATGCAAAGTATGGCATGATATAAAATGCTATTTGTTTTTTGCTTTTTTGAGTTTTTTTTTGTCAGTCATGGGTCTTGAACTCTGGGCAGGGGTGCTGTCCCTCATCTCTTCAGCTCAAGGCTAGCTCTCTACCACTTGAGCCATAGCTCCACTTCTGGTTTTCTGATGGTTAATTGAAAATAAAATCTCACAGCCTTTCTTGCCCAGGCTGGCTTTGAACCACGATCCTCAGATCTCAGCCTCCTGAGTAGCTAGGATTACAGGCATGCTCCACCTGAGCCCAGCTTTAAAATGCTATTACTGTTATAAATTTATGACAAGATTCAGGACTACATCACATTGCTGCACAAAAGACAATAAATGAAAAACTTTCTTAAAAACTTCTTAGGATCATACCTTTCAGTGCTCATTGACCTGAGGGACAAATTGAAGCCATGCACCAACACAAGCATTACCCATCTTTATTCCATTTAACTCAGTGAGGCAAAAAGTTGACTGCATCTTAGAAGCACTTATCAGAGTTCATTAACCACAAACACTTCTCGTTGTTCTTTCTTATCATGGTTTATATACTTAAGAAACTTAGAGCTACACAGTTTCACAGAGTAAAATAAACCAAAAGAAAAAAATGTATGTAAGTTTAAATCATATGATGGAATATCTACTTTGTTAAACACGAATAGTTTTTCTAGTGACAAACATGACCTGAAATATTTATAATGGGTTATGGAATCATCAACCAGATACAGAATAGAGATTCATCTCTGTCCCGTCCATCCAAATAGTCATTAGTATTTACTGGAATTGTGTATTTAAAATCCATCTGAAATTTAACAGTACTGTGAAATACAGCAGACTAATTAAGTATCCACACTAATGAATTTTGCTATCAGGTATATTTGGCAGAAATGGGATTTAAAACAAACTCAGTGAGTAAATTACATATTTCATTATCATTAAGATACTTCATTAACTTAAAAGAAAGACTGTACTTTCCCCTTGAAGGACACTTGTTTTGTTTCATTATTTTAAGGGGAGATATGTGTGTGTGTGTGCGTGTGTGCGTGCGTGTGTGTGTGTGTGTGTGTGTGTGTGTGTGTGTGTGTGTGTAGTCTTCTTCTTGGAAAGAGAAGTAATTATGAAGGAGAAAAAAACAGGTCATTCCCCACTTTTTCCACGAAAGAAAAGCATGTCATTAATTAAAATACCTTGATTTATATACATTAGAATTCACAACATACAAGACAAGATCATAATGAGCTTTCATTTGAATTACAGAAATGGCTTCTTAGTTTATCATGCATTCTATTCTTTGTTTTCATTTTCTATCTCACTCTAGTTTTCCTTTCCTTTGAAAACAGATATTTAAACAAAAACAAAAATTCAATATACATTAAATTTTACAATGATAAAACATACTTTTTTCTTCGAAATTCTACTTGTTATCTAGGTCTGAAGATACAGCCCAGTGGTATTGCACTTATCTGGCATGCAGGGGGACATTATTCAGTCCCCAACTAGACAACAAAACCTTTGTTTCTAGAATCACAGTTGAGCAGAAGATAAAGTGCAAGGAAGAGTAATCATCCAGGTTCTATTAACAGAAGATGTTGCATGTAAGCACAGCTTCAGAAACTAGAAGTAGGAGAAAAATACAAATTAGAACTTTGAGGACACAGTATAACCAAAAGCAAATATGCAAAAGTACAAACAAGTGTATAAAACCTCTTAGATCTAAGAAAAGAATATTGCCAACCATATTTTTATATTATTCCTTATAACTTTGAATTGGTTTAAAAATTGGAAGGGATGGGAAGGTTAAACAAAGGAGGAGGCTGCAATGCTTGATAAGAAATGTACACATTATCCTGCCCTTGTAATTGTAACCCCTCTGTACAGTATGTTCACAAAAAAAAATTAAATTAAATTAAAAAAAATTGGAGAGTGAGTTAAAAGGCACATTGATAACTTTACTATTTGTTTTGGTTGTGTGCTTTTAAGCAGATAAAGCTTTGTTTTACTTTCTTCTTCTATAAAGTAAAGTGACACCAGATTAACAAGATTGAAAAGATGGAATATGTGATATATCTAATGGGCTGAGGGTTATATTTCTTATATCTGTAAGTCCTTATTATGTGGCTATTAATTTAATTTTTTATTTCTTTGATAATTCGTCTGCTCTTTAATAATTCATTGATGTATCACTCTAGCATATGTCTTAAATGAGATGTTTTGAAATTCAAATAGAAATACAGTACTTAACTTCCTTTTATGCACAAACCTTCTCAAGTACAGTAACAGTGTACATACACAGTCATATCCTTCAATGTGGCAAAACCTTCTTAATTTATATAACATTTAAACATCTAAATCATGTTCGTTGAATGGAGTTAGAAAAATAATACATTTATACCAGCTTTCCTCACACACATTAATTAATATTTTTACTATGTTGTTACAAGGGAACAACTTCTTTATAGCAAAAGAGTAATTCAAAACCATGACAAAATGTATACTGTGTTCACAGTGGAACTGAGTTGCTTGTGATTCGAAATGTTTATCAGCCTCTGCTGCTCTCACCGGCAGTCACAATTAAATGGAACATTTCACAGGATCGCTTAAAACGGGCCAATGAGCTTGTAAACTGACAATTTGACCTGAAAGTTCTCCCAGACACCATGTAAAGTTTTCAGTTACAACTTCGAGACCTAAAAATACTCAGTAAAATGTACATGGATTTACTTAAGAAGAGAATTTCAGCAACAAGAATATCAGTAGTCTAAAATGCCATTGATTTTGAAGAAGAGAATGAAGTCAGGGTGATTGTTAGGGAAATGGAAAGTTGAAAGTGGTATTGGTGATACCAAGACTAGAGCATTCTATTTGGTACTTCGTTATTAGAAATAGAGAGATAGAAGAACCCAATGAGAATTGATGAAATTCTAGCTAGCTTGAAGTGAAAGAGGACACATGTTTCATGATTATTTAACCTTTATGTTTGTCTAATTAGAATTTATGGAATGAATGCATCATGCCTAAATTTATGCTAAGTTGTGATACTGTTGATATTGTATTTGTCTCTCATTATTTTCATTAAATTTATGGCCTGAATCTCTTCCATGTGACATATTTTTTCTTAAATGCAGCTTATTTTCATGTAAAAGATAGCTTTTGGAGACTGAATATTTTGTTAAGTTTCAACGAGACTTTAAAAGATGTGAATAAGAGAAACCATGGGACCTATGCTTCTTTGGGCCTGGCTTACTTCACTTAAATAAGTTGATGTTAGGCAAAACTAACCTCAAGATAAGCACTCAAATGTTTTTTTCTTTCTTGTGATTGTTTCTAACACATTTATAAGATATTTCTTTGTTGCTTTGTATGTCCCTTCTCCATGGTATAACCCCTGTTTTCACTGTATTTGATGTTGGTATAATTTGTGGAGGGGAAGGGAAAAAACAAATTGTTTAAATATGGATACAGGTGGACCCATTGGAACAATGAGCTGTATAAGTAGTTATGCTGAACAAACGAACTTTACAACTTTAGTGGAGGGGGGGGAGGAAGGGAGTTGGGGGGGGAGGGGATGGGAAGGGGAAACAAAGAACAAAGGAAGAGGCAACAATGTTTGATAAGAAATGTACTCATTACCTTGCCCTAGTAATTGTAACCCCTGTGTACCGTATTTTCACAATAAAAAAAAAAAGATGCGAAGCCCGTGAAACCTCTAGGGGATCCTTTGGACATGATATACAGCTACAGAAATATGTCCCTCAATCAGTAGCCACTAATTCCTGGATTTTCAATAGGTTATAATGAATGAAAAAATAATACCCTGAAATTAAATCCAAGGAACAATAAAAGGGATCAAGAGACAATGCAGGATTGATATATGAGTTCGAAGAACTATCAGGAAAAAAAAAAAGTAAAATAAAATGCATCAAGGAAAATGTGCAATATGTGATGCTTTCCACACACTCACTTCATGCAATCTTAAAGTATTCATTCTTTATTAATGCCAAACAGGTAGTTAATTTAGGAGAAACCAGTCCTGTAATTTCATGAGAATGAGCTGTCTTTCAAGATTATTTACTGTTACAAAAAGTGGCATTTATAAAACATTTAAGATAACCACTAAAAAGCAGGGATTGTGCCTATGATTTGGGAACTTGGTGTAAGAATATGAAACTCAGAAAGGTCAATGGACAGGATGAGACCTGGTGGTGACACACACTGGTAATCTCAGCCATTTGGGAGGCTGGATTAGGCAAATTACAGTTTGAGGCCAATCCAGACAAAAATGTCAGCAAGATTTCACCTTAACAAATAATATGACCATGCTAGTACATCCCAGTTATTTGATTATAGGTATGTTTGACACATGTTAGGAGGATCATTTTTCAAAGTCAATGAAGACAATAGTGCAAGCTTACAAATAACATGAAATTAGGACTGGAGGCATGGCCCAAGTGGTAAATACATTCATAGCAAGGGTTAGGTTCAATCAAAGTCAATTCAGGTTTATTTTCTTCCTCTTTGTATGCTAATGTTGATTGAACAAAAGACATAATCTTTAAACATTTGAAACTGTGTCATCTAATTGTACATTGGATGCTTTCTCTGGCCAGAAAATACTATTATATATCAAAATGGCCATCTTATTTAAGAATTAAAATGCCAGGCACCTATGGCCCATGCGTATAATCCCAGCTACTCAGGAGGCTGAAATCTGCCATCCTGGGCAGGAAATTCTGTGATACTCTGTCCCTAGGCCTTGAGTTCAAGCCCCATGATCAAAAGAAAAAAAAGTATAAAATAATATATCTTGTAATTTGAAATTTCTCTAGTACAAATATTCTAGTGGGACAAAGAGATGAAACGTCATTTTGAGAATAAATCATTTTTAAAATCTTAACAGGGGTAGATTGGCTGGAAAGCCCTGAATATTTCAGAATATAATCTGGCTATTTGACGCTTGAAAGAAACAGACTCAGCTAGAGATAATACCTGTACAGCATATGACCTATATAAAATATCCATAAGATGAAGACAGAAGCTCAAAGAAATAACAAAAGAATGAAGAAGTCAGGGAAGGCAGACTAACAGTGGGAGTAAAAATAAATCTTTCTTTAAACCCAGTGAGAGAGAAGGATTCTAAAGGAACAAGGCTATTACTTATGAACCGATTGTGTTGGTAACCACAGAACTCTTGAGAGAACAAAAATCATAGGTTAACAAGTAAGAGTCACATATTTCAAGATTTTTAGATGTTAAGTCTGAGTGTAGGCGTATTCCAATTACTGAAGATAAGTATTACATCTTAAAGAATTCTGTATAAACAGACACCAGAACTATTTTCCAAAAGTATTGCCCAGAGGATTTGTTGAAAGGAAATTCCAGCGTGGGTGTAATATAAGGGTCACTCTGGCTTTTGTGTGAGTTCCATACTTGAGAAAAACAGGAAAGGGTCAGATTTAAGGATAATAATATTTCAAATTGGGGTCATAATGACTAAAAGACATGGATATGCTTTGTGCAGCAAAGAACTACAAATTTGATTTACTGAAAGTATCTTAGTAATGTCCAAGATGGAAATGGTAAGAGGGAAATGATGATCACTTAACTTGTAAAGGGTAGTCAAATTTTCTACCTCAAATCTTTATCTCAGGTTCAGCACACAATTCTCAAAAAGAATGCCCGAGAAAAAAAGTCCTTTGTTGACATGGTAATCATAGATTGAACAAAACTTATGACTGCATGCATAGCAGTAGGGAAAATTTATTTGTTTTTGGCATGGCAAAAATGTGTAAACTTTGTGAATTGGCTATCCTAGGTTACACCTGCAACCTCCTGTCATAGAGGAGACAAAAGTTAATTACTCCCATTGACAGTAGACTTGGAGCCACTACAAAATCTACTCTGTCCTTGAGACTTCCCTTGATTTTCCTAAGTATTTTCCGTGACAGTCTAGCACTGTGGATGTTTTGTAGTGTCAACGCATTCAGAGATTGATATGATGAAAAAAATTGTAACATTTGAAATTCTTGTCCAGAGACTTCCCAAATAGAAGTGCTTTTTTGTACACACATTTGCTCATATGAGAAAAAAGAATAAATATTTTATAAATGAAAAACGGTCACATATATATGCAGATGCATTTATGATTTTATTTTTATGCATTTTAGTTTTCTTTTAAAGGTAATATACAGAGGTATTATAATTAAACAAATCAGGTAATGAGTGTATTTCTTTCTTTTACAGTGTCAACCCTTCCCTTGCTCTCTCTCAGTTTTTCCTCCCCATCCCCACCCACAAGCTTTATAGTTCATTTTCAACATAGTGAGTATTATTGCAGCATTTGTTCATCTTTTGTCACACCATTTCTGTGACCCACTTTACCATGCCAAAGACAGATAATGAACCAACAATACAAAAAGAAAAGAAAACAAGACAACAACAAAGAAAAAATACTCTTGTTTCCATTTCTTGGAGTACATTTCAATTAATATTATTTTACATCACTGGATGCCTGCTAAGAATATCCTTCTTTTGTCTAACTAGATGTGAATGCCTGGAGACTTGTATAATTCATTGTGTCTCAGTTTTGTGTGTGTGTCAGTTTTGTTTTTGTTTTTGTTTTCTTTACCATCCAGAGTGTTTATTTGTAGATTTATAGGCATATTCCCACAAATGAGGGAAACCATGCAACCTATTCCTTTGGATCTTGTTTATTTCATTTAACATGATTTTTCCTCCAAAGCTACCCTTTTCCTTACAATGGTACAATATCATTCTAATGTTACCAGCACAACCAAATTATTGTAGCATTATTTACCAATACCCAGATATAGAATCAAATTAGATGTCCTTCAATAATGGATCAAGAAAATGTGGTATAGATCACAGATATTTTGATGTGTATAGTTGGCTAGTTCCCTTTATATGACTAATTTTGTCTGAAAGAAATTATGACATATACCACATTCTTTAAGAAATTCCTAATTTAGAAAAACAACACAAATCCAAGATTACTGAAGGTGAAGAGAAGTGATTGAAAGAGAAACGGCTTCTTGTGAGGTGTGTGATTTGATTTTTTAATAATGCTTTCATCATAATGTGATAGGTTTTTAATCAACTAAGGAATCAAAAGAGTATATCTGAATAAATAATTTCAGAATTGAATATTATACTCTTCATCTGACAGTGTCCTTCACTAAATTTGTTTCAGTGATTTTTTTAAAGGGAGAAAATTAGCCTATCTTATTTCTATTGAAATTATACAGACCGTGAAAATAGCAACAAAAAAAATCACTTCTCCTTTTCTGAAACTGTATTTCAAATAATGGAGGAAAAGATAATAAAGGGCACACTGGCATCATTAAAAATCAGCAGTAAAGGCTGAAAAATGAATCATGCAATCAGGGGGTTGGTCCAAGTATCTGAACCAGAGCCTCTTTGTCAAAGATATACACCTCACACCTCTGAGTGAAGTCAGTGTGCTCAACATTACTTGGCTTTTCTTAATATTAAAAACTAAACCTATAGAGCTACTTTCTACTTTGGGTTTTTATCTTATTAAGATTTACACTTCAAGGGACAAGGTGAAGAGAAAGGCAGTTATGATAATTACATCTTCTCACCCATAGTATATTACCTTCTTTTAATTCTTGTGGACAATCTAACTCTAGTCTAAAAAAATACTACTTATAATGAGACTCAAGATATTTCAATGTGTAAGGTGCATGAAATTGTGTGAGACAGAGCCTCTACAAAACAGAAATTACAAAAGTGACAACCTCCTTGATTGAATTTTAGGTAATTAGAAACACAGAGATACTGTATGCCTTGGAATTTCAGGTACTTAAAAACACAGAATGTGTGTGTGTGTGTGTGTGTGTGTGTGTGTGTGTGTGTGTGTGTGTATCTTCCATCTGTATCATCTATATCTACTTGTCTTATATACACCACTTCTTAGCCATATAATTGAAGTCAATACTTAGGTAGGGACTGATGTTCATTACACCTAAGTTAGATGAATAAATATCCAAGTTTATGTTTCTAAACAGACTAATATTCTGAGGAAACTAAAATGAAAAGAGGAAAATAACAATTCTACAAACCAGCATCCATTAATTCACAGTTTTGCTTATGGCTACAAGAACAAGGAAGTACCTTGTAAGATTAACACTAGTTGCTAATGGATAGACAGATGCTCCTCAACACATTTTATATTTCAATATAATTACTGTAGATTGGAAATGAATTCAAAATGCACTTAATAGACTTAACTTCCAACATCTAAGCTTAGCAGCACAATCCAATATAGAAGACCATTTGCTAATACTTATGAATGAGTGATTCGCCAGAAGCTTCAACTTACTGAAGACATGTAGACCATATAGCACTACCCTGAGCAGAGATCAATATGCACAATTGGAAGTATGTAGTTTATTGAACACATACAAAGTTTGGACCAAGGCAAAGATAAGCAATCATGTCAAATCAGGAGCTGTCTATATAATATCCTATTATTATAAAATACTATCTAAGGGGCTGGGAAGGTGGCTCAGTGGTAGAATGCTTGCCTTACATGAATGAGGCCCTGGGTTTGATTCCTCAGCACCACATAAGTGGAAAAAGCCAGAAGTGGCACTGTGGCTCAAGTGGTAGAGTGCTAGCCTTGAGCTGAACAACTGAGGGACAGTGCCCAGGCCCAGAGTTCAGGCCCCATGACCACCACCACCACCACAAACAAATATATATAACAAACAAACAAATATGTATATATATATATATATACATATATATATATATATATATATATATATACTATCTAAGACTTTTGGGCTTTTTGACATTATTAAAGTTTTATCATTTTAATTTTAGTGACATTCTGTTCACACTAGCTACTGTCCTCACGCTTGTGTGGTTAGATATAAGGGGAAATTTGTAGTTTTTTATGGCATTTCTTTCTTACTATGTGGTATTGCAGCTGTAATTTTTCTCTTGTTCCCTGGATACTGATTTTAGCTAAACCATTTTGCTAAACTCATTGCTTTTCTTGTTAAACAAAAAAGTTATTTTTTCTACAGAAAAACATAAAGAGCATATGGCTGTATGGTGGAATTCTTTGTCATGATTTCATGCAATTTAATACTTTGTCATAATAGCGTATCCAATTTATGATGCCCACACCAGGATAATTTAGATTATCTTTATAAAATAGAACCTGCACGAATTAGACTATTTCCAATTGGCTTGACTTTGAATGGATATAGTTTTTCCTACAGAGGCATTCCATTTGATTTTGTTATATTAGTATATATAATCATGAACTGTTAGTACAAAATTGCACCTTCTTCTTTTAAATAATGTATTTTTATTATCTCTGTACAAAGGATTTTCAAATCAACATGTCGGTTTGTGAGTATAATGCATTTTGATCAAAAGATGTTAATCCCATGGGTAGACTTGTGTTTGTCTGTTTTAATTAGGCAAACTTTTAAAGAGACTATGTGAATTTGATAGGAAAATTAAAACCACAGTCAATTAGGTCTACATAGAAATAGTAAAACCACCAACAAACAGATTGATACAATCAAATCTTGTGTGTCCACCTGCAGGAGAAAATGCAATTGCTTCTGCAGAGTATACTGACACCCACAAGATTCTGAGGCAGAGGTCACTCTGCTCCAGAAGCCAAAATTCATGCAAGAGGCCATGGTTTCCTGAAGCTTACTGAGAAGTGAGACTAACATCTGAAAATATCCATTAAGCAGGGGTCTGGCTTGGAAGCACAGAGCCAATGAACCAAAAGTAGTCTGGTTTACACTTGTAGCAAAGTTACAGATAACAAAGGTCTTTAGCCAATAGTTCCTGGACCAGATAACAGCAAAGAATTATTTTCTATTACATATATGTTCCACTTCTCTTCATTTCATACTCTCACCCTAAGCATTTTGTTGAAAGATTTCATCAAAGGTCCTAGTTTGCTGCTATAGAAACTAGAATGCTGGCAATTACCTGGGTCATTCTTGGGTATTTATGTTTTGCAATCACATACAGATGAAAGTTGAAGGATTGGATGCACTCAAAATAGTCTACACTGTGCTTCAATATTTTTAGATATGATTTTTTGCTGAGAAACTTATTGAGTAACTAGTCTTAGTTTTTGTCAAGGTGATGTATTAGAGGGGTTACAGTTACGTACATAAGATAGTGAGTACATTTCTTGTCCAACTTGTTATCCCCTTTCGTCCCCCTCAATTCCTACCTCAAGTTGTACTGTTCATTTCCTTGTGAGTATCGCTGTTGCTGTTCACCATTTGTCCTTTGTTTCATCGTTTTGTTGTTCCCCTTTCCTACCCTAATTCAGATAAACATATTAACAGCACAAACTTCAGATTGTCAATTTCCTGTTGGCAGCAAAATAAGTGACTCTGATTTTATTAGATAATATATTTGGGGTTTTGGTTTTTGTTTTTTTTGTCAGTCGTGGGGCTTGAACTCTGGGTCTAGGCACTGTACCGCAGCTCTTCAGTTCAAGGCTAACACTCTACCACTTGAGCCACAGTGCCACTTCTGGCTTTTTCTGTTTATGTGGTGCTAAGGAATAGAACCTAGTGCCTCATTCATGCAAGGCAAGTGCTCTATCACTGAGATACCTTCCTAGCCCTATAGTTGTAAATATTAAGTGAAGTAATAATACATAACTTTGGAACACTGTTCTGAAGATAACAATTATGCCTAGTATGATGATTTGACACCAAGATCAGAATATTTGGATTCATTAAAAACAACAATGACAAAGAGAAAGCTCCTGTTTTCATATCTTGGAGTTCACTTCGCTTAGCATCATCTTATGTGGGTATATGTACATAGCTATTGAACTATTCTTCTCCTCTGCTAGGACTATCCTAGACATAAACTAGTTATTAAAAATGAGGGAAACCATGGAATCTATGCTTCTTTGGGTCCAGATTACTTCACTTGATATGATTTTCTCTATATCTTTCCATTTCCTTACGATGGGGAAATGCCATTCTTTCCGATGGAAGCATAGAATTCCATTTTCACATTTCAAGTGTGAATTCCATTCACATTTTCTTCATCCATTAATCTGCAAAGGAGCAACTAGGTTGGTTCCATATCTTTGCTATGGTACATAATGCTGCAATAAACGTGGCTGTGTTGGTAGCTTTAGTATGGCCTTGATTGTGGTCCTTAGGGTAAATACCAAGAAGTATGATTGCTGGTTCATAGGGGAGGTTTATGTGTAGTCTTTTGAGGAACCTTCACACTGCTTACTGTGTGATTTCTTTTTTTCTTTTGTGTTTTTCTTATGGTTTATCCCCTGTTGTCACTGTATTTGATTTTGGTACACTGTGTATTGTATATACATTTATCTGAATTAGGGAATGTAAGGGGAACAACAAAATGGTGAGACAAAGGACAAAACATGAACAAATGCAATAACAGCAATACTCACAAGACAATATGTTGGAAATGAACTGTACAACTTGCAGTAAGAATTGGGGGAGGCAAGTGGGAGAAAATGAGGGAGGGGGTAAAAATTTGGACAAGAAATGCACTCACTACTTCACATATGTGACCTCTCTCTATATTACCTTGACAATAAAATTATTATTATTATTATTGTCAATTGTTGGGCTTGAACTCTGGTCCTGAGTACTGTCCCTCAGCTCTATCAGCTCAAGGAAAGCACTGTACCACTTGAGCTACAGCACCACTTCTGGTTTTTTGTTGGTTTATAGGTGATAAGAGTCTCACAGCTTTTCCTGCCCCGGCTGGTTTTGAACCACAGCCTTTCCTGCCCCGGCTGATTTTGAACCGCAATCCTCAGATCTCAGCCTCCTGATTAGCTAGGATTACAGGCTCGAGCCACCAGTGCCGGACATAATTTTTTTTAAGTAAACCGTCCACGCTTAGCCCTAAAGTAAAGAAGAATGTATGAAAACGTAATTGCCATGGGTAATAAAACTAATTGTTCTTCAGAATTGAATTGACTATATTTAATGAAAAAAAAAACATACTGCTATGTAATTAGATTACAAGATTCAAAAAGAAAGGAAAATTGGTTTCAAGACAGTAAGCTGAAGAAATTGAAGGGAATGTATTATCTTTTTCCATTCCTAAAGATTTACTCTCCTTTGTAACTCAATATCTTAAAAATCATTTTATGTGTATATTTGCACACACACACATGGACTACTTCTAAAGTTGGTTCCACCAGGAGGCGAGAAGTAGAAATATCAAAGCCCTTTTTGATTCTGGTAAAAAATTCAATTTATTGAACAAGTTTTGTCTAGTCCAGGGGATCAGAGAAAGAAAAATGTTTCACTCTACTTTTACCAATTAGAATTGGTGCCAAAGGCAAGCCATTTATTCTTCTGGCTTTGGCATTCTCATCAGTAGAATAAAAATATTAATGCTTGATCTTTGTGCTCCAAATTATTATGTGAAACCTTCAGTGGCATGGTTCACATATTTTAAATAAAATATTGAAAATGGTTCTCCTATGAGAAGCATTTCTTTTCAATAAAATATTGAAAATGGTTTTCCTATGAGAAGCATTTCTTTTCTTATGTTCTATAAATAATTGTAAAGAGGAGATGCCATTTAACAAAGCAGTTTATAAATACAATTCATCTTGATCAATATTCTTACCCATCTCTCTCCTACCCACTCTTTCCTTCACTATTCTTTATTTTGTAGGATACACATTAGATTCATAACTACATCCTCCCTTGCTTCTCCTTTACATTTGTCTACCCATTTCCTCTTGAGCTCACTCCACACCTTTCAATTCCCAGCTTCCTGGTGTGTTAGTTTACTGAACTTTAATTCTGAGAAATTACACTATTTGAGCTCTTCCTTGAATCTACCATATTTCAGTTAACACTTTTATATACACTTGCATACCATCCAACATATTTACTCACACATTTTTACGTCTAGGCAATTAATCATGTAAATATTAAAGTGCACAGTGGAAAGAAAATGACCTCATTTCAACCTCAAAATTAAAAATCTTTTCTACTTGTTAAGTAAAAGGGAAATTCATGATGAAACTAGCTGAATTTCAGTTTACCCTTTTTTAGAAAATTCAAAAAGAAAATGCATACAAACTTGCATACTTTAGAGTGTCAATAAATGTTCTAACACTTAAACTGCAAAACAAAGACACAAAATACTAAAATGCACTGCATAAGTGAATGAAGATTGAAATCCACTGAAACCATTCTCTAATAAGATCAGAGGATGGCAAAAGTGAGAACAAGTGAAAAGTCAATCTGGATTAAAGTCTTATGTAAGCATGTGTGAAATGCTACTGTGAAAATCCCCCGACTATGAATTTTAAAATGAGAATGTAAAACAGATCCTGTCTGGGATATGGCTACTGGAGAAGTGGTAAGGTGAGGAGGGAGATTGGGGTCAAAATAGTTACTGTACATGTATGAATATATATAGTGATAAATCTTGTTAAGATTGGTTTGAGAGGTGAGGAAGTGTGACAGCAGAAGAGACTAAGCAAGTAAGCATTTGTCAAAATAAAAAGACCTTGTACTACTAATTGATGCTAATTTCGAACAAGAAAAAAAGGAAGCAGCCTGTGAAAATGCACAACAGTACACAGATATGTATTTTATTGCCTTACTCCTACAGCCAAAATACTGACAAGTGTCATGTACCGTGAAAATAGGCAAAATTTCTCTTTTAATTCTTTAATTGAGAACTTCAGATGTCAAAGTATATGTGGAATAGAACCATATTTCTGATGGGAGCACTGAGGTACGTGGGAGAGGTTTACATAAATCTAGATTTGGGGTGTCATTGCAGCCTAAATTTAGCCCAGGAATAGTTAAGATTAAATATCAGGAAGCAAGAATTTGGATTAAAAATATTATGGGGATTAAATAGATACATTGTCAAAGGCTACTGCTTGTGTTAGACCTCAGGCCCTCTAATTATGTCAAATATGTCAAGAAGAAAAAAAGAACTTGATGAAATTGGACATCTCAAGAGTTATGTTATATAGGAGTTGGGTCATCATTAATACTAAAAATAAAAATATATCATTTGGGGTATTATGAAATAAATTTATTGAAGATAATTCAGCTTTTTATCATGGGAAATATTATATTTTATTGTCTAACAGTTGGGTGATCCTTATTTGACATGAGAAAAAGAGAGGGGGTATCTATCTTGGTTGGAACAAAAGCTCTACTCTCCAAAATTTTATAGGTATAAAATCATAAGTCTTTCAAGATTATATAGTTATCTATAAATCATAAGACTTGGAACATTTAGAAATAGATGAGGATTTAAAAATACACACCAACTACTAGGGTGGGAATCCTATATGATTTGTTTGGAATATTTGCACAGAGAAAGATCATTTGGAGTATATCCAAGTATTATACAATGTTCATTTTGAGAGTATTTATCTAGAATGGATATACTATTGAATGTTCATGTTGTGTTATAGATATAACATGATTAATGCCTTTTCATAAAAAATAGAGAACATGGAGTAAATAATTTCACCACACATTAAACAACAAGAAGTAGCAATACAAACTTTCAGATTTCCAAGTATAGCTAAACTTCATTATTGTTTAGTTGTACTAAATTGTCTGGTCACTTCAAGGTATGCATTTCCCACACAATAAAGAGTTTACCAGTATTATTGTGATGATTAAATGTGAGAAAAAGAAAAATACTACATAAGTATTTATTTATTAAGGTGTCTGTGCCTTACTATATGCATGGTAAGGTTCTGAGAATGTAGCTAATATACTTATAGCTATAACCAAATTATTATTTTAGTTCTGAGCCAGACACTCGTGGCTCAAGCCTGTAATACTTGCTATTCAGGTATCTGAGTTCTGAGGATCAGGATTTGAAGCTAGGGCAGGAAAAGTCTGACTCTAATCTCCAATTAACCACAAAAAAATCCAAAAGTAGAGCTGTGACTAAAGTGTTAAAGTGCTAGCCCATGAATCCAAGCCTAGTACCACACTCCATACCCCCAAAAGAACCCTACATTATAATAATGAGTGATAACCTACAGGTTCCTAAAAGAGGAAGATAATAAATATATTAATTTAGAGCAAAGAATTAAGATGAACCAAGATCTAGACTAAACGTAGTATTTGAGATAAGCCTTGAAATCAGAATGAGATGCAACAGGTAGAGAAAGAAATGTAGAAATAACATTTTAAAGAGAGAAAACCATGTGCAAAACCATGAATATGAGATTGGCAAGAAAATGT
The DNA here is from genome assembly GCF_019054845.1 of Dipodomys spectabilis. NCBI lineage: Eukaryota > Metazoa > Chordata > Mammalia > Rodentia > Heteromyidae > Dipodomys > Dipodomys spectabilis. The sequence continues at coordinate 2,328,623 of NW_024870840.1, forward strand.
TAAAAAAAAATAAGTAATTTAGCTTATTCTTTTGTTTCAACATCTATATAGGAAAAAGATACACATGTACCAGACATAAGCATTATAATAGGGTCTTAATCTGCTTCACTGGAATCTAGGCTACTAAATATCAGAAAACTATATATTTATAAGTTGGCAGAATAATAGTTATCATTGAGAGTGGTAGATATGTCTTATTATGAAACTTTTTCTAATAACTAGTAGGACACATATTTCAAAACTGGAAGGTGCACTTGTCTAGAAAAATATTCATCTTTATCTAAACCGACAGAACCCTCCCCTTAGATAGTATAGTCTGGATTTAAAATGACAGCTTGCTTTCTACATCCCCTCTCTTTGTTATCTTTCTACGATTTTACTCCAAGACTAATTTATTTATTAATTCCTTTGCTTTGAATGGTATAAGTTTTCAAACTTTTATTAATTGGCTTTTCTCTAGTTCCAGTTCTGCATTAATCCTCTGTAAAACATAAAATGATACAATGCTGATAATAATGGATTTAGGGGGAAAAAATCTTTCAGTTTTTATTGATTGTACCAAGGTAGAGTGCTTAATCCCAAAATAGATTCTTTTCTATTGTGTTCTTTCCCCATTTTCCTCAAGCCAGATATTCTTTTGGTAGGTGACTTTTGTTCTGAACAAGAATGTAAGAATAAAAGCTCCCAGTTCATCTATCCAGATGATGACAAAGAAAAGACATAAATTTGAGCTGAATCTACCCAGTTGTAAATCACCTCCTTGAAAATAACACATTCCTGCTAACCAACTAGCTTCCTTTCAAAGCATCTCCAAAAAAATACTATGTGTCTGAACTTGTTGATTGTGGTATTAGGTAACATTAAAAGCGACAAGGCAAATACATGTCAAATATAGTTTGAAGCATATTTAGTAAACTTGTTAAATCTGCTATTTTTATATGTTCATGACTCTATCTCATCTTTTATGTATTTCTTCAAATAAATGTTCTCTATTAAATGTATTCTATGGTTGACAGTTGGAACAATGTTTTATGAAACCTTGTTTCTGTAGTGTTATTTGCAGAAATCAAAAATAAGACTCTTGAGCCACTTGCTTACCAGATATATTTAGCCTGGAGCTTAACCTCCATGCTTATTTGGCCTGGAACTGAAGAAACTATCCAGTCTAAGTAGCCTGTCCTTTTCATACCTATACACAAAACACCTACACCACACCCTACTCATACAAATTGGTGCACATACTGTTTCACTTTTTTGCTTTGAGGTTTTGCTGAAAGTGTTTCTCCTGCTGCTTGCCATCCATGTTCTATTCCTATCAAAAATAAATCCAATATCTTTTTTATTTTTTGGTGGGGGAAAGGAATTGTGGGGGCTTGAACTCAGGGCCTGGATGGGTTCACTCGGCTATTTTGCTCAAGACTGGAACGCTACCACTGTTAGCCACAGCTCCCTTTCTAGTTTTCTGGTGGCTAACTGGAGATAAGAGTCTGGTGGAATTTCCTGTCCAGTCTAGTTTTGATCCAGCTCCCTCAGATCTCAGCTTCCTGAGTAGTTAGGATTACAGGCATGAGCCACCAGTGCATGACTTTGCTGTCCATTGCTTTAAGTATAAATTCAAAATATTTCTGCCATCAAAAGCTCTGAGGAAATTTACAGATTAACACACAAGTATACATAACACAATCTGAGATATGATATTGCTTTACTTATATTAGACCCTCATGTTTATGAGATGCAAATATATAGTTTTAACTAGTTGTGGATAAATGACACAGAAAAATAACTGTGTCTGGATTGAATCTTTTTCTACTTTAAAAACTATTTGCATACCATTTATATAGAATTACATATTGTAAGTCCTCTAGAAATGGATTACAGTATATGTATAAATGTGCATGGGCTGTATGCAAATACCTCATCATATTATATACATAAGAGGTTTCTAAGCATCTGAGGATTTTGCTATCCATGGAGGTTTTAGAAATGATTCTCCCTGAAAATAGTAACACTTGAGGTGGTAAGCAAACATTTATTTCATAGAGAACTATGTAGAACTATGTAGTTACATTTGAGTTGAACTATAAAGACTAGAAAATATTAACTGCATTTATAACCAGCAACAAAGAAAGAAGGACTTTAGAAAGAAGTATGCAGAAAGAACATTATATCTAAAAGCAAAGTTGGTTGCACAGGCAAATTCAAGGAACTAGAAATATTTTAGTATGGCCAAGGAAGATTTTTTATTAAATCCTGGGGTGAAAGACAATGAGAGAATTGAAAGATGATAGATCATTACTGCCTCTGGTCAATGTTTCTAAGCCTCATGATGAATGACTTGAATATTTGCTTAACAAAAACAATTGATATCAAAATGCTAGATGAGTTGCAGAAAACAAAGAGAATTTTGAAATTGTGACAATAATCTAGGTGAAAAATCAAGAAGACATGAGCTAAGGCAGTGACAGTAAAAAGAGGAGGAAAAACAAGAGGACTCATCTTAAAGACATTAAAGAAAAATAATCAATAAGGCTTGGTGACAAATACAGCATTCCATTAGAAGATAGGAAAGAATTGAAGGTGATGCTAACCTCTGTCTTGGCAGATTTTTCAGGTTTCCTATCTACAAACAAATGAAGAAAGAGAAGCAGATTTGAAATGGTATGAATTTTTGTATAAACACCAATTGTTACAGTTATCCCCAAAATGTAAGAAGCATACTTTTCCATTTAATAGTGCTTAAAATGGAACATATTCCTCTGTAATAACTACTATTGTTTCATGTATTTAAGGTGATATGCAAATTAACTCTAGAGAATTTTTGTGACTAGGAGATAGAATGTTAATTAAATGGCACACTAACAATTACAAACTTTTCTCTCTTTCTTATATTCCTCATCCTGGTTTCATTGACAAAGAACTTTTCATTGATGGCAAACTCCTTTCCATAGTAGTTCAATGAAGTCATCTTCAAGATGACTTTATTAGCTCAAGGCCTGCTTATTGATGTGGAAAAATGGCAGAAAAGAGTCTCTTTTTTAAAAATAGTTTTTATTGTAAAAATACTGTAGAGAGGGGTTACAGTTACATGAGCAAGATAATGAGTACATTTCCTATAAAGCATTGTTGCCTCCTCCTTTGCTTTTCCCCTACTATCCCTTCCCTCCCACCTCCACAACTACACTACCCACCTCTCCCCCATCTAAACTGTAAAGTTTGTTTTTCAACACAGTGTCTTGTACATCTCATTGTGGCAATGGGTCAACCTGCATCCCTATTTAAACGTTTTGTTTTTTCCCTTCCCCTCCACAAATTAGAGAAGTGTATATGCAAGATACAGGGCGCCAACATCAAATACTGTGAAAACAGGGGCTATATTGTGGGGGAGGGACATACAAAGCAACAAAAAAATTTCACATGGTACATTAAAATACGTTAGAGTTTTCCGCTACTTTCAGATTTACTCCCCGGTCACTCTGCATTACAGACATCATTAACAGATTAAACTTTTTAATTTATATTACCTTTTTTTTTTCTTTTTTATTGTGAGAATACCGTACAGAGGAGTTACAATTGCATGGATTACATGGGCAAGATAACGAGTACATTTCTTATCAAGCATTGTTGCCTCCTGGTTGTATCCCCTTCCCATCCCTTCCCATACTCCTCCCCTTCCCCCACCCGATCATCTCCCCACCCCCCACCAAAGTTGTTAAATTTGTTTTTCAACATAACCACTTGTACATCTCATTGTTGCAATGGGTCAACCTGTATCCCTAGTTAAGCGATTTGTCCTATATTACCTTTAAAATCTTCCTTTCTATCTGTCATGGAACTTATAGAGCTAAAGCAGTAAAGTTTGTCTTGCTTTTTTGCTTTACTAGTGACCTTTTCTACCATTCATCAGCTTGCAATCTGCCTATACTTATATTTCACTTTAAGTATTCTCTTTAATTTTTCAGTTAATAAATTAACTATCTTAACAATAGGAAGAGTTCCCCACAATTGTTAAAGAATTGACTTTTTCAAGTTAATTAAATATTGTCAGGTCAAAATTGTAGATGCTATGGTGTACAACATACGGTATTGATACATGTACATTTTGACAAAAGGTTAAAAGAACTATTTCAGGAAAGCATTGCTTCACATACTTATGAAAACACTTAAAATATACGCATCAATTTTCAAAAGTATAATACATTGTCATTAAATTTACTCACCAGGGAATATTATAGACTTTATAAATTTATTTCTCCTGGCCTATTGGAAATCCGTATTTTCCACCACCACTGATTTGTATGTAGACAGTTTTAACACAAAGATGATATTTCATATTCAAAGAAGACTAATAGCAATGAAAGTCCCATACCCCTAAGATAATTTATGTCAGTATTTTGTGGATGACCTTTTTAATTTTGGCATTGTTGAGAAAAAGGAATATTAAAACCTAGTATATTTGTGGAGTCTGGCGATATTTCCCATTTTAGAATCATTTTTATTAAACAAAACTCTATTTCTGTTTTTTCCATGGGTAAAAGATATCCTCTTTTTTGGATATACCATAATTCCATCTTATCTCTACCTTTCAATAAATTTAAAAAGATTTGTGCATATGTGAGTATAAAAATTGCTTCAGTCTAAACTTTTGGTACTTATGTTTCTCCTCAATGAAGAAAAAGATGTCATATAGGTTAACAAAACACATAGCTATAAGACCACACTAATCTATTCTTTCACTAATAACACAGAAACTACCTATTTGTTCATAGTTTTATACTGATATTGTCTTTCTCTCATTTTTACCAGTCTTTTAAAAAATTTTATTTTTTATTTGATCTGAATATCTACTTTATTTGAATTTCATGCATTTAAAAAAATTTATTGTGAAAATACCTTACAGAGGGGTTACAATTACATGGGCAGGTAATGAGTACATTTCTAATCAAGCATTGTTGCCTCCTCCTTTGTTTCCCTTACTATCTCTTCCCATCTCCCTCTATACCCCCCCACACCAAAGTTGTAAAGTTATTTTTTTTTTCAACATAATGTCTGGTACATCTCATTGTTGCAATGGGTCCACTTGTATCCCTATTTAAACAATTTGTTTTTTCCCTTCCCCTCCACAAATTATACCAACATCAAAAACAGTGAAAACAGGGGTTATACTGTAGGAGAGGGACATACAAATCAACAAAGAAATATCTTATAAATATGTTAGAAACAATAGCAAGAAAGAAAAAAACATACCTATCAATTTTCCAACATCATTCTTCAAGGAAATAGAAGAGGTAATCCTAAATTTCACATCGAATAATAAAAGTCCCTGAATAGCAAAAACGATCCTTAACAGAAAGAGGAGGAATATCAATACCAAATTTACCAGTCTTTTATTTAAAATATCTCATGAGTTTGCAGAGATGACACATGGTAGAACATTCTTGAGAATATTCTATTAAATAACAGAGCTTCATTCTAAAATATGTCAAGAGTTTAAAAAGGACGAAACTTACATTTACCCTTAGATATTAAAAAACGATCTCAGTTTTGTCTTTAAAATACATCGTTTTGGCCACACCCCCTCCAGCATCTGTTATTAGAATTCTTGATTATAGCCATTCTAACTGGGTGAGGTGGAATCTCAATGTTGTTTTGATTTGCATTTCTTTTATGGCTAGAAAAGTTGAGCATTTCTTCATGTGTCTATTGGCCATTCTTATTTCCTCTTCAGAGAAATCTCTCTTTAAGTCTTTAGTCCACTTACTAATTGGGCAGATGTTTCTTTGAGGATTTTTTGTTGGGGGATTAAATTTTTTGAATTCTAAGTATATTTTAGAGATGAGACCCTTGCCCAAAAAATATACCCTTAAAAACATACTTATATTTTGGGAAATTAATTAGACCTTTGTCAATAAGAAAGTATATAGAAGTGTGGTTATTTTTCTAAATTTTAGAAAGTGATTCTCCCCCTGTTAAATGAATGTCTATTCTCAACATATTAAAAGTACCTAAAATTAAAACTTGAAAGATGAAGGTAAGGAGGTGGGGAGGGAAGGGATGGTTGGGGAAGAACAATGGAGGGAGTAATAATGCTCAAGAGGAAATGCACTCATTACCTTACTCGGGTAACTTTAACCCCTCTGTATAGTGTCTTTACAATAAAAAATATAATAAAAAAAGAAAATCTTGTAAATCAGCACACTGAATTTCCAGAATATAACTGAAAGGTATCAGTTACATTTTGGCTTTTGACCAGAGGAAAATCAAATATGCTCATAGACAGATTTGTTAAGTTACTATTTGTTTTATATAAATGCTAAGCTAGTCATTACATGGTCACAAAATTGTTACAAACTTAGCCATTCAGGGAAGATGAGAGAACTGAAAATGAGGGTTTTCACTGAGGTATTTCTAAACAAAACTACTTACTGGAGTATAGGATGCTAGTAAATGTCATCAGAGCCAGTTGAGGGAAAATCCTAAAGAAGAATGCTAAATTGTAGACGTGTGGGTAGTTCTAAAATGACTGTAAGTTTAATATGCTATAGGACTTCTGAGAACCCATTGGTGAATTAATTACAGCCTTTTTGATAAGCTAACTTCGTTATGTCCTATTTTAGCTCACAAACATAAACCATAATTCCTTGATGGTTCCATTGCCATGATCTGAATGAATCTTCCTGTGTAATTTCCACTAATCATTTTAATGTTCCCATCTGTGCAAAGACTACTTGATATTATGGAATCACCATCTGCACATTTATGGAAAGGCTGCTTATGTGAAACCAGCCATGTCCTTTCCTACCCCATGCAGAGTTCACCAAAAGAGACAGGATATAAACGTTTTCAAATGTTCCTTCTTATATTAAACAAAGATACATGAGGTAACTAATGAAACTTAATCAAGCCACTGTAACTTAAGCATCAGACACAATATTTCAAAGTGACAATTTTATATCTGGTGGAGGGAAATGTTTTAAAAATTAATGCACAAAATAAAGAAACTGTTCTAAAGCAAAGCTGTGCTAAATTGATGACTTTGCCTCACAACATTTTCTAGCAAGATAAAAAAAGCAATTTCTGAAAATTTTATTTAAAATGTTTCCTTTTCTCTGCCTTTTTCTTTGATGAGCCCTAAGTACTTTTAATATATATGTTATCTTTATATAGTTGTACAAAGAAGTTAGCTTTCAGCAAATAAGTTTATGAGTACAATACATCCTTATTGTTGTCGCCCATTCCATCATTAACCCTTATCCCTTAACTCCACCTATCCTCTCAGTTTTCTTAATTTGATAGGTTATGCATTGGAGATAGTAACCGCATTCTATCTGCTTTCCTCTTTTTGTTTGTCTACCCTTTGCCCCCTGAACTCACCCCAAACATCATTTAAATATTCATCTTTCTGGAATTCATTTTGTTGAAACGTGATTTGGCTTTTCTCAGTTTTAGTTTTTCTCCCTTGCAAACACCATACTTCAGTGAAGATATTTGTGTGAACTTGCATATAATCCCTACATACTCTTATTTCTTCTCTGACATACGAAGATGGATTCATTTAAGGGATGAAGGAAGAATTAACCCTGCTATTTGATATTTATCATGCAACAATCAAGGTTTCTGAAATTTCAAAGGAAGTTAGGAGGACATTTTTTATCCCACCTTACCACCCAATCTCACTGATTGATGCTCATGCTCATAGTCCAAAGGCAGGCTTCCTTCTCTCAGAATTCCAGTGGTTTGTCTCATTTTTCATAAGTCCTTGTATTTTTTTGAGATATCTGAATATACTTGACAACTGAAATTACATATTTGATGCATCTTCAAACATATTTTCATCTCCAAAATTACCTTTAATGGGATTTAGTCAACAGGCTGCATATTTTAACAATCAGCTTGTGTCTCCTTGATTGTGCTGCATATTTGAATACTGAATATTATATACTTTTATTAACATTCCTGTGTTAATGAGTCACACAAATTATGTATGTTTAAAGAACACCTTGAGAACATACTTGAAGTGTTGTGAGGACATTCTCTCTAGAACTTTACCTGTGCAAACATATGCAAGTGTGTGTGTGTGTGTGTGTGTGTGTGTGTGTTGGGATGATGTTTGCTGATGCAGAGTTGTTAAAATTAGAGACAAGCATGAGGGAATGCAATTGCTTTGAATGTATTCCACTGAATGTAATTGAGATTTTATTTTTATAAAGCCTGAAATCCTATTCCTTGGAGATAACAGTAATATTTTAGTGGCCTATCTTTTGTACATCTCTGTGTGTATTTGAAGGGGTATATAAAATCCCAAACATTCTGATTTTATAATGATGTACTGAACTCAGTAGACCAAAACTCAAGAAACCATTCTATTTTTCACTCATGATAGAACTATTAAAAAGCTCAAATGTTTCTCATTTCCCTTGACAGCCCTGTGGTCAGATCTCATATCTAACAGTCAATTTCAAGGAGTAAAAAGTCTAAGATAAGCTAAGTAGTTTAATCTTGCATTCAGTATGAGGTTCTGTTCTCTTCCTAGTCCAGGGAACAACAATAAAAATGTATCATATTTTCTTCCAACTATGATTAGAATTAATAAATAAGCAAATGAATAAAAATGATTAAGTGGACAATCTTTCATGTAGCTGTGGCTACATATTAAATTTTATTGGCTGCTGAAATCTTCTAGACAAACATGGTTTCTGTTTCTCTTCCTCTATTTTGCAGAATTCAACTATGGATTCTTTACCTATACCCAATGTCCTACTGCAGAGCTGACTGGTGCAGAACACAGATATTCGGAATTTCATCCAATGAGCCTCCAAGACTGTACTGTGGCACTGCAGCCTTCATGGACACTTTCAACTGAGATGCCTTTGAAGCAAAGTCCATTCCAGAAAGCCTTGAGATGCATAAACGAGGCCAGGGTCTCATCCAACCCTTTTCCCCTTTCTCCATCCATTAGATCCCAAGTACAGACTTAAGTATAACTGAGGCTGTGAACACTGTACACTACCAAAATCAGAAGCAGCAGAAGCAGAGAAAGGAGGAAGTGAAGGGAAGGGTATTTTAAAACCTCTCAAAATCTTGTTTAATAAGCAATCAATCATTCTAGGGCTTCCAGTCTGTCTAAGATGTGTTTGTGTAACAAATCCTTTCACTGTGATCTAGAGATAGATTAAACTATTTTCAGTACTTGCTATTCTTACAAATTCCTCCCTCACATTATCATTCCAAGTAAACACGTTTCTTCTTTTTAGCACGTTGTGGTTACTATCATGAAGCCAGTTTGGCTCTCCAGGTTTTTGAAAGTATGTCAAACTCCTTGTCAATGAATTTTTGCAATCCATTGCCGTTAGCTTTGAAGCTAAAACCTAGAATTTTAAGACCATAGCAAAGATTCTACTTTGTGTACTATTTACATATGTCAAATTGTATCTATATACTATTTTAAAGTACTTTGAGAAGTTTTATCATCAACTTCTTTTTACCTGACTGGTGAGACATATTAGGAGATAAAAGAGTACATAAATGAGTCAAAGAGAATAGATATAGCTATATTGTATAGAAAGTCAGAATCTTTCCAGAAAGATATGACATAAGCACCTATACATCACATGACAAAACACCTGATGAGTTGCATTCCAATGGTACTTTGTGGCAGTAAAAGATTGTTGAGTAACTGGATATGGCAAGAGAATATAAGTATGGAGGTAATAGAATTATGTTTCAAACTGTAACATGAATATACTATTTGGCTCACTTGGTTTAACACATATCATCTATTAGCAGTTGTCCACAGAGCTGCTGATAATTCTCTATTAAAAGAGGAGTCGGTATGCCAATTTACATAAAGCTAAGGCAACCGCCTGCACAAAGAATTAAGGAAATAGGAATTTGCATTGTGTCTTAAAAGATGTAAATGAATTTATCACACATGCTGAGCTGGTTGCATCCATTATTCCCCAAATTAAAGACAATGTTATTTGAAATTCCGATTAATATAGTCATGCCAAATTCCAGGAAAATTAAATAGAGAAATAAACAGAAGATTTATTTAAATAAAAAACTTTCAGGAAAACAGTAAGGATTCCTGTGTTTCAAATAGTCAAAACACTCCATATTGAAAACACTTACAGAAGTTTACTTATCTATAACAGAGTATTAAAATAACATTAAAAATTTTTAGACCAAAAACACACTGTTACGTTAAACTTTGGTTTTAATCTATAAAGGAAAAAAATAAGGCCTTGGAAATTAGAAAGGGAAGTGTTTTTTGTTTTTGTTTTTGTTTTTCTTCTCTCCAGCAAGGTTTCATGGGAGCAAAAAAGGCAAGACTTTGAAAACTCAAAGTGTTGAATTTAATGATAACCATTCAGCTTTAGATCTAGAGGAGTTAAGGCCACTGAATGTGGAGAAAGTCATGGATTGGTCCTAGCTGTAGAAATTGTTAAGAATTGTCCCTGGACTCTTTCCACATAACGCAAGTGTCACTGTTGGGGCCTGGCTTGGCCTTTGAAAGGTTCTGTCACCCATGGGATAAGGAGCACATTGAATTAGAAAACAATACTGGCATCCTGTTTTTAGCTTGACTGGCTTTGATTCTTCTACTTACATGTTGCACAAAACAGTCTGTGGAAATCAGCATCATGGTTCTCTTTTTTTTTGCTAAAGAAGCACTTTAGAAAAAAATCAGAATTAGATTTCTATAATTACTGCACAGAGATCTGACCAGCTGCCAAAATGAAGGCATAACTAAACTTGTGGTGAAGAGAAGGGAACAAGACTGGGTGCTGGTGGCTCACACCTGTAATCTTAGCTACTCAGGAGGCTGAGATCTGTGGATCACGGTTCAAAGCCAGCCTGGGCAGGAAAGTCGTGAGACTCTTATCTCCAACTAACCACTAGAAAACCAGAAGTGGTACTCTGGCTCATCTTGAGCTGAAGGGCTTAGGGACAACGCCCAGGCCCAGAGTTCAAGCCCCACAAACCACAAAATAGAGAGAGAGAGAGAGAGAGAAAGAGAGAGAGAGAGAGGCACAACTTTTATGTATAAGGACAATCTTTGCATGGGTACCCTCCTGTGAGAACTCTTGGTGTGACTGCAAGCTCACTGAGAAACGAGAGTTTTGCTTATAGTATGAAGAGTTACAGAACTATGAAAGCATCCAGAGGTCATTTTCTTTTACCATAGAATTATCTATGATATACTAAAAGATATGCTACAATACCCACAGAATTTAATTATAGATATATTTTTGCAATGTTCTATAGCAATATAGATCTCTTTGCATGGAACTATGGTGGAGGAACCATCACAGTGGTACACACCCAGCATTGAAGGAGATCTAGGCAGAATGACCACAGTCAAAGTCTAGGCAAAATGCAGGAGATCACTTTTGTAAAATAGCTAAGACAAAAATGCCTGGAAACCTGGGCACTGGTGACTCACAGCTGTAATCCCAATTACTCAGTAGGCTGGGATCTGAGGATCATGGTTCAGGAAAGCCTGTGGAACTCTTATCACCAATTAACCCCGAGAAAACTCGAAGTATAGCTTTGTCTCAAAAGTGATAGAGTATGCTAACTTTGAGAGAAAAAAAAAAGAGCTCAGAGACAGCATCTTTGTCTTCAGTTTACTTAATGCTTACAAACATAGGGCTGGGAAGATGACTCAGTGGTAGAGTGCTTGCCTTGCATGCACAAGGCCCTGGGTTCAATTCCTTAACACCACATAAGTAGAAAAAGTCAGAAGTGGCACTATGGCTCAAGTGGTAGAGCACTAGCCTTGAGCTGAAGAGCCGAGGGACAGTGTCCAGGCCCAGAGTTCAGACCTCACAATGGAAAAAAAAATATCATTGTGAGTAGGTCTCTTCCTTTCTATTATTATGACTATCATTGTTCTTGTTGCTATTGTTATTATGCTATAGTTTGTTACTTTTCTATTGGTTTTATTTTCAAACAATCATTTTAGTATGTTCAGGTTTATGTGGTATAAAATTATTTATAGCAGAAAAGTATAGTATATACTCATGTAACTGTAACCCTCTGTATAGTATCTTTACAATAAAAAATTAAAAAAAAAGAAAAGTATAGTATAGTATAGCAGCTTGAGTCATTATTACTTAAAATCTACCCCTACTTTATGTTCATTATTTGGAAAAGCAATTTAAGACATGTGTAACTTAAGGGTTTTTGTCTTTTAAGATTAGAAGAATAACATCAAAGATGATAAACTTGTAAGAATAAAAAATAATCCCTTCATTAGTGTTATCTAAGCCATACATGAAATACTTTTTCATAATGTCATGATTTGAATTATGTGCATAATTGAATGCAGAACCGTAGTGACTAGCAGGAAGTTCTTCTGACATGTTAACCAGAAACATATGAGTTGGGGAAAAAGAAATGCTCAGAATGAGAATTTTAAAAAAGGCTATAAATATAATGTAATTGTAGATTTTTTTTGTTAAAGTTGTTCCATAAAAGAGACGATTTTGGGGTTGAGATGAAGCTGTGAGGGACTTGTGGAGGTAAAGGTAAGGTCAGTAGATCAGTTGACATATTTCCAGTCCTTCCACTATTCTTCTGCTTCTAATGCACCTCCTATCTGGTATCTCTGTATTCTTTCCCAGCCATGACCATGTCCACACTCTGTATTCTAGCATCATATGGTTTTCAGGGAGAGGAATACATTAGACCTTGCATTTGAATCTGTTGTTAGGGAATGTTAATTTCACAATATTAAAGACATATCCACTTAACTAGGTGATTCATAAATTTAGGGAGAACAAAATCACCTTAAAAGTGTTATTCTATTCACTGCAGAAGTAAATAGATTATTTAATTTGAAATTGGCATAGTCAACGCTAAATGATGAATCAAAAAGGTGTATTTTTTTATATCTTTAATCTTTGCATGGAGCACATTCGTTCATTTCTGGGTGAAAAAGTATTTCATTAATTTCTACCAATTCTTCTGTCCATTGTGGCCTAACCATAATCCCTTTAAAGCTGTATTGGCACATGAGATCATCGCACAGTAAGACTGAAAAATCTCCACTCTAAAAGAAATGTCGTGCACACCAAGCTAAGCAGTCTTAACAGTGTTCATGCCCTTTAGGGATGTGTTCAGTTCATCTTCCTTGTTTTTAATGCACTCAAAGGCTCAGCCTGACTAATTCATACTCAGAACAAATTACATAACACTCCAAGACTGACACTTCCAAAGTTCATCTGTTCTGTAGTTGCTTGACATTAGAAAAGGGCAACTTTTGAGAAAGGAATAAAATAGATTTTCTCACACTGCTGGTCATATCTAAGAAACAGCTGAAGAGGTTTTCTGAAACTTAACTTTTAAAATAATCCATCATTCAACATTCTCCATTTCAACATTGGAATCTTTAAGACTATTAAGAGTCAATCAGTTTTTGCTGAAAATTTTAGTGCCTCAAGATTTGAAGTAATATTAAGGCTAATGATGTCTCTTACATCTGCAAATTAAGAAACATAGTTAAATAGTTTCCACTTAATAAATACTTTGATAATATGACCAATAGAATGAATAAATAAAACGAATTTTATATGTAAGCATAGAATTTTATATGTAAACATTGCTTGACTAAACTAGGCAGATAAGCCTCAAGTTATTGAACGCATGCCAAATCTTATTAATGGCATTGGGTCAGTTACACTCCAATTAATAAAGTATTGTACCAAAAATAGGCTAAAAACAGTCAAGTGAATCTGTAATAGTCTGTCCTTCCTACAGATTATTCTGTACATGGCATATTAGTGAGGGACACTTCAATTTGAGGCAGGCATTAACCTAACTCAAACGATCTGTGTCAAGGAGAAAATTAGTGTAATTGAGACTTCTAAATATGTCTCAATATAAGGCCAAAGTACTAAGTCAAGGCTCTATTCTTTCCATACCTCTCATGTCTCCATCATCAGCTTTCTCTTCCTGTGGACGTAACCTTTCCATTTTTAGGCTAAGAAAAGTGACTTTTCAGTTCATCTGTTTATTAATTAATCTCAGCATAGATTATGATGGTACGGCCATGTCTATTTATTTTGAGATGTAGATTACACGGATTGGCCCATCTTGAGTCATGTTTTTGGTGTAGAGGCAAAAGGATGGTCACTATAATTGACAGTAATAGCAAGGCCTAGTGTGGTGTGGCTCCAGAGTGAATGTTTTGTACACTGATAATACAACTGACCTTAATTCACTGTCCCTCTTTTTTGCTGTGGGTGGAAAAATGTTTCTATTCTGTGAATCTCAGATGGCTTTATGAAGTGCTTTGGCCAATGCTTAAACCTATAACTACAAGGGGATAGGAACAAATTAGGCTAGTGGAGGATGCAATGACTTCTCGAAGCCAGGCTATTCTACACCAGTGATAACCTACTCCAGAAAACCCTTCAATTTTTTACAGATACATGAACAGGCATGATTGAGATCAACCCACCTAATACATCTACTTTCATCTTCCCTACACAGATCAGCAGATGCCTGAACTTGTGGGCAATTTTAAAAAATGGTATAGGTTTAAACTGCTTAAATGGCTTAAATGAGTTTTAGGCTGTTTTTTGTTTCTTTCACAATTTTCTTATCGATGTTGCTTAGGCTACCATGGATGCCTAAGGAATAGAAATGTAGAAAGAAATATAGACAAACTAGATAAATAGGCAAGAAAGGAGGTAGTAAATAAATTATTGATTTTAGAAATATTTTTTCAGAATTTACTTAGAGCCAGGCATGTGTTAACATTAAGGATCTAACATTGAATATAGTGGCCCATAGAGGAGTTCCCATGAAACATTAATTTTAAGTTTTCAACAATTACAAGATATTGATCTTGTGAAGACCTAAATAAAACTGTAATATGTCTGTGTTATGACTAGAAATAAAGAATAAAATAAGCTTGGAATATTTTATATAGGGTGGTAATTATTTAAGGCCTCTGATATAATGATACATGTGAGCAAAGACTTTAACTGCCTAAAAGAATGGACAAAGATTTTTCAGTATAGGAAAAGCATACCAAAAAGAGGGAATAGAAAACAACAAAAACCCTGTTAATAATATTCTTGGATTATTTGAAGACAAAATATATGACTAGAGCAGAATGAAATGCATGGAATAGAATTATGAAACATAATTGGTAGGGACCCAGAAAAGAGAGAGTTCAAGAGATCATTGTAATATCTTTGGAAGGAGACCTACATAATTAATCAAAAGAAATACTTGGTTACTTTAAATTTCCAACTACTTTTTCATTGTCATTTGGAACTTTCCTGAAACAAAACTTTAAAAATATTGTCCTATAATGATTACAGGGCAACCCCAAACGAATCATTTCATAACTCCTCTGATGACTATAATGAAGCATAGGAATATTAAAATAAATATTCCAATATGTTATTAAATAGAATAGGATTACTGCCCATGATATTCAAATGTTTCCAATCACCAGGAAGAGATCAGAAGATTCAGCATTTAATTTACCTTACTTTTCATAATGGCTTCTCTATGAATATAAACTAAAAACAGCCCCAAAAGTGTCTACCAAAGTTAACGTATCTAAAATAAAATTTGTAGGGGCTGGGAAGGTGGTTCAGTAACAGACTACTTGCCTTGCATACATGAGGCCCTTGGTTCAATTCCTCAGTATCACATAAGCAGAAAAAGCCAGAAGTGGCACAATGGCTCAAGTGGTAGAGCACTAGCCTTGAGCTGAAGAGCTCAGGGACAGAGCCCAGGCCCAGAGTTCAGGCTCTACAACCAACAGCAGAAAATAAAATAAAATTTGTTAACATATGGGTAAGAATAAACTATAATAAAATATTATATGTAATATTCTACTATGATAAAATTAATGAATAAATGAATAAAGTACAAACTATTATACTAATAAACTATTAGGAGGAACTATTTGACACTACACATGCATACACATACACAATTTATCAACAATCTACATTTACTCCAAATACACACTACTGATTTAAGCCAAGCCTAACAATTTTTAACAGTTATAGTCTACATTCTTAATATAGTTTTAATCTGTCATTGAGTTTTTGTATGCAGGCTGACTTCTCTCTCTTCTCTAATTTAAACTCATCCAAGAATTTACTTAATTAATGATAATGTAAACCTACTTGAAGGGGAAGATGATTTAATGTACTCTTTCTGACACAAAGGGTCAGAAGGTTAAGAAAGAGCTGAAGAAGGACAGGTACACAGGAGATATATCGAAGAAGGCAGCTGAGCTGGTATCCAGAGGCGCACAGAAAATGGGGTGGCTTTTACCTGTGAGTGGAGGAACAATGCTTTGTCCTTCAACCTCAAAAGGCAGAAAAAAGGAATAATTATCCAAGTATGTTTTGTTTGTAAATTTGTTGAGGAAAATGAAAAAGGAGACTTGTGAATCAGAAAATGCAGTTTATATTTTATCAATATGAAATGATTGTGATTTAATAAAACATAAGTAACTGACAAAGTACAGAACATAATTAAGCCATCTCTGATGCAATAATCTCAATTATTTGGTTTTGCATCAACAGAACACAAATACAGCATGCATTAGAGCTGTCTTCTATGCTCTTCTTTATAAACAATTTTAGTGTGTAGTGAAGAACAAGAAAATGTGTGCTTTTATCTACCATCGGAAATAATTATGTACTAAAACTGATTAGGTACTGTATCTGCAGCCAAAGAAAGATTTAAAGTTGCACTTCTATCTTTGAAGAACCATTCATGATTTAACTGAGCCTAAGCACTGCTATTTATTTATGCTATTATCAATTTGTGTTATTCAGTCACACAGAATCAGCTTTGTCTTCCCCTTTGATCCTTGAGGGCACTGAGAAACACCATCTTGGATATGAACTCCAAAGGATCGCATCCTCATCTAATACTCTGAGGCTGCTGGCTTCATGCCCAGATTCTCCAAATGCAGGTCAGCTGGTGAAATGGTCATGTTTTCATCTCCACAGGAGCAAAGGATGCCCTTTTGCTGTATATAAACTCCCAGGGCATGTTAAAACACATCTTAGTTAGAAGTAACAAATGAAAATGGAAAGATTCATGGCAAAAGTGCACAATATACTGAATAGGTTTTCAAGGCCAGTGTATTTGCCATTATTATCTATGAAAGCATGTTATCAAAGAGCCATGAAATGAGAAAAAATGAGGATGCTATACACAGTTGGGGCAATAGTAATTTTGTTCATATCATACTTTTTCAATATGTTTTTATTTTAAAAATAGTGTACAGAGGGGTTACAGCTACATGAGTAAAGTAATGAATACATGTTCATATCATTCTTCACATTATTAGAATTGTCTATCCTCTCATGACACCTAAATTGCTGGAAAAAACTAACCATGACTAAGCCAGATGATCAGTTTTTTTTATTTTATAGATGAGTATTTGAAAAAATGTGCTCAGGGGTTCGTGTTTTAGTCTTATGATCATTATCATGAACTTAACATATTATTTAATTACACTAGCCCTTAATTTCCTCATATATAAAACAGATTGATGAAAGAGTTACTTAGGGGGGGAGGGGGAGGGGGGATTAGCTACTTAATCAGGTATTAATGTTTAGGGCCTGTGTGAGCCTGCCCAGTCAGAATTGTCTATTTTCATCTCTGAACACTAATATTTTTGTAACAGAATTCTAATCACAGCAAATATCCTAAGAATAATCTTTTAACTTTTTCCAGTTATGTTTTTAGACTCAATTCTGTAAGTCTGTATACTGATAGATTGAAAAATCAATATGATGAAATCTTGAAAACTTGGGAAAAAGTGAAGATTTTCTTGTTTTTCTAAGTCTATTCCTACAAAAATCATAATATCTGTTTTTGCAATATGTGCAAGCAAAAATTACTGAGGGAATAATTTTTCCATGTTTTCTAAGTTTGTGAAAAAAATCTTTGGTGGTCACAAGCACTCTTTTGTCATATCCTAAACTTCTTGACACAAAATAAGACATATCTTTATTTCAGTATTTCACGCACTTTTTGATTTATGAAAAATATTGAACAAATTGAAGCATTATCTTATTTTATGCTCCGTGGCTGCAAATAGAATCCATGGCTTAATAAAAGTCAGTTAATTAAATGATAACAAAACATTATTATAAATTTAATTATGTTTCAATCCATGGCTAAAAAATATTTATTGATATTTTCACAATCTTGTAGTAGTTATCTAACCAAAAATCTTTCTCTGATTTTATATATTAATGAGGTAGAGATGTTTTGACCTGGTGGGCAATACTTGTGGTTCTGTTTAAGATCATCAGCTATCAGGAATTAAGAAGTATTTAGACTGCACAGATGTCAGCCATATCAAATGGCTTTGCATAAGTAAAAATTGGTTGGGCAAATAATATTTATGCTTTATTGAAAAATAAAAATTCTATATTATTCCCTTCTCAAAGTTAGTTATGAAAACTAATTGTTTGAACTATTTATTTAACCATCGAAAAACAAACTTTACAACTTGGGGGGGGGGCCAGGGCAAGGGGGTAGATGGGAAGGAATGGGAAGGGGAAACAAAGGAGGCAACAATGCTTGATAAGAAATGTACTCATTACCTTGCCCATGCAATTGTAACCCCTCTGTACCGTACTTTCACAATTAAAAAAGAAAAAAACATTGGCACCTACTTGTATTAAAAATAATTCTCATATGTGATAACTGTTTTTGTATACTAGCTGATTTTGGTTGTATTTCAGTCTTGAAATTTTAAGCAAATATAAGTCTGGAAGATTTTCTTTTCAAGTTCCTGGCATGCAGTAACTATCTTAAATTGTATAATTTAGAAACAAATTAGTTTGTCCTGTTTGCTAAAGTTGGCAAACACTGGTGAAAAAAGAAATAAGCCACAATCCTTTTGAAGTAATCCTACCCCTATCCCAGGAGGATTAAAATAAATTGCTCATCAATCTGTTTTCACTCTGAATAAGAATAGGTGTCAATAAATCCACCTTAAAACCACAGCCATGAGTTTTTTTAATCTTTGGGATCAATTTGTGTGAAGAGGATAGAATATTTTCAGAGGCTTATTGGAATACTCCAACCCATAAGAAGTTATTCCATTTAGACACAAACTAATTACTTAACAGAAAGAACTAGACTATTATTTTAGAACCAATGCTGCCACAGAACAAATACATTGGCAAAAGTACCTTTATCCAACATTCATAAACCAGTTTTAGAATTTTCTTCAACAACATAAAAAGAATTTTGATAAACTGCAAACTTTCATTATCTGCCTAATATTATTTTAGATATTTGTATTTCTGTTCATAGACAAGTAGGATGGTAGGATTTAATGGTGGTACATTATTAACTGCCTGCTTTGATAAAAGATGTTTGAACTTTTTTTGAACTAGTTATTAATACAAAAATCTACCTTTTACAATACTTATTTATAAATACTATTGTCAACTCCAATATTTTTATTCTGCTAACTTCCTATTCTGTTTCTCAACTCGATATCATTATGCAGATTCATTACAATTAAGAAATCTATTTTGTGGGAAACTAACTCATTTTTATATAGGATGTGAGCAATCAACAAGGTGGTTTATTGAAGGCCTGTGATACATCTGCCACTGTTTAGGAACATGATAAGAAAAGTCTAAAGATAAAAAAGTTTAATAGTTGTATATCATTAGCTTATCATTTATTTATTTATTTATTTATTTATTACTTTCCTGCCAGTCCTGCAGTTTGAACTCAAGGCCATAGTGTTGTCCCTGAACTTTTTCTCTTAAGGCTAATGCTCTTCCTCTTGAATCACAACTTCATATCTGTCATTTCCATAGTTAATTGGAAAGAAATGTTTTTGGACTTTCCTTCACTGAGGTATATTCAAACTACAATCCTCAGATCTCAGCCTCCTGAGTAGCTAGGATTACAAGTGTGAGTCACCAGCACCCAGTGACCTTTATTTATTAATTTTTATTGATTTAATTTTATTGCTTTCCTCAAATACTTGTGCAAAGACTTGCAATTTAACGTATCAGTTTAGGTCTTCCATTTATTTTGATCTGTGTCATATTTCCCATCATTCTTCCTTTCCCAACTATCCTTTATCCATCCATCTCCTCATATTTCCTAGTTATATTTTTACTTTGAGTATTACGATTATTTTTCCTCACTGTTCCTCATTCCACTCTTTATGTTGATATGCATGAATCAGATTCCAAATCCTATTAACTTCTGCAGCTTGGTTTCATTTTTCACTTGAATGGTCCATGCCATTTTATTACTCAGTGTTTTACTCCATGATATGCCCTTCTCTCCAGAAAATGAAAAGAGAGATCACAATTTAAAAGAACATTTTTAAATTTGGTAGTTTGCAAATATACTCTTAAGTAAATGCAGTACTATTTCTTAAATGTCAGCAGAAAGCAATGTAGTTGTTTTTGTTTTATCATAGCAAGGTAAACGAGGAGTAGAGAAAAGATGAAAGTTTACTATGCAATCATTTTGGAAAACTCATGCATCAAAGTTGAAAATGAGAAATACAACTTCTTTGTACAGTCAAAAGATATAAATATGTATTTTTTCAAACAGTTGTTTTTATAGGACATTGAAATTCTGGATACTCAAAGAAACTAATATTAGCATATCAAAGAAGACTTGTTGTTTTCAAATTACACTTTAGTATTCAGAAAATGCAGTCACTCTTGTAGGAAAAGTCACAGAGGCTTTCATTAAAATAACTTAGTGAAAAGTCTGAAAGCAGGTAAACACAAGGACACACATACTGAAATAAGTATCTAGTAAGGGCTATTGTGAATGGATGACTTAATGTTCTTCATTATATTAAAACTTCCCTGATGTGAACAATGGATAACTTATGAAAGTTGCAGTACCTGAGGAAGTCCAGTGTGGAATTCAGTTTTGTAAACTTAGCTTAGTTCCCAGTTCTTCCATCAAACACGATCTAGAAATCACTGTGAAGGGATAGGTTTCATAAACATTTGACTATATGCAGTGGTTTCTTTTCCTTCATCTTATTGGGCACAATTCAATCAACTGAAAAAAAAAAAAAAAAAGAGCTGATGTTTCTGTGAGAAGGAAGGAATTCTGCCTGTTGACAGCAGCTTTGCTTTTGAGTTCCAGGACATGCTTCTGGGAGATCTGCTTTGAGAATTTTCACCTTTCCAAGTCAAGGGGAAAATCTTAAGCTCTTTCTCTAGTTAACTCTGACTTATATATAAAGGTTTTCATATACCATCTTCACAGTTCCTTTCAGTCAACACGATTGGCAAACATTTATTTTAGAGTTCCAAGGAATTAATTAAATTTACTTGCTCTCAGCATTTGGTTAATCACCTATGAATTCCAAATAATTTTGACTCCCAGATAAGTACTTCACCACTACTAAATTGAAATTGTTGTCTAACATCCAGAATTCCCAGTATGTGTTGATAAATCTATGTTCCTCCGAGTCATGTCTCTTGGTGTATCTTTCCTAGCATTCACATAAAATCCATTGATGTTTATCAAAGCAGGTCCAGAAATCTAGAAAGAATCAAGTAAAGGATAATAGCACAACTTCTGGGTGGATGGTGAAAAACAGGTCTGTAACCACCTCCCTTCCACATGAGAGAATGTCAATAGCTCAATTTCCAAATAGAGTACATTAGCCACTTCTTCTCCCTATTTGCTCTGATGCTACTTTGGTATAATTTTTCATGTTTCAGAAGATCTCTCTGGTCTTATTTCCTCACAGAGGTATTCAGTAGATTCTACAATCTTCATATTTCTTTTAGTGCTTTGACAATTCACTACAGTGTCTTACTTTGCTCCCTAAAATAGCTACAATTTTAATTAATTAAACAAATTTAATTATCTTTCAATAGTTGTCCAAAAGGGTTTGAATACAACATGTCAGCTTATAAGTTAACACGTTTTCATTTATTTTTCACACAGATTACTACATAATAAACTCACTTAGCAGCTATGCTTCTAATGTTTGCTTAAAGTAGATGCCACCAATAAATAAACTTTATGGATTCATGATCAGATTGGCACTCTGATTTCTTGGGGGAGATTACTTTTCACTTTGCAATTTAAGTATATTGATCACAAAGAAAAGCACACTTGAATCTGGTACTTGATGCTTTGTGACAAATGAAACACCTGTGTAACTAACTGCAAACTCAAGGAGTAGCTTGTTAAATATATTGATCTTATTCTCCATTCCTTTCCCTTTTATACTTCTATCCACTTTTAACTTCTATTCTGACTTGAACAATTTCTTTTTGAACATTATATAACTAGAATATAGTGCATGTTCTAAGACTGGTTTATCTGTTGGGCAATGTCAACAACATCGCTACATGCAAAGGTAAAGTTATTTATTTTTGTTTGGGTATTACATTGCCATAATACAAATAAACCATGATTGGTTCATTTATTTATCTATTGGTGATGGATATGAAAGTTATTGCCAGTTTTAACTATCAGAACTGATATCACTTTAACTGTTTGCTATACAATTTTTTTCACATGGTCTATTTTAGTATATACTTGGAAATAGGAATGCTAAGAGATATTCAATATCATCAAGAATTTGTACCCACAAAAGTTTTTGAGTTTCTCCATCTTTTTCACTAGAGCCATTTGATGGTTCAAAGATTTAAACAGTAGAATCTGATTTGGATTTTGTAAATTCTACTTCCAACCAAGTTATTCTATCTGTAATATAAATGTTGAATTTTTATATCTTGTATTTGAGCCATGTATCCTAGATAGTCATATGCTATTTTATGATATAAAATGCCAACTATTGAGTCATTTCTAATCTTGTTTCCTGCCATTGGAGTATTAATAGGAAAATAGCCATTAAAACTCTGAGGTTATAAGATTCAAGAAATGGAGAAAATAATCAAAATATTTAATCCCAAACAAAATAGAAGTTCTGATCTTCAATGGCAGTATGGAGCATGAATACTTACTATATCTCTAAACTTCATTTGTCAAAAAAGGTGCCACATAAGTGGGTTTAATTTCCTCTTATTTACTACCAATACATTCACAATGGAAAAATCTAAGGGATCAATCTATATTTCTGGTTAAGAATGTCATAAAGCATCCAGTGCAATGCTCATCACCATAAATGAAGAGCTAAGCAATTGCTTTTCTTCAGCTTGAATTCTGTTCATTCATGTCAGAACTCTGGACCATGCCTAAACCCTAATCCTAAATCTGCAATAAACTAGCTGATTCTCTACTGAGAAATTTACCCGACAATATTCACTGACTTTTTTTTAATCTCTATTAACCAAAAAAAAAGAAGAGTGATGGAATGACTTCCTTCAAAATTATGTTGAAGGCAAGCTTAAGCTAATGTATAAAATTTGACTAAGAAATGGTAAGTCCACAAAGCATATTCCATATATTCCCTCATTTTTAGTTATAGTACATTTATATTACATACTTGAGAAAAGCATCAAACAAGGCAAAATATTTATTGTTTTGGGTAAGATAACATCTCATTTAGTATTTACACTAGAAATGCACTTTGCTTAAGTAGCAAATATATGACATATTTAAGTTTACTTGAAACATTTTCACCTTGTAAAAATAAGGCAGGGAGGTTTTCTTTAAAAATAACGTATGTTCCTTGTAACCGAAAACAAATTATTTTGAAGTAATAAATTATGATATAAGGACATTTATGATTTTCCAAGACACAGATGTTATTTTTAGGCAGTCACATATCTAATATTACAAAGAAGTACATCCTTTCTTGCCAGGAAAATAATTCTAGTTATTTATCTTATGATAATTTTGAAAGTATTTTTCTTATTCTTACCTCCTTTCGGGACATTTGCCTAATTTCAAGACAAACAATTAAAGCATCTTAATTCATTTATACTAACAGGAAACCATAATCATACAAATATTTGGTTTATATTTTTCAAGTAAGTAAGACACATTAAGTAGCAAAGAAAAATGAAAATGATTTTTTTGAAAGGGCTGCATTGCCTTTGGAATTGATATAGTGCCAATTTTAGATGGAATAAAAACATTAAGAAGGTTATGGGAAAAGAGCAAAGAAATCGGTAACCCTTTAACCAACCTTTTAAAAATTTCATTAGATTCAGTAAGGTTCCCACAGAACGGAACATAACGGATCTTTCTGCCTGCGGTTCCTATTCAGGAATAAATCAAGAAATTTCATCCTTATCAATTGAGGATGTGCTTTTCAGAAAATCACTGGGCTGCATGGGAGCAAGTACTGGCAAAGCTTATTACTATACAATTCAGTTATTTCAATACAGAGAAGAGAAAGTCATGCCAAATTTTGATAGTTCTTAGAAAATATTATAGCAATCATACACAGCAGATTTCACAAGCTGTTCAAAAGTGTCACCATTAGTTGTCTACAGAAAAAGTGTGTCAAAACTTTTTTAAAAAATTAATTAAACCTACTAACTGGTAGCCTTTCAAATAGTTAAAAGGCATTTACTTAATTGTCTTTGCATAAAGCAATCTGGGTTATCTCTAGGAAGATCAAGACAATAAAAACAATAGTTTATATTTAGCACTTGTACCTGCTAAAGAACATCTGTATCATATAAGGTCATCTGAGTTTGTAAATAATTTTGAAATATATGGCAATTAATATACTTCACATGACACATTAGAAGGCTTGTTCCAAAATATCCAAGAAATTATTATTTTTCACTAGACTATTGCTCTCTTGAATATTTATACAGACTACTTGTCCTTGCTGCTTTCAATAATGGGATTAAATTGAACCAAGATACATCTAGTTTTAAAAAGCTGGTTTTCCTATATATTACAGTTAAGCAGAAAAAATTCAGTCAATAAATGAGAGTAAAGGAAATAATTCATGGCCTGAAGGTATTAGTTTTTTGTAATGGGCTTGCTATCATTCCACGCATTTGTGAATTTTACACTTGGAGTGCCAGATGCTAATCAATATATAAATAATATGCACTACAGGCCACAAATATTCAATGGAAGTTTGAGCTGGGTTATTACTGTAAACATAGCAATAAGGTGCAATTTCTATACAACTCGATATGAGTCCAGAATACAGAAAGATAGAAGCACATAATTGGTGCACATGTTTTAAGACATGTAAGAAAGTTACTTCCTGTAGCTGGGAAAATATAAAATCAAGTTTACATGATACAAGAAATGAACATGTGGGGCTGGGAAGGTGGATCAGTGGTAGAGCGCTTGCCTTGCATGCCTGAGGCCCTGGGTTCAATTCCTCAGCACCACATAATCAAAAAAGAAAAAAGCCAGAAATGGTGCTGTGGCTCAAGTGGTAGAGTGCTAGCCTTGAGCTGAAGAGCTGAGCGCCCAGGCCCAGAGTTCAAGCCCCATGACTGAACCCACCCCCCCAAAAAAAGAAATGAACATGTGAAACAATTTCCAAATATAGATAATAGGCATAGATGAAATGCATTGGAATATATTATATTCGTTTGTTATATAAATAACTTAAAGCCCCTGTCCTCCCTTTCATACTATACTTCTGAAGCTCTTCCCCTGTCTCTTTGTCTCATGATAAAAGAAATCTACATAACTTACTGCTTAGGGAACAAGCCATGCTTGCATCTTTTGGCTTCAAGATGCCCTCAGGACTAGAAGCTGTTAGACCACTTCTGTGCTTTCTAGGCTCAAACACACAATACACTGCTATCTTTCATTGTCCTCATCAGGACTGGATCCCTAACTTTTTTCTGCTTAAACAATGACTAGAGCCTCTAAGAAAGTATCCCTTTAAAAGGTTGTAAGTGTGTGGTTAAAGGTAGCTTTCTTTTTTCTTTTTCTTTATTTTTATTGTTATTGTGAAAGTGATGTACAGAGGGGTTACAGTTATATAAGTCAGGGAATGAATACATTTCTTTTTTGAATAGTGTCACATCTTCCTTTTCTCCATTTTCCCTCCCCACTCCCCTTTCCC
Source organism: Dipodomys spectabilis (assembly GCF_019054845.1). Lineage (NCBI taxonomy): Eukaryota > Metazoa > Chordata > Mammalia > Rodentia > Heteromyidae > Dipodomys > Dipodomys spectabilis. Next base: position 2,354,601 of record NW_024870840.1, read on the forward strand.
ACAAGTTGTATAGGTCATTTTCAACAGTGTCTAGTGAGTGTCACTGCTGCATTTGTTTCTGTGCTCCCCCGTACCTCTCCAAAACAAAGAATCAGACATATAAGACAAATGGTTCAGAACTCAAAAGCAATGACAAAGGAGAAAAACCAAAATGAAAAGCAGAATAACAGAAGCTCCTGTTTCCATTTTTCATTATGATAAACATCATTTTATATTATCATATGCAAATAGCTGTTGATACTTTGTGATCCTCTCCTAAGAATATCTTCCTTTGTTCTCACAGTGTGAATGTTTAGTGTGCTGTTTAATTAATCATGTCTGAGCGTAATTTTTTGTCTTCTACAATCCAGTGTGTTCATTTGGAGATCAATGGACACATTCTAATTGCAACAAATCAGGGAAACAGTGCAAGAGTTTCTGCATGGCAAAGGACAGATCTAGCAAGATAAATCAAATGGGAAAAGACTTTTGCTCGCTAAGCTTCAGACAACGGCCTCATAGCTACACTTAGAGCTCAAAATAATTAAACCCTCAAAAATAAATCTTCAAATAAACAACCTAATTAATAAATAAGCTAAGACTTAAAGAGAGACTTCTCAGAAGAAGAAGAACGGCCAAAAGACCCATGAAAAAATGTTCAACATCTCTTCATGACCTCATACCATTTAGAATTGCCATTATTAAGAAATCTAACAATAACAAACACTGGTGGGATGTGGCCAAAGGGAATGTTACTACACTGTTGGTGGAAATATAAACTTGTTCAGTCACTCTGGAAAGCAGTATGGAAATTCCTCAAAAAACTAAACATAGAGCTTCCCTATGACCCAGAAATCCCACTCCTGGGTATTTATCCAATAGACCACAATCAAGGCTACACTGAAGTTACCAGCCCAATCATGTTCATCACAGAATTATTTACCAGAGTCAAGATATGGAATTAAAGCACATGCCCTTCAATGGATGAATGGATCAAGAACACACACACATACACACACACACACACACATATATATATATATATGTATAATATGATATATACATATATATCACATTATAATGGATTTCTGTGCTTCCATCATTAAGAATGATATTGCATTATTTGTAAGGAAATAGAGAGACCTGGAAAAATTATATTAAATGAAGTAAACCAGACTCAAAGAAACATAATTTTACTTAAAAACAAATTATTTCAAGTTTCAAAGTATCATTCAAATTTTTGGAAAGTAACAGACATTCTGAAATGGACTGTTTTCTCTGGATACACAAAACAAATGGAACTTGTGTGATCCAATTTTTAATCAATCAACATATTAATATATTTGATGTGTTTGAGAGGAAGAAAGAGAAAAGGATAGAAAGAGAGAGATACAAAGAGAGAGAGAGAGAGAGAGAGAAGAGAAGAAAGTGAAAAAAATGAGAGAAGGTAAGGGAAAGAGTAAATACAACTCTGTCAAAATAAGGGCACAGCCTACATAAAGTTTTCAGATGAAGTAGTGGCCAGCTAAAGTCATTCAAACTCAGCATACATAGATTTCCAACATCTCTAAGTTGGTGAAAATTCAATTTTATATGACATAGGTATTCTCTCTTGACTAGGTATTCTCATGACTAGAAGGGTTTCTAGTCATGAATCCATCTTGGTTACCAAGCATCTGTATTGTTCTGGCCTAAATGTGAGTATATAAATAGGTACATAGAAGGTAATCATCACTGTTATGAAGTTAATAAAGTTAGATCAGCTGTTACCTGTTGTTGGAATGTATAGTGGAAAGTATTTCTTTTATTCAGAGTTCAGTGTGTCCAGATGAGATTGTAATGATATTCAGTAGGCCTTCGATGATGGAAAAATTCAAGTCATATGGGACTTTGCAGGATATTTCTACCCATTTCTGCTTCCTGAAATAGGGGTGTGGTTGGTAAATTCAAGAAAGAAACAGTATCAGTTTGGCTAGAGTTTAGTTACAGAGGCAAAGTAAAAAGAAAGAACCCAAACTAGGACAAATTAATGAAGCCATATCATTATACATTAAATTCTCATCAGATATAAATTAGCACTGGGTGTTGATTGTCAAATCTAATACTGGAGTTGACCCGCAATCTCCTTCAAGGGAGAGAAAGAAGTGTGGAAAACAAGAATCCCTTTGGTGTTGTTCTTAGTAGTTTATTAGAAGGATACCAAAAATACAAGATCGGGCTGGGAAGGTGGCTCAGTGGTAGAGTGCTTGCCTTGCATGCATGAGGACCTGGGTTCGATTCCTCAGCACCACATAAACAGAAGTGGCTGTATCTCAAGCGGTGGAGCACTCGCCTTGAGCCAAAGAGCTGAGGGACAGTGCCTAGGCCCAGAGTTCAGGTCCATGACCGGCAAAAAAAAAAAAAAATACAAGATCAATATTGCAGTTCAGGCATTTAGTCAAATCAGCTTCTCTCATACTATTTACTTACTATTTTTGTTCATATTAATTAAAACTATGTAACAAAATTACTACAGCTTGATTTATGCCTTAAACGGCTTTACTTGAATTTATGTATCTTTCTTTTCATCTGCATATATTTCTTCTGTTTCTGTCTAATCTGAAGCTCAGACTTAAGTAATTTATATTAATAATCTCATGTAACTATTTACACAAGTTTCTGTTTTGTAAACATGCATATAAAGATTTATTTATTTTCTCTGATTTATGTCACATGAAATTAGGGGCAATATAATCTTTGGCAATTTGATTTTCTTCATTACCATTTCACCATGGAAACCACGCTGTTATTTGTTTTGCTTTTTTTGTTGTTATTTTATATGCTTCTTCAATTTTTATTTTTAAAATGATACACTGTGGTTGTGCTATACATAGCTAGGTGCTTCACAATCTGTGGCACTTTAGAATATGAAATATATAATAATAGATCATTGTTCTATACTAGTAACTTCATCATTTGGCATTTGTATTTATGGTAAAACAGAACATATTTTTGTAATTCATAATCTTGCCAGCATAAGATTTTAACAGTTTGTTGTTGTTGGTTGGTTGGGTTTTATATTTTTGGTTTTTGTTTTTAAATAATAACTGACAGGGGAAATTGATGATATTGTTCTATGTTAGGCCACTTTTATTTCACTCCATTATAAATTTACTATTTATATCCTTGATGCACTTGCATGTTGAGGTGTGTTTTTGTCATCAATTTGGAAAGGTTCTTTATATATTTTTGGCCAATATTTTGTAGAATATTTCCTTCTGCTTATACTTCATTATGATATCTTTAAAGAAAAAATATGTTGAGTCCTTGCTCCATTATATTTTTATCTTTTATTTTACAGATACTATTTGCAATTGTGAAAACTACTAGATATTATAAGAATTTTAAACTGTTCATTATAAACTATAATAATGTACAGAGAAATATCATGAAGAGTCTCACAGACTTTCCTATGTGGGCTGATTTCCAACCATGATCCTCAGATCTCAGCCTCCTGAGTAGCTAGGAATACATGGTTGAGCCTGGTGCCAAGCTTGTTCATATATATATATGTATATATATATATATATATATATATATATCTTTTAAACACAGAAAATCTTGTAAAAGTCATGAGAAAAAAATCACAAGCTGTGGAAGAAATAGGAAGTGTAAAATAAAGTGACCAAAGAACAAAATGAAATCAGTAAAAGTGAATGTGAAAATCCTTTACTAAAAAGTAGTCCTCATGCATGTCTAAAAAGGGACCCAGCAACATTTCTTCTATTCTCACTACTCCCTTCTATTTCCATAGAAATATTTTTTTTGGTGGGGGGGTTGGTCATGGGGCTTGAACTCTGGGCTTAGGAGTGTCCCTTAGCTCTTCAGCTCAAGGCAAGCGCTCTACCACTTGAGTCACAGAGCCACTTCCAGTTTGCTAGTGGTTTTTATTGGAGGTAAGAGTCTCACGGACTTTCCTGCCTGGGCTGGCTTTGAACTGCGATTCTCAGATCTCAGCCTCCTGAGTAGCTAGGATTACAGGCGTGAGCCACCAGCACCCTGCTAGAAATATTTTTAAGAAATTAACTTGAAACCTGATGAAAACTCTCTTCTCTAAGGAAGAAAGAGAAGAAGGGAGGAAAGGAAATGGAAGAGAAGATGAAGCAAAATTGAAAGGGAAGAAAGAAGTATTTGACCCACAAGAAAAATAATAAAATTTAAAAATAGTAGGACAATCCATCGTGAGATGCTTTCCACCTGAGTTTTAAAGGCAATAGGCATAAATTGAACTGGGAATAAAGTTACCTCTTAATTTATTTTCTTTCTGAAAAGAAAACATGAATCAACCTGTCTCTCAGGATCTGTTTCTATCACTTTTGGTTTTGTAGAACTTGCTTTAAAGTCTGCATTTGAAGAGAATTTTGTGGGTTATGTTTAATAGAGCTGTAGCTCTTTCGTGATTATTTTAATGCTTCCATCTTTTGAAGGGGTAGGTATAGAAAGATAGGCATAACAAATAACAACAGCTCCCTTTCCTAAGAAATATATACCAACGTAAGTTTATTGTCTTCTCAGAAAGGAAAAACATACACATGGTAAATAGAGCATGCAGTGCTTACCAAATTCCAGTGAGGGATCTTAGTTCAGCAACCCACTAGCTAGCTGTTACTGCTCATTCTAAAAGCAATGAAGTGCCTGGCCATTAAACCTGTTTTAACTCAAGTAATAGAGTTTTAATTGGGTGCTCCCCAGGACAAGTTAAAAAATATCCAGAACATTTCTTCTTAGAACTTTGAGGAAGCAATCCATTTGTAGATAAATTATTTCCTTCTCCAGCTTCCCATTCCATTCTTTCCTGCCTGATAAAACATGAAAGACACAGTTAGCCAAGAATTGGGAAAGATTACATTGAATAAGAAGGAAGCTTAGCAGATAAGCAGAATAGCTTATGTACATATGCCCATATAAGATGATGCTAAGTGAAATGAACTCCAAGACATGAACACAAGAGGTTTTCCTTTGTTATTGTTTTTATTTGCTATGTGATTTTTTTGTTTCTTTTGTATGTTCTTCCCCCTATGGTATATAACCTGTTGTCACTGTATTTGATTTTGGTACCCTGATATTGTATATACATTTCTTTGAATTAGGGAAGGGAAGGGGAACAATAGAATGGTGAGACAAAGGACAAGGGGGAAAACCAATGTAACAGTGATATGCAAAAGACAACATGTTGGAAATGATCTGTACAATTTGAGGAGGAAGGTTGGGGTGGAGGGAAAGTAGGAGAAAATTGAGGGAAGGGGTAACAAGTTTGACAAGAAATGTACTCATCACTGTTTCAGTGTTTTGTTATTCCCCTTCCTCTCTTCAAATTAGATAAATGTATATTCAAGAAATGATACTCATAAGACATTATTTTGGAAATGAACTTTACAACTTCGGGGAAGGGGAGAGGAGTGGGGTGGTGGGAGAGGGAAGGGATAGTGGGAGAACGACAAAGGAGAAGGTAACAATGCTCAGCAAGAAATGAACTCATCACCTTACTCATGTAGCTGTAACCCCTCTGTACAGCATCTTTACAATAAAATAAAACTTAAAACAAAGGAAATGTTCTCATTACCTTACTTATGTAACTGTAACCCCTCTGTAAATCAACTTAACAATTAAAAAACAGAATGAAGCTGAAACCAATGTAATAAAAATCAAAACCTTAAAATGTGTATGAAAGAGTGGGAAAATATTTGGGGGTACATCTAGTACTGTACCCTTAACTTGTTTATTATCCATATTTGGCCTATTAAAAGAAATGTACTCCTGACTTGGGCATATATTTAGTAAATCTAGTGAGAAGTATATAGAATAACAGATTCACATATTCAAATCATACTACATTTTATGAAACAAAGTTCATATTCCTATGATAAGTTAGAGCTATAGAAAAGTACATCAACAGAGAACATGAAAATAAATACAACAAAGGGAATCCAGTAAATTCTCTTTACTTGGCAACTGTTCACTTTTCCTGGTAATCAACTGCTGCTCTTCTGGGGACTGAGGGAACTGTGGAAAGATGCATAAAAAAGATACTTCATATTTGGGGATCCTCATTCTACTAAACTCACATCTCCTTTAATGCCAGAAACAGTACAATGTGAAGGACCACAAAGAGTTGGAAATTACCACATTGCTGTTGTTAGAGAGAAATCTGGAGGTTGTTTTCATCAGTTAGAAATAGTCTGGATCACCTGAAGAATAAATCAAATAGCCTGAGACTAGGAGATATTCCTTTTGTTTGTTTGTGAGAGAAAACAGAAACTAACATGGGGAAGGTTATCAGTCATGCTGTGGACAAACGGAGATGCTTAGAAAATATCCAATCATTTGATACTAATAGCTAATATAATAACTAATAATATAAATTGCTTTAAAAGACCAAACTCTTGTTTTCACTGTAGTTGATTCTGGTGCCCTACAGCTTGTATATAAATTTTTCTAATTTGGGGAAGGAAAGGAAAATAACAAAATACTGAAATAAAGATATAAATAGACCCATTGTACAAGACACTATGTTGAAAATGAACTTTACAACTTTGGCAGGGGGGGAGGGGGGAGGAGGGGGAGGGGAAGTTGGAAGATGGGGTGGGGAGGGATGGTAGGGGAAAAAAAGGAGGGGGTAACAATGTTCAGTAGGAAACATACTCATTACCTTACTCATGTAACTGTAACCCCTCTGCACAGTATCTTTACAATAAAAATATATATTAAAAACAACAACAAAAGACAAAAAAATCCAGCTCAAGAAAGAAATAAACAAGGATAAATTCTAAAATTATATATATATATATATATATATATATATATATTAGATATTGGAGGTTAAGAACATGGAACTACATAAGCAAACAAGAAAATCCCTTGCTATCATGAATCTTTCTCTTCCTCCAGGACAGCCTAACAAAAAGAAAACTAAACAAATACAAATTTAAATTCAATGCTTATACACATCTTACGTTATCACTTTCAACCATGAATAGCTCTGTTTAATATGTGTGAGTTAGTCTTTCTGTTTTTACAGATAAGGATGTGTAATATCTAAAATAGGGCAAGGAACTTGAAATTGAGAGTTGAACAAATACATAAACTAATTAAGTTTGAATTAATGCTTTGGGGCTCAGTCTCAAAGTTATTGTCTATGTGGAAAAGTCACCTTCAAAATACACAATTACAAATAATTAATTCTAACATGAAGTCTTCCTCGATTAAAGAATGGGAAAAAATCTTTTTGAAACTGTCTGGAAGGGTAAATGTTTCACTTGCCAGGAATAGTTATGGGACTGTATAAAAAAAATATTTCGGTATCTACTTACTGTAAGATGCATCCCAACCCAATAAAATCTAACTTTTCTTAAGAATTAGATTAAATGTTAAAGCATAATTCTGGATTTATTGGAATTACAGATTAGTGTACCAAAACAAAATACAGAGAGAGACAAAGATTCTTTAAAAAAAAAGACTTATTTGTATGTCCCCAATTGGAAATTGCTAGCATGCTAAAATGTTGATCCATTCTCATTTGAACCCCAAGTCACTATTCTAATAATTGGGAAAACATGATCTTATCAATTGAATATAATTTAATCAATTTTGTCTGTCCACCAGGCTTTTATTTCATCATCAATCATGTCCAGAGGTTAGATATCTTAGAGGTAAGTAACACTCATTAAGATAAGAAACAAAATGAGGTTGGTTGTGGTCTCAAATCTGTATACAGTTGTCATGAGTATTGTTTGTTCCATCTTTTCATGTGCTATGAAATACTCAGCATCTCACACCTCCTCTCTCAGGCTGAAGCCTCTTCCATTATGTCGAGAACTTCATTAGGTATTACTTCATGTCTTTCTTCAGTTCTTCTCATTATTATAATACTACTGTCTACTGCTTCACTTAACAGCTCAGTTGATAGAAATTCTGATGTTACATATTTGAATTAAGGAAAGACAGTGATAAAAAGCTTGTGTAAAGGTCAAAAGCTATGTATATATGGCCATATAAGATGATGCTAAGCAAAATGAACCCCGAGATAGGGACACAAGAGGTTCTAGCTTTGTTGCTGTTGTTTATAATGTACTTATAATGTTCTATGTGATTTATTTTGTTTCTTTTGTATGTTCTTCCCCCATGGTATAATCCTTGTTTTTGATTCCAAGATGCCCTGCATCTTATATATACATCTTTCTAATTTGGGGAGGGAAGGGAAATAACAAAGTTCTGAAATAAGGATATAGGTTGACACATTGTAACAATGAGATATATAAGTCACTATGTTGAAAACGAACTTTACTTGAAAACGAACTTTACAACTTTGGGGCAGGGGAGGGAAGAGGAGTTGGAGAGGTGGGGAATGAAGGGATGGTAGGGGAAAACAAAGGAGGGGGAACAATGCTTAATATGAAATGAAATCATTACCTTACTTGTGTAATTGTAACCCCTCTGTATAGTATTTTTACAATAAAATACTTATTAAAAAAGAAAAATTATATAAAAAATAAACATCAAGGAAAATATTTTCCTGTTTCCAGTTTTGGGTATATCCTTTATTCTATATGCAAACAAGCCAATAAAGAAACAAATCAGTTTTCATGAAAAAAAAGAAAGCTTGTGAGTTCTATGCAAGCTAATTCCTAAACTTAAATGAATTTCAGTAAAAGTCTCAAGGTATGTTATATTTTCAGCATGACAAATATATATACCTATCCAAACTTTATTTGGATAGGTAATAGGACACAATAGATATTTGAAGTTTTGAATTTTAAATGCTGATCCTTTTAGATAATAAACATCCATATCAGTCATGGAAGAGCCATGATTGTAGTGATAAAAGAGCAAGATCAGTGAAGAATTGGCAGCTCAAAATAAAATCACAGAAATATTTAACAATCTAACTTATGAAGTAGCATAAAAACTAATGAGGAAAGAAGAAATCATTTGATATGCCAGCATATTTGAATGGCTATTTGGAGAAGCCTCAAACCCAGATCAGGATAAAATATAACAAGAAAGGAAAAAATTATTCAAATGTAAAAATGTCAAAAAATATTCATCTAGTATTTGGATGTGGATATTCTTACAGAAAGTCTTAATAAGCATTAATGGGCTTAATTTATAAATATGAGTTTAAAATGATTATTAAATTTCCTGAGAAAGATTCAATATAAAGATATAAAAAGTGTAATTATATAAAAAGTGTAATCCCCTCCAAGTTAGTGGCCAGGAAGTGGTACATCAGTTTTTGTCAAAAGAAAAAGCATTATAAATATGTTAAAAATATGTTCTTCCCCATGGTATAACCCCTGTTTTCACTGTATTTGATTCCGGTGCCCTGCATCTTGTATATACATTTTTCTAATTTGGGGAGGGGAAAGGAAATAACAAAATGCTGAAATAAGTATACAGAATGACCCATTGTAACAATGAGATGTACCAGACACTATGTTGAAAATGAACTTTACAACTTGGGGATGGGAGAAGGAGAAATTGGGGAGGGAGGGATGGTAGGGGGAAAACAAAGGAGGAGGTAACAATGTTCCATAGGAAATGTACTCATTACCTTATTCATATAACTGTAACCCCTCTGTACAGTAAAACAATATATAAAAACATATATATATATATTTATAAGAAAAAAATGAAAAAGCATAGTATGTGTGACAGCTCAATGCCATAGCTTGATCCTGTCTAAGCACCCAAATCTGTTCAGTTGTAGTTAATGGGGTTTGTGTGTGTCATATTAGTTAGAAAATTACAGGATGAATATGTGGACAATTTCATGACCCCTTAAAGAGTGGGTAAGTTCAGTAAGCGCTCTTAAGCCATTTACCAAAATAATATAAGGGGTCACAATAAAAACCCTGAAGTTTGCAAACTACACCACTTCAAATTAACATTATTTTTCATTGTCCCCTTCTGCCAATTTGTTGAGATATTACACATTAGCAAACAATGATGAAGATAATTCAGAACATTAAGGGCTATAGAAATAAAATATTTTTCTATTGCCTATTCATCCTCTACAATAAGCAAAATTTTGTCAAACATAACATTGGTAGGATTTAGGGATTTGGGTTGTTTGGTTTGGGAGTGTGTTTCTCTCTGTGTGTGTGTGTGTGTGTGTATGTGTGTGTGTGTGTGTGTGTGTGTGTGTGTGTGTGTGTGTGTGTGTGTGTGTGTGTGCACGTGCATGTATGTGTGGTCTGTACCTATTTGCAAGTGCTGGGGCTTGAACTCAGTGACTGGGTTCTGTCCCTGATTCCCAGAAGTTTTTGTCTCAAGGCTCAGTCTTTATAATTTGAGTCACAGCTCCACTTCCGTCTTTTTTTTCTTTCTTTAATTAATTTTTTTCTGGAGATTAATTGGTGTCACAAAAACTTTCCTTCCAGGGCTAACTTCGGACCATGATCTTCAGATCTCAGCTTCCTGAGTAGCTAGGATGACTGATGTGAGCCTCCAGTGCCAGGCTTGTTTGGGGATTTTTGTTGTGTTTTATTTTATTCATGTTGTTTTCAGTTTTTTCCTTATGGGGTTTATATCTCTAATTTGGGGGGAACCCTAAGAAGTGTAACAGCATAAACACTGCTACAGTCTTATGAAAAAATATAAAGGATTTTCACAGTTATTCAAGGCTCTTTTCTAATACTTTAATGTGAATGTTTGGTGAGTATATTTGGAAAAAGACTTTCAATGTAGATTTTTAGATTCATTACATATTTAAGCTAGGGAAGATAACATCACTAAAGGAAAAGACCTGAGACAGAGTCTCAAAGTACGAGACTTTTGAAGTATTTATCCAAATGTGAGATCTATGAGTGGTTTTATGAAACTATTACCTCTAGTGGGAGACAAAACTACTCAGAAAGAACACAAAGAAACAAATATATTTAGTTGATGTATTTTGTAAGTGGAAGTGTGAAAAACACAGTTACTGAATTGGAAAGGAAACCTACAGTGAGATGTGTTCAATGGTTTAGGAGAAAACTCAGAAGTAATTCAACAGAGATTTATTTCATTCATTGAATCAAAAAACCAATGATAGAAGTGAGAAAAAGGAATGAAATATAAATTATTGAATAAATATTGATATTTATAAAGCACAAACACTTTTGGAAGAACCGTATAATGTGCTGAGAAAGCATAAATTATTTAGAGTATAGCACTTTTCAATTTGTATTGAAATGGTGCTCTAATGTGGAAAATTGTACACAGGTACCAGGAGAAATTATCATGAAGAGCAACTCAAAAGACGTAAAGTTAATAATGTAAAATTATTTCTTGAATAATCCTAGTATATTTTAGTATTTATGAAGCAATTGAATGCAAAGAAGGAAAACAAGAGAACAAAATGGCAGATTAAAAACACTCAGCTCATCCCTGCATCTCTAGAAATCTAAAACACAGAAGAAGAGGCAAGTGGCTTAGAAAAGCAGACAATACCAGTGAAGCAAAAACAGAGACTCAGAGAATCCCATGGGTGTTGAAATCTATATCTATTAAACAAATAAAAGACCCTGATATAAATGCCAGGCAATATGATAGCGGAGAGTGAGAATATCTGCAGAGGGACTTCATGGAGTAGAAAGGAGGAAAGTGTACTCTAAAGACCCCAGAAGTTATATAAACTGACCCTGCCTACCTAGTAGTAATCTTGAACACAAGCCTCCCATCTGGAAAGAGCTGAAGACCCTGTTTTGCAAATCTCCAGTTCTCAAAGACATGGACAAATAACTCCCTTAGCTAAGCAGATGACGACACTGAAAATCAGCAGATTGGTGACAAGTTGGACTCAGAACTACAAAGAAAGAACTACTAACATGGACACAGCAAGCCATGAACCTGGTGCCACCTTATAGATGGAGTAGTAACTTAGCCATTCTTGAAGAGTGAAAATCTTATTCCCCAGAGCTATACCATACCCTATGCTTTCCTCCTGTGGACTTGGGTGGATAATACAAACCTTACCTATATGGGCCTGGAGTTGTTGCTCTGTAAGATTAGGTACACAGCACAACCCATGATCGCTAAATATTTAGATAACGTTTTGATAACTTCTATTCCAACAAAATAGAACATCCAAAAGAATGAAAAATGTTAAGAAACATCGGAGCTATCAAAACTGCACCAGGAAAATAGAAACAATATATATATATATATATGTATATATATATATATATATATATATATATAATGAGCAATGAAATCCAAGGAGTTCCCAATGAAGTAAATTCCAAGATTAAATAAATTTATTTCTGAATTCTACCAGTATTTAGAAAGGCAAGGCAGAGAAAAACATCCACAAGTGATGAGGGATACAGGAAGGATCAGGTAAATAATAGAGGGCTAACTTAGATCAGAATAGGGAATCTCAAAATGAATGAATTGAAAATGCATAAATATAATCAATGATGTAATAAAACTTTCTTTTATGGGCTTTCAAAGATCAAATGAGTCTCCCTCAGGTGAAAAAAAATCTTTCGGGAAGAGAGAGACTACAGAAATTGAGAAACTTTAGCCTTGACAAACCTTAGAATTCTGGAAAGGTCAAAGATATTTTCTTAGAAGATAAGGTCAAAATTAAAGAATTAAATTTGTAAACTTTAGCTAAGAGAAAATGTAATATGTATCAGAATATAAGTGGACAGGTAAAGAAAAATTCTATTTAGAGAAAGGCTTTAACATAGTTTCAAGGATAAAACAAGGATTAATGTGATTAATTGTAGTGTAATTCAACAAAGCCTACTAAATTGGAAAATGTTTCAATAGCTTATTAGTGCAATAATTCCTGAAGAGGTTGAAACATTCTCAGAAATATCTCCATGTTAAAAACAACAATTTTACTCCAACATGAAACTTGAAACACTAATAAAAATGTGTAAAAACTAATTTTTGTATTGGATAATAATACTAATTGATAAAATATAGTGTATTTTCCCAAAGCAGATAGTTGTTTTCCTATATTTAAGCTACTTACTTATAGTTTTTTAAGTACAATTTTTTAAGTTGTGGGCCTTGAACTCAGGGCCTGGGCATTGTCCCTGAGCTTTATTTGTGTGTGTGTGAAAAAACCTTACAGAGGAGTTACAATTGCAAGGGCAAGGTAATGAGTACATTTCTTTTTTTTTATTTAACATATGGTAATTTATTTAAGTTGCATTTACATAGAATTTTTTTTATTTTTATTTTTTGTGAACAAACTGTACAGAGGGGTTACAATTACATGGGCAGGTTAATGCATACATTTCTTATCAAGCATTGCAGCCTCCTCCTTTGTTTACCCTTCACATCCCTTCCCAGCCTCCCCCCCCCTTCACATAGAGCTCCTCTATGACCCAGCAATCCCACTTTTGAGCACAATGGAATTCTATGCCTCCATCAGAAAGAATGACATTGCCCCATTTGTTAGGAAATGGAAAGACTTGGAAAAAATTATATTAAGTGAAGTAAGCCAAGCCCAAAGAAACATAGGTCCCATGGTTTCCCTTATTTGCAATATCTAGTATATGTATGAGTCAAGCGGAAAATGTCAGATAATGTGATGTTAGGAAAACGAATCCTTAGATATGTATTTTAATGGTTTTTTTCCTTTCATGCATTTGTTTCTAACGCATTTATAAGATTATCTCTTTGTAGCTTTGTATGTCTCTCCTCCACAGTATAACCCCTGCTTTCACTATATTTGATGTCAGTATAACTTGTAGAGGAGATGGGGAAAAACAAGTCGTTTAAGGATACAGGTGGACCTGTTGCAACAATGAGAAGTACAAGTTGTCATGTCTCTTTAAGTCTTTAGCTCACCACAAATCCCTGAGCTTTTTTGCTCAAGGCTAGCACTTCAACATTTTGAGCCACAGACTTTTCTGCCTGCCTGGCTTTGAACTATGATCCTTAGATCTCAGCCTCCTCATCCTCAGCTAGGATTACAGGCCTGATTCACCAGTGCCCAGCTTAAAATTCTTAACTATTAGCCAGGCACCAGTAGCTCACTCCATCCTTGCTACTCAGGAAGCTGAGATCTGAGGATCACTGTTCAAAGCCAGACTGGACAGGAAAGTCTGTGAAACTCTCATCTCCAATAATCCACCATCAAACCAAAAGTGGTACTGTGGCTCAAGTGGTAGAGCATTAGCCTTGAGCTGAAAAGTTGAGAAACAGCACCGAAGCCCAGAGTTCAAGCCCCATGACCGACAAAATAATATAAAATAAAGTAATAAAAAGTATCTATTATTAAAATGGCAGCTTTTTATTTTGAAAGTTTCAATAAAATATTTAGAATTTACCAAGAAGAAAAAACAGGAGGTACATTTTTATGCTATAATTAGGAAAACAAAACTAATTTCTAGAATACTTTCATCCTGGAGGCTTATGAATCAACTAAACTTAAACTGAATTACTTCCAGTTCATCTCACTCTTTAGAAGAGGAAAGTAATTTAAAAATTTTGAACAATCCCATTTTAGGCTTACTAAGGACTATTCTGTATTCATTCTTGTGCTTACATTGCTGACTATGTCACAGAAATCAATATATTAAGGGTTGAATGAAATTTCTTTATAATGTTTTCCATGGACTGTGCTATTTTTTTAGAACACTTGGGAACCATTATGTAGGTTTTATAGGCCTTTTGTTGAAACTTCACAAATGTAATGTAACATAGGGGAATATGATATGCCCATTTTCTGATAAAAGTCCTTTACATTTTAATGTTGTGTGGGTATTAGGCAAAACTTAGCTATTTCACAGTCAAACCCATCACCACTAAATAACTCAGGTTTCCCAAAAGCTATAATCCCAAGCATTTCGGGATTTATAATCAGTTCTGTCTGAGGAGGATATCTATTTGGGTGCACATTCTTGTAATATGACATTTCATAAGATAGCTATTATTGAAGACTTTGTTGTCACTCCATTCTTCCCTATAATAACTGGTTTCATTCAGGAGTGTATCATGGGGTATTATTAACTCATTTGCTCTTGGACTTCCCTCCTACCCATCTTTTCTTCTGCCTCTTTAAGTTGTCAGTCCATTGTGTTCAATGAAGCATCAGAAAATATCAGGTTCTTTCAGGAGCACAGCAGGTGTGCATTTATGAAGCATACCGGACTTATTAGCAACAGTCAACAAATGAACGTCATTGCTCACAAACCTTGTTAGGTGAATAGAAAACAGTAATATAAAAATAGAACTATTTAGCTGGACGCCAGGGTCTTAAGCCTGTAATCCTAGCTACTCAGGAGGCTGAGATCTAAGGATCATGGTTCAAAGCCAGTCCAGGCAGGAAAGTCAGAAGTGGCACTGTGGCTCAAGTGGTAGGGCACTTGCCTTGAACTGAAGAGAGTGTGGGAACAGTGCCCAAGCCCAGAGTTCAAGCCCCATGACCGACAAAAGAAAAAACAAGAAATTATTTCTCTCCCACATTTAAGTAAGCTTTTAGAAATTATGATGAAGTAGTCTCCCCCCCCCAGATTCCATAATGATAGCAAGTATCCTTTGATTTTTCTCAGTCTAGGTTCTAGATTTGTTTTTTGTTTTATTTCCTCTAAAAACACTAGTCATTTATATGTTTACCTTAAAATTAACTGGAATATGGATAAAGTCAAAGATAATGAATAGATGGGGCTGGGAAGGTAGCTCAGTGGTAGAGCGCTTGCCTTGCATGCCTGAGGCCCTGGGTTCGATTCCTCAGCACCACATAAGCAAAAAGAAAAAAGCCGGAAGTGGCACTGTGGCTCAAGTGGTAGAGCGCTAGCCTTGAGCTGAAGAGCTGAGGGACAGCGCCCAGGCCCCGAGTTCAGGCCCCACGACCGGACCAAAAAAAAGATAATGAATAGAAAACCTATCTTTCAGAGAATAAAAAAATCATATTCTCAATCTCTAAAAACATTAGTCATTTATATGTTTACCTAAAAATTAACTGGAATATGGATAAGGTCAAAGATAATGAATAGAAAACTTATCTTTTAGAGAATAAAAATTCATATTCTCAATCTTTGTGAACTTCCATAATGGATTGAAATTGAATATTCCTCTTTTCTTGTTTCATTCAGTAAAATAATAGCAATATTGTCAAACTTGAAACATGAGAGTGTCAGAATTGTCCCATGTATTCCAATTTGAGATTTAAATGAAGTTGGATAAAGTAATGAATTGATTCAATTTATAGTTTTAGCTAACATCATTCTAGTCTGTATACTCCATGGAATGTATCTTCAACTGGCATCTTACTTTGGCGTAGAGTTTGTTTCCCTTTCTTTCCCCTTCCTGCCCCCTCCCCCGCTGTTCCCTTCCTTTCCCCTTCCATTTTCTTTCCTTCCTTATTCTTTGAATATGATGTAGTATTAGTAAAATCTTTGGGGGATTAAATATAGTATAAAGACACTATGCTGTTTTTTGAATGCAGGTCTCAAATGGCCTTGGATTTCTGCATCAGTTGAAAGACTAATATTTCCTAGGCTGTTGGAGGATGAGGAAATTTTTGAAGTAAATCTATTGACCAAATACACAAACCTCACAAAACGAGTCCAGATCATTAAAGCTTGACTCACACCAGGACAAATGCCTAGTAAACCAATAGAGTAATTAGAAATAATAAAATTTTGGAAGCCAATATGTTTTGGAGATGGTTTGTTGTCCAATGATAAATTACTGATGGGAGACTATATTTGCACCATTTCTCAGACAAAAGATCCACCACACAGGAATATCTAAGTCATCTTTTCAAATAAATGAAAAATAATGTCACTGTATCTCTAGTGGTTTGAAGAGTTCCATACAGTATGATTCCTTCCGTAATTTTTCTTTTGATCCTTAGCCACCAAATTTATATTCCACAGTACACTACCAATTCCAAACCCAGCTCCAATCTGAAAACGTTACACTTTAAACTTTGACTATAAATCCTGCCTTCTAAATCCCAATAACCTTATAACTTAATAAAGTCAGAATCCCTCAGAAAAGAGATGATAAAAAGTAAAAGGGTAGAAGGATTCCAAAAGTTTTTATTTTTTTAATTTTAATTTTTATTGTGAAAATACCGTACAGAGGGGTTACAATTACATGAGCAAGGTAATGAGTACATTTCTTATCAAGCACTGTTGCCTCCTCCTCTTTTTCCCCTTCTCTTCCCATCTCTGTCCCCACCAAAGTTGTAAAGTTCATTTTTTGACATAACGTCTTGTACATCTCATTGTTGCAATGGATCCACCTGTATCCCTATTTAAACAATTTGTTTTTCCCTTCCCCTCCATAAAGTACACCAACATCAAATACAGTGAAAACAGAGGTTACCGTGGGCGAGGGACATACAAAGCAACAAAGAAATCATCTTATAAATACGTTACAAACAATCACAAAAAAAAAAAAAACATTTGAATCCTTATCCTGGGGTTCATTTCATTTCACCTTACATCAACTTATTTGACCGTTTCTGCTTGTCTCAGACATATACTAGTTAAAGTTTTATAAACATTGATAAAAATCAATGTTTATTTAGATATCTAGGTAGATGTTTTACCTATTTTGATTAGGAGTTTGGGGCTTGAACTCAGAGCCTGTGCGATGTGCCAAAGCCTGTTTTGTTTTTTTTGTTTTTTGCTCACGGTTAATACTCTTACCTCTTTGAGCCACAGCTCCACTTCCAGTTTTATTGTAGTTCATTGGAGATAAGATTCTCACAGACTTTCCTGCCCAGTCAGTCTATCAACTGTGATCCTCAGATCTCAGTCTCTTGAGTAGCTAGGATTTATAGATGTGAGCCACCAGCACCTCACTTGGACCAATTTTGAATCAACTAACCAACCAATTTTTATTCCTTTTTTCAAATTAATTTCTCAAATATCAAATTCTCAAATCATTGTGATGGGATAATTCAATACATGCTTTGTTCCTGTATCATTTAAAAATAATAGGGTATAAATTTGTCCTATTTATAATGATAAGGTTTTCATGATAGGGAGAAAACATATGAAAAATGCTCAATTTCTCTAGCCATAAAAGAAATGCAAATCAAAACAACATTGAGATACCACCTCACCCCAGTTAGAATGGCTATAATCAAGAACTCTAATAACAACAGATACTGGAGGGGATGTGGACACAAGGGAACCCCACGGCATTGTTGGTGGGAGTGTAAACTTGTTCAACCACTGTGGAAAGCAGTATGGAGGTTCCTCAAAAGACTTGACATAGCGCTCGCCTATGACCCAGCAATCCCACTTTTGGGCATTTACCCAAATGTTTACAAACAAGACCACACTAAAGCTACCAGCACGACTATGTTTATTGCAGCATTATTTACTATAGCTAAGATATGGAACCAACCCAGATGCCCCTCAGTAGATGAATGGATCAAGAAAATGTGGTATATATACAC
The DNA here is from genome assembly GCF_019054845.1 of Dipodomys spectabilis. Taxonomy (NCBI): domain Eukaryota; kingdom Metazoa; phylum Chordata; class Mammalia; order Rodentia; family Heteromyidae; genus Dipodomys; species Dipodomys spectabilis. The sequence continues at coordinate 2,372,980 of NW_024870840.1, forward strand.
AATGGAATTCTATGCCTTTCATCAGAAAGAATGGCATTGCCCCATGTGTTAGGAAATGGAAAGACGGGAAAAAATTATATTAAGTGAAGTAAGGCAGGCCCAAAGAAACATAGGTCTCATGGTTTCCCTTATTTGCAATAACTAGTATATGTCTGGGACAAGTAGAAAAGGTCAAAAGCTATGTACATATGACCAGATAAGATGAAGTTTAGTGAAATGAACTCCAAGATAGGGAAACAAGTGTTTTTTTTCTTTCTTGCTATTGTTTCTAAAGTATTTATAAGGTACTATGTGATTTTTTTTGTTTCTTTGTATGTCCCTCCCCCACGATATAACCCCCATTTTCATTGTATTTGATGTTGGTATAATTTGGGGAGGGGAAGGGAAAAAAACAAAATGTTTAAATAGGGATACAGATTGACCCATTGTAACAATCAGATGTACAAGACACTATGTTGAACAACAAACTTTACAATTTAGGCAGGATGTGGGGGAGTATAGTTGTGAAGGTGGAAGGGAAAGGATGATAGGGGAAACCAAAGGAGGAGGCAACAATGCTTGATAAGAAATTCACTCATTACCTTGTTCATGTAACTGTAACCCCTGTGTGCAGTATTTGCACAATAAAAAACTTATTTAAAAAACCTATCAAATGCCTTCCAATAAATACTGATACACACATAACGACCTGAAAAACGAAGAGGAAGTCCAAGTATCTAGTTTTGAAAGTACTGGGCTTGCTCTTCCTAGGTTGGTACTCCACCACTTGAACCATAGACCAACCCTGGTTGTGGCTATTTATTTTGTAGATAGAGTCTTATGGACTTTTCTGCCTGGCGTATGCACAAATCATGATCCTCCAGATCTCAACTTTCGCAAAATCTAGGATTGCAGGCATGAGCCATTGGAACCTGAATTATTGTTTTTTAGAATTTGAAATATTATATTGTTATTTCAGTTCTCAAGAGACTTTCTAGCTTGTTATGTACACAGTAGAAAGCTAAATTATAAATTATCATAATCACTTAGTTTATAATACTTGAAGAATAACAGTAATATAATTAATGTCAGCAATAAAATTACTGAGACTAATGATAAGCTTTCTGTACCTCATGTTTTCCAAGTATTATCATTTTATGCTTATTCTTTCTCTATTTTGTTTAAATATTAAAGACCTGTATACTATATATTTTCTTTTGCCTCTTTGAACTCCTGTGGATCTTCAATATAAAATTAAGGTTAAAGTTCACACAAATGCCTATGTTATAGTTACTCTAATTTTCTGAAACTCATTCTCTAATATATTCCTAAGAAAGATTAAGTGGCATCAATATCTTTTGATTTACAATGAGTTCATGACCTTTACAACTGAAAGTAGTTTCTGTTAGATGTTATCTACTTGGTAAATATTTTTAATTGATTGTTTTATTTCATGCCATCACGTTTTGACCTATCATGAAGGATTGTTTTTGGAGGACAATATTCTACTTGTCTTTCCCATATAATTCATTGTTTACTCTTGTCTAAGTATCTAATTTTTCCCTTTTGCTTTTAAAATCAAGAATTTTAGTTTAAAATACAATTTTAAAAATTCTACCCAGTGACTATTCTCACACAAAGAATGTGTTTGTGCACTTTGAGAAACATATTGATCTAAATATCTTTTGCTTTTTCATATCATGTTACATTTATGTTTTCTATAATATTTTGTATTCACTATTTTCTATTGCTATTTTCTTCTTTAGGAATTTACATGATCTGTAAACTGAATCATCTTTTTTGGTCAATATAGTTTTATTTCGTGTTTTTAAAATTTTTCCTTTAAAATAGTTTTTGAAATTTTAACTCCCATTTTTTGCATAGAGACAGAATATGGCGTCTTTTTCTCGCTTCTTTATTCTGATAATAAAATAAATGTTGGCTAAAACTTTAAGAGAATATCATAGAACCACTTCCACTTTATTAAATTAATCTACATTTCCTTCTTTATTCATAATTTCTGAAAATCACTTTTCTCCTGCATATTTTTACTGAGTTAGGTCATTACCATTCTCAATGCTTTCTCTGATATATGCATCCTATTCTTTCACACTATTTAGTTTTTCCATATCTTTAACTTAATTTTGGACTATTTGACTTTCCTGTGGACATTTGATTCTAAAGAGATTTCACTATCTATGAGAAACTATGCTCATTTTTCCCCTAAGAACTTTGAAGGGACTTTAATGTAATGTAAATTAGGCCTCACGAACTTTGAAAATTAATTTATTATTATCATTATTGTCTTTTAAGCATTTGTGCAAAATATTTTCATTCAGTATGTCAATTTATACAATTTACTTTACAATTTTATAAAACTTCTGCTATTTTTGTGTAGAGTATATAGGACAAATGACCTTCTAAATTTTCCTACCCCAGAGAGATTCCTCTACTCTTATATTCCTTTACTGTCACATTTTTTGGGTGAATTATCCTTATATCCTTAATTTTCAACCTATCCAAATTCCTCAGTATAGAGGCTAGAATTGTAAGAAGCATTTGGTAATCAGTTTCATGTATTTCTGCAAAGTAGATTTGTCTACGCCCCTTCATAATAGGTCATTTCTCATCCCTTCTTTTCACTCTCTGTTCGATTGGCCCAACCTCTTCCATTTTCACTAGCCCCTCTTAAATCTCACAGTGACATTCTCATTGAATATTAGCTGGATATTTGAGAGTTCTCAATTTCCTCAAAGGAGTTATTGCTTCTTCCTACTTTGTATTATCTTGTTGCTGAAATCATGAGGCCTGGTACCTGTGATGCTTATCCAAGGCCTTTGAATTCTTGAATTGTTACTGCATCTATATTTCTAGAGATTCAATAAGACCACATAAATTAGTCTGATTTTGTCATTATCCTCTCAGAAATGTTTATGGAGAATACTTATGTGAATATTATGCAAAATTAATTTTAGGCAAATTGTTATTGAAATATAACCTGCATGAACAGATGTGCAAAATCACAAATGTACAGCTTGATGAGTTTTATGAAGTGAACATACCATGAATATTCACTGATATAAAGCAAGAACATAAAATAGTGTCAGCAGGTCCAGCCCTCCCCATATTCCCTACCATTCACTATTTCTTTATATACAGGAAATGTATCCAGCCTTTTAAAACTCAATTTCTTGAGGCTCATGCATTATTCTTTATTGTCATTAGTTTATCTTTGTTTTTCTTAAAAATTCCATTTCATCCACTGTATATGAATGTACTCCATATTACCAGTTCTATCATTGGTGATTATTTGGAATGTTTCTAGCTTCCAATGTACCAGTAGGGCTGGGATGTAGCTCAGTGGCAAAGCGCTTGCTTAGCGAGTGCAACGTCCTGGGTTTGATCCTCAGTACCAAAAAAGAAAAGACAAAAAAATACAGTTAAAAAAAAACCCAAACAACCAGTAATGACTCTATGAACACTAGGAACAATATTTTTGTAAACACATAATAATTTTGGGGGGAGGCTTATAGCTTACAAAAATTGCTAGATCATAAAATAGCACACTCCATTTAAGCAAATATTTGAAACATCATTCAAAGTTACTATAAATACCACACACCTTAGAAAGATCAACAACTTGGCACATTTTTAGCTTTAAGTTGACCAAAATAGAAAAAAAGATGACTAAAATTACCAGAGCATGAAATGGAAGACACTATTAACAATCTTATAGAAATAAACTTGATTATATAAAGATTTACAAGGAAGTAACCTGTAGCTCACACCAAGAATCCTAACTACTGGAAATCTGAAATAAAGAGGATCATGCTATAAAGCAAGCCTGGGAATGTATGTGATCCTTTCATGACTAGTAACTGTGTTCAGTAGTATAGACCTCTTACTGAAGCTACATACAGGCTGAGATCGGAATGATTTTTGTTTCCAGGTCAGCTTAGTGAAGTTTTTCTTTCTATTTCAAAGGAAGAATCTGGACACAGTAGCATGTACCTCTGTCCCCAGGTATGAGATGAGAAATATAAATTAGATGGATATTGGTCTAGACACAAACCTATTTTAAAAAAGAGATTTTTGTCTCAAAAAGACTAGAGACATAGTACAGGGGAGCTCTTGCCTAGCAAGCCCAGTTCAAACCCTAGTACTGCCAAAAAATAAAAAAGAAATGAAAAGGATAAGCCAAAAATAGATGATTTAGGTGAAACACGAAAATTCAAAGACAGAAACCATCTAACTTCACTTAAAAGGAAGACAATATAACAAGCGAAATTATTCTGTTAGTGTCGTGTTCCAAAAATAATAAGCACGACTTTTCCCTAGAATTTTAAAACCAGTTTTACTGTAAAAAAACCCAAAATTTCATAAATCTCTATAAAAATGTATAAAAAACCCAAAAAAATCTATAGTATCCATTATGTATATTCATGAAAGTAACAATATATTAAGATAATTATACAGTACACCATGATCAAGTAGGATTTACCCTAGCATATAAGGGAGTTCTAGCCAAGGCAATTGAGTAAAATCTAAATAGATACATGACAGATAGACATATAGATAGGTAGATATGAGGTGGATGAGAAAGAGAGAGACATCTACACTGGCAAAGAAGAAGTAAAACTGTTCTCTGATGACTATATTAGTATTCTATTGCTGTGACAAAGTATCCAATATAATCAACTTAAAAGGGGAGAAAGATTTTACTGTGAGTTATAGCTTCGGAAATGCTATGCTCACTTGAATAGATTGTTTTTGGATGTTTGGTTTGTAAGGCATCTTGAAAAAGAGTAGCAAAATCCAGCAACATGTTTTTGGATGTTTGGTTTGTAAGGCATCTTGAAAAAGAGTAGCAAAATCGAGCAACACTAAGCTGCTCATTTCATAGCCAGGAATCAGTGAGAGAAGAAAGGACCAACATGGCAAAAGGAAATGGCTTCAAGGACGTAACTTCTACTATCTGTTCCTCCCAGTTTTATACAGTCTAATGAACAAGCCTTCATGCCAGATGCAAAGATCAAAGTTGAATAGCTGTTCTGATTTTCCACTAACACAACCACCACCCAAAAAAAATTAAAAAGGAAGAGATACTGTGAACTTGGATAGGAAGTCAATGACACTGCTTCAAGAATATACATCAAGCCATCTTGGCCCCGTGAGAGCATGAATTAATGAATTAGAAACTAAAATGGAAATAACACTCACTGAGCTATCCAGAGGTCTAGAGGCTATCCATGAAAAATAACGAAGGTTTGTGGAGTTTGAGAAGACAATTTATGATACATCTGAGATGCATTTTTCCAGCTCTTTCCTTTTGCACATTAGTTTCACTTACAGGTTTACGTGTGCATTATGACTTAGGAATGTACTCCCCAGGTTTACGTGTGCATTATGACTTAGGAATGTACTCCCCTGGGCATCAAAAGACATCTGTGTTTCTATCACACCAATCCACTTGCTTTTAATATTACAAAGTATCTCTGAAATAACTACAAATGAGAAGAGATTGCTAAGAAATAGGCAACTCCACCTGGATGCCCTTGACATGATCATTTCAGACCCCCTCTCTCCTACTGCCAACTTGTCTTTTTTTCTCTCGTAGATTTCAATAGAGATTTCTGGGTCTATCACTGTGCAACCATGATTTTTTCCCCTTAGCTAACCTGTAGATATTTCCCAGTATTTTCCCTCCTCAATGAAATATCCTCCTTACCTTGATTCAGATAATGACCAGTTTTTCAGTGAAGTTTATTTTCAGGAGTTAGCATGGAATAATTGACCAAAATGGAGCCTTTTTTTGTAGACATCAGGGGCACACTTTGGCAAATAAGAGGCAACTGCATTGGCTGCAGGATGCACAATCTATGTCCACATGGATTTGTAAGTCTTTCAGAAATATGTTTTCTTTCTTTGTTTCTATTATATTGTTTTGTCCTCTGCCTCACATTCCTTCCACACACACTCACAGGAATAAAATCCAGTACTTACTGAACTCTGCTTCTTCCAAGGTTTTAACAAGAAAAGATTCTTGGTATGTTATTTCTAAACTTAGTTCTTTAATCACCTCTTAACATTAAGGCTTTCAGTTGAAAGGATATGCCTAAGATAAGGGGCTTAGAGAATGAAGAAGGCAATTTCAGGCAAAGCTAAATATCCAATACTAAATCTCATTAGCCCCATATCAACTCTTCTCTGAAAACCCAAGTGCCATGCTGTTAGCAATAAACTGAGATTCTAATGCCTCTCCAGAACTCCAAATTACAAAATGTAAATCCAAGTGTAAATAATTAAATGTACATATATTTAACCTGAATTACCCTGCAGACATGCTGTTCTCACCTTCTGCCTCCCACCAAATGTTGTCAGTTGTTGGTAAAATACTAACATGGCACTGGAGAGGAAGAAGCAGCAGAGAAAGTTAGTGTATGATAGCCCCTGCAGAGTTCAACCCATAAAGCAGGAAGCACAAATTGGTGAGTTGGAGCAATGACATGGTTACACTGAATTGCAGCAAAAGGCCCCTTAGGGGACTAGCAGGAAGTAAATTGTGCTCTATTTTGAGATGATGGTTCATTTACATTGTTATAATTATTTAAATAATTAATTTCATAATGAAAGAAGCTTATCAAAGCCAAGAACCTACTGAGCAGGAAAACCTAAAGTTCTCTCTTGTTGAATCAGAGCTGTTTGTCCTCTACAGTATATTAGTAAACATATTTAAGGAAAAAAGTGGGTTTTTTTAAGAGGACAACATATCATATGTGGCCTACTTGGTACTCCAATATTAAGAGGATGTTTATGACTTGCAATATTTCTGAGACTTCTTTAACTCAAGAAGTTTTTTTTACCTAGCCCAAAAAGCATGTGATGTTCTTTGATATTCACTTTAATATATATACTAAAGAGCCCTATATAAGAATTATCAGCATACTGTCTTGTAGATCTCATTGTTATAGTGGGTCAACCTGACTATACTGAAAATGAACTTTACAACTTCTGGGGGTGGGGGAAGGGAGGAGTTGGGGAAGTGGAGAGGGAAGGCATGGTAGGGGAAAAACAAAGGAAGGGTAACAATGCTCGATAGGAAATGTACTCATTACCTTCCTCATGTAACCGTAACCCCTCTGTACAGTATCTTTACAATAAAAATATATTATAAAAAAGAATTGTCAAGGGAATTTGCATTGTTGGGACCAAGGAGAATGAAGAAGCAGGCCATTGCTAGAATGTAATAAATCAGGTCAGTAAATTACCTCTCAGTCTATGATAAATATGCCAATGCTGATAATGACTCAGATGACTTTAAATAAAGACCAGAGGGGACAACACCTTCTGTCAGGCTAGACCAGTAACTCTTTGGACCAAAGAATGTCAGAAGCAGAGGTCATCTAAGCTAAGAGGTCATCTAAAGCTAAGGATGTTGGAGAGGAATACAATACTCAAACACATAGAGGGAGATTCAACTTGACCTCTCTGTTAGGATTCATGTTTCCTGCTTTGTCAGAAGAAACACAAGTGAGTATAATTCTACATTTGAGCTCATAAGTAAGACTTAAAAAGGAAAAGCATGAAAATTTAATAAAAATATACCATACTTATTTTTGTTATCTGCTGTGGCCTCTGTTCATAGACATTCCCTTCCTTCTAATCCTGGGAGGATGTTAACAGTAATATAATTTTCTCCATAAGAAACTCAACATCTGCCCTGCCCTGCCCTCAAGTCTGGGCAGGAAATATATTGTTCTATTCCATTCTCTCTTTTTGAACTTCATCTGTATTCTTCTTCACACATTTATTCCTATTACCACACACTCAATTTTCTCATACCTGAACTACTTCCATCCCTGAGATCTTAAATACATACTATTCCACATTCAAGCTTCAATATCCTGTCCTTCAGCTAACTTCAAGCCCTATAACTATTCTTAAAGTTTTTAGAAGTTTTTATTTCTGCCTTCTTTGCATTGTTCTAATTTCTGTTCTTACTGGCTTCCATCTCTGGCTGTTCCTGGGGAAACAGGAGGTCATAGAGGATATTAGATTAACCCAACGATCCAGAGAATTTGTATTCAGACTCTAGCTTCTTCATTTTTTGGTTATTGAATATTTAGAATGTTGTTCCAAACCATCTAAACTCACTTTCCCAAGAAATGAGTATAAAATAGTACTTATTTCCTAAGAGATACTTCACAGGAAGATCCTGCTAGTGCCTAAGTCACTGTAAAAATGCAAGATTTACTCATGTTTCACCATCAGAGTCATGACCTCTCTGTCTCTCCATGGTGATGGTGGAGGCATTCTCAAAACTGATAGCAAAAGAACAATTATCCAACTAGTAGGAAAGAATAGTCAAGAGTAGTATGTACATACAATATCTATATCTGAACACCTCATCAATTCCATGGCAGTCATTCCAGATAACCTGAAAAGTATTTCTTTTCTTCATGATTATTGATTGGAAAAAATGACCTTTTTTACAACAAAGCATGATACTTTGTGGATATTTAGTATGATATATTCCTTCTAGACTTAAACATAATGACCAAATTAGGAAACTCAAATTTCATATACTGTAGCCTTTTAATAGTTTTCTTTGGCTTTTTTTTTCTTCCGCAAAATAAAACATTGCATCTTTTCTTCAGAAAATTCTTTTTTAAATATAAACTCTGATATTAGTACACTTTTACTTCAATGTTTCAGTTTTACCATATTTTTCACTGCAAGAAAAATCTTTGTATACATATCATGTATTTTATATGTTGCACATATCATATATATAATTGCTAATATGTAGTCCTATATTCAAGCTAAGGAGGTCATAAAATGAATATATTTGCATTTATACATATGATATATAGTATATACATATATGGACATATATGTGTGCATCTATATACATATATATGTATATATCTGAATATATATATATATATTATTTTCTGTTTTATATTGCAGAGTTTTACTGCCAGGACTTAAATATATGCTCAAATTTACTTCTTAGCTCTATAGCTTTAAGCAAATATTTTAAACTCTGTAATTATGTACAAACCCCATAGTGTAACCATATCAACTTCTCTGTATAGTTTCATTTTTCTACAGATATGTAGTAGAGCTTAAAACATGGAATTCTGTTGTTAATTCTTTTCTGGTAAGATGTATTTACCTCAATATCTGACACTATGACAGCATACAATAAATGTTGAATGGATTATAAAATCTGTATGCTAATTGCTTTACAATTATGCTTCATTAGAATCTCTTCACAAATCTTTGTGTTCGAGCTCCTGTAATCTCCACTTAAACATGAAAGGTACTTTGAGTTAGAGAAGTTAACGTCTTTCTCAATATCACATGTCCAATTACTACAATAATTATGGTTTAAGTCCAGATCTATCAGATGCCAAATCTCTTTTTCTACTTGTGCTCTGCTGTCTGTCACAGGACTGTTTTCAATCTTGCTTTCACTTGGAAGCTTCAACTACTGTGTGATATTTAAACAAAGGAGGGGTAACAATGCTCCATAGGAAATATACTCATTACCTTAATCCCTCTGTACAGAATCTTTTTTTTTGTCTGTCATAGGGCTTGAACTGTGGGCCTGGGCACTGTCCCTCAGCTCTTCAGCTCAAGGCTAGTACTCTACCACTTGAGCCACTTCCAGTTTTCTGGTGGTTTATTGGAGATTAGAGTCCTCCCCGGGCTGGCTTTGAACCTGGATCCTCAGATCTCAGCCTCCCTGTAATCCCAGTAGTTAGGATTACAGGTGTGAGCCATCAGCGCCCAGTATCTTTCCAATAAAAAAATGTGTCTCTGAGTTAATTTTCAACTGAGTAAGCACATCAGAACTTCATGCCATTCTACTAGGGTTATTTGAAGTTTCACTTTTGATTATTTAATAGTTCCTTAAGGATGATTTAAAATTAAGTTTCTCTGTAATTTTAGTAGACACAAGGGAAAACCTTGTCCAAAATGAGAAATAAATACAACAGTTGGAATCACTAGTGTTCCAGTTGCTAAATGTTTTGGTTATGCAGAGTAGAGAATATGTGTAATGCAGTTGGTTTTACCAACTTGAAAGCTGGTCAAAAGAATGTCTACAATAATCATTTGGAGAGCTAAAACAGCGAAAGGGAACGAGAAAGCAAAGAACTTGCCATTTTTATATTGCCAGGAATGGGGGGCATTTATTGCCAAAATTGATTGATATCTCATGTGTTTCTGTTTCCATGCAAATGGTTGACATATTCCTTATGACCTATGAAATAATACATGGGTATATAACTAGTTATGAGTAATTTATATATATGTGTGTGTGTGTGTGTGTGTGTGTGTGTGTGTGTCGAACAGATGATAACATTCCTGTGTGGAATCATATAATTTTCTTCGCTCAAGTGCTTGGTCTCTGACTCAGTGATCACAAGAGCACTGGCCCATGTTGGCTACCAGTTAGATCACTATTCTTCTGTAGAGATACCTAGTCTCCAAGTGAATTTCAAACAGGGCTAAGTGTCTCAGTGATATTTAATGTCTTTGCTTCATCTTATTTTGATTCTATTACACAAACTGTAACAGAATTCTTACTGACACTTGAGCTTAAACTTTACTAGAAGAACACCCCTCAAAAATCAGCTATTAGTAATAATAAACAATTAGCTAATTGAAAATATAAATCCAATTAAGTACTTGATTAAAAGAAATACAGTTGGTCAGTTAAGTCATCTTAAATAGTGAGTCCTCCAGGGGGAGTGGAGGAAGAAAAACATTCCTTATTTTGTTTCAGATAGTAGAGTCCCCATAGAGGTGAAGTGGAAACAATTAAGTGAACTAATCTTCAAGGCTGAAATTGTCATCGAATAATTAAATTAGCTTTAGGATGCATGCTGCCATACTAGGTGTCCAGAGACATTCAAAGCTTAAAATTAATCTCCTTTGAACTGCTTTTGACTCAATGCAACCTTAATTACAATAGCATTTCCCAAGACTGTAACTGCTAATGCTATTTCAGATAGAACTGCTTATTAATAAAGTTCAGAGATGCTTTCTGAGATGCACATGCATAATCTTAACAAAAGGTGTCATACAAAAAAAGGCCACTACTAAAAATTCATACAACACAAAATTAGAAAGCATCCACTTGCTTCTTCCTATTTGTGTGCCACAGCTCTTATCTGATGTTTGTGATTTCTTTCATATGCAGCACGTGAGGAGTGGGCTTAAGTGGTTGTAAGTGTAAATTTGGCATACAGCTGACTTCAACTCATCCCCTGCTTCATTTCACTCTGGAAAGAAATAAATGATAACTTAATGTTGACTATGATTTTAATGGACAAAGGCTTTATTTTAATGCTGTTCTAAGATTTGATGGAATTAAGAGAATGTGTACATGTAGAATTTATTTTCCTTTCTCAGGAAGCAATTGTCTGTTCTGACAAAGGCGAAATAACAGACATCCTTTTTTTTGTTGTTTGTTTTGTTTTTTGTCAGTCATGGGGTTTGAACGTTTGAACTCTGGGCCTGCGTGCTGTCCCTCACCTCTTCAGCTCAAGGTGAGCACTCTACCACTTGAGCCACAGAGCCACTTCTGGTTTTCTGGTAGTTAATTGGAGATAGTCTCACAGACTTTCCTGCCCAAGCTGGCTTTGAACTGCAATCCTCAGATGTCAGCCTCCTGAGTAGCTAGGATTACCGGCGTGAGCCACTGGTGGTTAGACAGACTTCCTCTTCTTATACCATGCTTTCAGGTAACTTCAATGAGTGAAACAAGCTATATTTTATTTATTCAACAATTATTGTTCTTGCAATTATTACATGTTAGGGAGTTTTGAGACGTAGAGTAGATATGAAAGATACAATGAGAGTTCCTGATATAAAAATAATATCATAGTTGTGTCCAAGCTGGATGTCAGTCAGTCAATTATTTATATGTAACACTGTTAAATGATCTTCAAAGATCAAATAAAGAATATTAGGGAAGAATAAAATAGAAAATTGACTTGAGAATAACAGAAAAATGACTCTTAAAGAGGTGATGTATATAAGCTAAAAAAAAGTTTGATTAACCCAATGTTTGCATACTTATATACACATACTATTTCAGCAGGACATTATATGTCAAAACAGGTTGACCCATTGTAACAATGAGATGTACAAGACATTATGTTGAAAAACGAACTTTACAATTTAGGCCAGGGGTAGGTGGGGTGGGGGGGAGTCGTTGTGGAGGTGGGGAGGAAAGGGAAGGTAGGGGAAAAATAAAGGAGGGAGTAACAATGCTGGATAGGAAATGTACTTATTACCTTATTCATGTAACTGTAACCCCTCTGTACAGTATTTTCACATAAAAAACTTATTAAAATTTCTGAACTTCAAAGTGATGATTTTAAGGGCAACTATGAAATACTGGATGGCAGAAACAATAGTTCACTGAAGTGGAGGATTATGGAGAACTATAGTTACTAGAGACTGGGTTGAAAAATTAATAAGGGCTGGTACAGGTCTTATCAGAATGTTTAGAAATTTTGACTTCTTCATAATTTTTCCATATTAAAATATCCATGTTTATTTTCAGTTCTTCACACAAAACGCTCCTCTTTAACTTTATTTATAATAAGGTAATACACATGATGTGTATTATCGTTAATTGTTTATATGGGCATAAACAATAGAAAAATTTTGAGTTAGTGAAAAAAAAATGAAAAGAGGGAAAGTTACTAATCAATCCTTATAAGAAAGTTTGCATTAAACAAATCTAAAAATCTGGTCAATAATTTTTCTTTAATTGTAAATACTTAATGTGTACTGAACAGTTATTCTACCATGCAGCATTACCTGCACACAGCATTACTTTTTGCTAACAAACTTATCATCATGCCAGGTAGATTGTATCATCAATGCCAATTCATCAGTGAGCAAATTCAATCTCAGTTTACCTTTGGTCACTGAATTAATAAATTGGAAAGCTAGATTTTAAACTCTACTTCCTATGAACTCATAGTCCATGTACTTTAAGTCTAATACAATGTATGAACACAATACTGTAAGACAAAAAGAGAAATCTACCTATGAAAGAATCATGTGCATTCCACACATATTCCCAATCTCTAAAATTATATTAAAATAAATGCAAAGAAGCTTTAGGGACTATCTTTCATTCAATTAAAAAATTAACCTTCTGCTTTATCAAAGTCTTGCATATGAGGAGAAAAAAACTCCCTAATTCCAAAAATGTTTATGTAGCATCTTAATGATTAAATATAGAAAACATTGCCCAAGTGCTATGTAATTCCCCAAAACAAAGGTAGTCAGATCCTACAAAGTCTTTACAAAGCAAGATAATATTTGAATTGGCATGATAGCCCTTGCTCCCAACTCCATCAACTTTTTCACCAGTTAGAAGACCGTATTTATGAAGAATTTAGTTTTGTCTTAACCGTTTCCCAAGTTACATCAATCAGTAGCTTTCCTCTATATTCTTCCTTAATACTATTTCATATATCTACAATGAGTTAGATTAGGGCATCACACTAAGTATTTTTTTCTCTCTGAGAGCCTCCCCAATTCCTTTCTGCATTATAAAAATCATTGGGCCTATATAATATCATACAGAACATATACAATATCATACAGAATAGTTTTACTACTAGGTTATTTTAAAGCAATATCACTATTCATGTCAAGGGGAAATTTTTCCTATTATTTATCTCTTGGGGTATATTGTTATAGGAATGAATATGTATACTTTATATGATGATGATCGATAACTGCTGTACTTGTTACTGATATATAAGTTAACATCATTATTGACAAGTCTGATATATGGTCCAATGAAAATAGTTCTCACATTGTACTTTGGGGTAATGATATCCGCCTAACAGTTTTGAGTGCTTCTGTAAAGTGCTGTGTTATAAATCACATTTATCACAACTCAAAGGAACGGCTTATATATATATCATGTTGACCTCAAAAGATGTCTCTCACATACTGTTTGAAATGACTGTGCAATCAGTTTGTAGCTTGGGGATATGTTGAATGTAATTTTTACTTGAACAATATTTTTACTTGAACAATATTTTTATTACTTCTGAGTAAGTCTTCTGTGGAGCCATGAGTTCATGGGACTTGTGAATAGCAATATTCTTTGCAAGCCACAGAAAAAGCAAAGAACATCATTTTATTGGATCAATAGAATAAGTAATGAAATAGCTGAATTGTAAAATGGTTTGGGGAAAAAGCAATTGAAATGATATATTAAATATTAGCAAACTCTTAAGTACATCTGATTAGTTCTGTAACTCAGAATGTGGGGCTTCATAAATTCTGAGATTCAGTTCGATAAACAAAACAAAAAAATTCTATCTTTGAAAAACTGTACTGTCACTCACAGAACATCTATTCTGTAATACAAAGATGTTTCTTCCTTATTCACTCATAGTGTATTAAAAATTTCCAATCTTAGATTTTTCTTTGGAAAGTGTCTCCTGAATTACAAGTCTGAAAGAAATGAAAAAATTAATTAAAGCTATAATGTTAATTACATATTATTTCTTTAATCAGTGATTCTAAATATTGGCACCTTTGCAATTCAAAAGCAACTCTTTATATGCAAAAATTAGACCTATTACTTAATGTGAAGGACCTTATTTAACATTTAAGTTTTATGTGAGTGTTTTGGACATTGTCAACTACTCCATTATTGGATGAGTTCTTTCAACAAAAGTTTTATATATATATAAATATACTTAAATATTTATATATAAATAAATATATATGTTGTTTTGTTTTTTTGGGGGGTCCGGTCGTGGGGCCTGAACTCTGGGCCTGGGTGCTGTCCCTCAGCTCTTCAGCTCAAGGCTAGCGCTCTACCACTTGAGCCACAATGCCACTTCCGGCTTTTTTCTTTTTGCTTATGTGGTGCTGAGGAATTGAACCCAGGGCCTCTGGCACGCAAGGCAAGCGCTCTACCACTGAGCCACCTTCCCAGCCCCATATATATGTTTTTTATTGTAAAGTTACTGTATAGAGGGGTTACAGTTATATGAGTAAGATAATGAGTACATTTCCTATTGAGCATCATTGCCTCCTCCTTTGTTTTGCCCTACCATCCTTTCTTCCCCACCTTCCTAACTACTCTCCCTCCACCCCCTCCGAAGTTGTAAAGTTCTTTTTCAACTTAGTGTCTTGTACATCTCATTGTTACAATGAGTCAACCTGTATTCCTATTTAAGCATTTTGTTTTATGACTGGATATGGATACTTGTTAAGCATGATGCAATGATAGAAGATATATGCTTTCAAATAGAGTGGACAAACACAGAAATCAAGAATGCAATAACATATCAAGTCTGAAGTTAGTCTTTTCCTGTCCTTTCTTCTTTGCTTAGAATAGAGGTCAAGAAAAGAAAAGAAAATAGATGTGTATAGATAAAAATTTGTAAGGCAATTGTGTGCTAGAGTCAGAAAAAGAGAGAGAGAGAGAGACAGAGGGATACAGAGAGTAACAGAGAGACGGTTTCTTCTAAAATAAGTAACATACATGTACATTAATTGACACAGCATAGGGAAATTGGAATGATAGACACATTAATTTTATGGAGAACATTGCAGACAATCAATATAAGACAAAAGAATCAATGGCCATTATCTACCAAATCGAAATCAGTGATAACAATCTAAGAATAAATAAAAATAGTAAACTATGGGATGGTACCCCTAGGGAATATGGCAAAGAAGAGACACATAGATCAAAGAATTCAGACCAACTCTGAATCCCCTGTAGCCCTTCCATCTTTGCTTAGTCCACTCTGTTCTGACCACATCAAAACCTTTTCTCATCCTTATAAAAACTAAGTATACTTTTTCCTTAGGGTCTAATGAGATAATGGTTTTAAATCTAGAAGTATTTTTTCTCCTTTGCATATCAGCTTCACTTCATAATATGCTCCAAGTTTTGTCCAAATAGCCTTTATCAGAAGAGTCTTACTGGTCAACCTTCTATCTAAAAATAGAAGCTCATTTTTTCTCCATTACCTTACTTGATTTCTTCTCTGTAGCACATCTAGCCATCATATATATGAATGTATATAAATGAAATATATGTATTTACACACATGTACATATTTATACATATATTTATAGTTATATACGTATTTACTTGTTTCCTTTTGTCTATCTTCCCGTTAGAACAAAAACTATGAAAGAGCTAAGTTAGTTGTCACCTGCATCTACTACAGTGAATACTGACTCTGTGTTTATATGCAATATGTTCTGCATTAAAAATAAAATAAAGTCACAGCCAGATTCAGAGCACATATTTCTTCTGACTAAAATTTTATTAGGATTTGCTTAAGAGACATGTGAAGCATCATGGATTGGGAGATTAGATTTTCAATGGAAAACTGCATGTCACAAAATAGGAATGGAAACAAATTGCAGGTATAAGAATATGTAATTTTAAAAGAATATAATTAAGAAAAATGGTGCTCATAGATTAGCTAAAGCTCTCAAGACAAGAGTTTTATAATGAAATGTTATTTAAAAAAAGCAACTTCTATAGATTTGTAGAATGAAAGAAAATGGAATTAAAGTATTTTAAATGAAAATCTAAGAAACACTAATGGAGCTGTTATTAATTTAATTGAAGCCTAGGTAAAATTGTCTGCATCTTAACAATAGTGGGATGAAGGATGGATCACAAAGAGAGTAAATTGTTAAAAAGGAAAGGTTATGAATTATGGCAGCAATGAGTAATAAGTTAAATTATGATACTCTTCTTTAAAAATTGAATGTAGAATGTCTTCTGATTTCTAGAGAAGCTGTCTTGAAAGACAAGGGAAATTTCAGTAGTGATATAAGGAAATAAGAAAAAATAAAATAAAATAAGGAATATGGAAGGATGTATGCATAAAGGAAAGATGGTTCCACACAATTTATGTATAGATTGGAATGAATCTGGATTTCAGAAGATTTCAAGTGTAGAAGGGGAAACAATTATGTAGGCTTGTTCCTAAAATAGGAATTTAAAGAAAATAGTGGGTTTTGATTGAAAATTCATTTTGTAGACTAAAGAGACTTATATAAATGCAGAAATATAAACTAAGCATAATGGCACATCCCTTACATAGAACAAATGAACTATGCTGAGCTTTATCTGTGTTTTCTCACTATATGATAACCAGTCTGGCTCCTTGTTGCTCTTGAAAGACAACAATTGACTACTCACCTCAAGACTTTGTAGTCAACCATCTTTTCAGTTTTTATATCTGATTTATCTGCAGAATTTCTCCTTTCTCCCTTACTATATATAATGCAATCATCATGTTAAATTAGAGGGAAAACAAACTAAGTAAATGAAATCCTCCCTGTAGTTGAAAACATTGCAAAGAAAAAGATCACTAGGTAAAGGTTATGATAGGTAGAGAAACTGAGATCCTGCAGGAATTTCATACTACCCACGCTTTAGACAAAAGAGTAAGTAGCATCTAGATTGCACCTTAGTGCTAGAAGCAAGTGTAATGAGGACAGATGACACATTGTAATATTAATATTAATGTGAGAGAATACAGTTCATCAAGAGAACAGTACAATGGCTTGCATATGGTTTGGCCGTGTATTTTTTGAGGAAGTAACCCTCTGAATTTGTAACAAGAAGAAAGTAGAAATTTAACACTTTCTATTATATTTGTTATTATATTTTACCTCATGCCTCTCTCTCTACCCTTGTCCTTCTATTATTTATTTTGCACCTGGCAACCATAGGAATCATCTCAAAAGTAGGTCATATGATGTCACTCCTTTCTGTAAATCCTGTGCTACACATCTCTGTCACATTGTTCTCCATTCTTTTCCTTGAACACATCAGATTCTGCACAGGGGCTTTGTCCTGGTTATTTTCTTTGTCTGGGATTTTTCATCCCCTGAAAATATCCAGAGAGCACTCCTTCACTTTATTCTTTGGCCAAACACTATCTCCTTTTAAAGTGAATAAAATTGGCAAGCCTGTCTAAAATAGTCCCCATCCATTCCTTGTAATATCACCTGGCCTTGCTGTCTGTCTGTCTTTCAATATGAAACTCAAGTGATTAGGAACCTGCTAGTATTTATTCAGTTATCTGATCAGTATACATATAATGCCAGAAATACAACAGACTCCAAGACCATTTACTAGACAAATTAGAAAAAAAATACATCTGTGTTGAAATAATGTTCACAACCCTATTTGATAGAGGAACAAAGCAATTAAAAAGTAGATGCAAATAAGAGATATATTAAGTATATTAAGTGGTTTTGTGTTTGAGGACCTTGTCTTAATGAAAAATAAACATCAGAAGCAATCTTATTTGTATGTGAGACTTGGTAAGATTTTAATTTCTAAATGACTTCATTTTAAGAAGATGAAGAGGAAAATTAAAAGATCTAAAACTGAAGACAACATTTCCAGAGTAAAGAGCAAAGGCCACAGAGCAAGTAAGGGAAGAAAGAGCCTGAGCAACACAGAAGTGGGAATATCAAAGAAGAAATTATATCCTGGAAGTATTTAGGAAATAACAGTGATAGACTTTTTGAAAGGTGTGGGTTAATGATGAGCAATTTTTTTGCGGCGGGGAGAGGGGGGGGGGGGGGGGGGGGGGCGGGGTCCGGCTGTGGGGCTTGAACTCTGGGCCTGGGCTCTGTCCTGCAGCCCTTCAAAGCTCAAGGCTAGCACTCTACCACTTGAGCATAGCGCCACTTCCGGCTTTTTTCTTTTTGCTTATGTGGTGCTGAGGAATCGAACCCAGGGCCTTAGGCATGCAAGGCAAGCGCTCTACCACTGAGCAACCTTCCCAGCCCGAGCAATTTTTTTTGTCTTTATTTTTTTCATCTTTCATTTTTTTATTGTGAAAATACCGTATAGAGGAGTTACAATTACATTTCTTATCAAGCATTGTTGCCTCCTCTTTGTTTCCCCTTCCCATCCCTTCCCATCTCTCCCCCACTCCCCCACCCGCCCCCAGCCAAAGTTGTAAAGTTCGTTTTTCTACATAACGACTTGTACATCTCATTGTTGCAATGGGTCCACCTGTATCCCCATTTAAATGATTTGTTTGTGCCCTTCCTTTCCACAAATTATACCAACATCAAATACAGTGAAAGCAGGGGTTATACCATGGGAGAGGGACATACAAAGCACCAAAGAAATCATCTTATAAATATGTTAGAAACGATTGCATGAAAGAAAAAAAACATTTGAATACTTATCTTTGGGGTTCAATTTTTAAAATTATTTTATTTGAAAATGCTCAAACACAGAAGGGTTACAGCTACATAAGTCAGACAAAGAGTATATTTCCTTTGGACACCAAGCTGTTACTTTTCTCAGGATTTAGCATAGGTGCCTGAAATGGTAATAGACATTCCCATCCACAAAAGAAGAGACATTGGTAGACAAAGCAGTCTGACTTTTTTGGTCATACTACATTTTAAACATTACATGATGCAAAGAGTAGTAATTAGGTAAATAAGACAAGTATTGGAGAGGAAAAAAAGCAAAATGGAAAAACATATTTGGATGTCACCAGTGAAGAACTGGACACTGTGATCTATTAGAATTTATATACTGTTTCAAGTCCAGTGCATATAGAGAAAAAGAAGATTGGAGGGCAATATTCACAAGAACATTGCCATCTAAGGGATTGAGAAAAATAAGTTCAGAAAAGACCAAGAAAAAGGAATATGAGAAAGCAATAGGAGAGTTTTAAGACAAGAATGCATATTGGTGTGAAAAGCTGCAGAAAAGTCACAATGTGTTTTATTTTCTTTGTATTGCTTTCATTTTAACAGCAAGGAGATTACTATTACCAGGGAGAGTAAACAAGAGCAGAACACAAATCTCAGGAAATTCGGCATAAAATTCAGTAAAAATGATAAATACTACATTTTCAGATAACTTGCGAGGAAGTTAATTAGAGAGACAAGATGGAAGGTAGATGTTAGGTGGATAGGGTTTTTTGTTTGTTTTTTGTTTTTTTATGATGGAGGCTGATTAAGCAAATTCTGGAAGAAAAGTGTATAATAAAATATGAGTAACATGAAAGTAAGGGTATTTTTTAATAAAATTGAAAAAAAGGAGATCATATCCAGTGTAACAGATGAAGCTGTTTACTTGGATTTAAGGAAAGAACTTTGGTCATTAGAACAAAATGTCAGGAATCTGGATGGCTAAGATAAGTATTGTTTACGGAGGGCATTGCTCTCACTAAGGAGGTGAAATCTGCTGAGGATAAAAAGAAAGATGTTATGCAAGCAGACTAGAGCAAAAAAATGTTTAAAATAGTGACAGATCAGAAAGAACTCATCAAAGACATGTAAATAATTTTACAGTAGAAATGAAATATCAACTAAAAAAAGAAGTAATCATGACATCCATCTTGGAAAGTACATGAATTCCTTCAGTACAACACTTAGATATAGGAGCAGAGATGAGTTGATTGCAGTAGGTGTAGTATTTTCACCAAAAATAGAAAGGAAAAAATGAACAGAGTAAGACATGAGAAGTACGGTGTCAGCCAATGTATAAAACAGCAAACACAGGGACCTAAACAGCATACTTATAGACTGGAATCCAACAGAACGGAGATGGATGTGAAGACTGAAAGACACCAAAGTAGACACAGTTTAATCAAGCTGATTGGACAAAACTTAAGAAAGGATATGACACGGTAACAATAGCAACTTTCCTTCAGTCTGAAATTAAGTCAGGATAATAGTTGGAGGAGGGGTAAAGGTAATTAGTTAAGTGTGAATTTGTTCCAGCTTCAAACACTTAGCCCCTGCAAATAGTTGGACTTTCCTTAATCTCTTCTTGATACAAAAGTACTGGTGTTCTGGCCATCCTATTATGTTCTGCCTGAGGCCAATTGGGAGTAGAGAATTACTATAATTCTACACAGCATTACATGGGCTCAACTCATCCACCTACTCACTGGGATCCAAGGTGTTGATGACAGACCAAAATTATTTTGCATTGTCAAACTCATAAAAAATGTTTTGCGTTTGGACTGTTATTTCTGCTCTGGCAGAGCACCTAGTTCATATATCTGCTTTTATTCTACCAAAGCCTATATCCAAAGAGGAGTCTCACATGTCTGATCCATGATGCTTTTGCTGTGTCAGGAAAAAGAGAAAGGTGATGTCTCATTTAAAAAAGAAAAATACTGTCTTGTCTCAAGATATAACAAACATATGTCTCACTAAAATTACATATTACAAAGTCAAAATAGTAGATACTGGTTAGTCCCACAATGCTGAAAAAAAACAAAGAAAACATGAAAGAAATTCATAAAAGGAATTAAATAGTTCTTTTTTCACATACAAATACATGCTATTTTATCATTATGTGCCTTTTTATTAACTTCAAGTACAAAGAGGTGCCATTAATGCAGCAATTTATGAATACAATGCATCTTGATCAATGTCACACTTTCAACATTCTCATCCCTCCCTCCCCTATACCTCCCTTTCCTCCTTCTTAATTTTGTAGGCTATATACTGAATTCTTGGCTGCATTCTCATATATTGAATTATTGACTGTATTCACCTCTTCTTTTTTAAATGTATGAAGTCTCGGTAAAAAAGTAGTTGTTCTTAAATATATGCAATATTTGGTTTTGAGTTAAGTTAATAAAATATTGTGTATAGATATATGCATATCTATAGTTGTAGATATGGATATAACAAACTCTTTTAGTAGCATCATTTACCTACTATCATTAGTATGTTTCTATATTGATTTTAATTAAGAAATTATGATTATTCTAGTCTTCATAGGTTATCTTGGTGACAGTCTAGATTAAGTGTGGCATTCATGTTTCTTACAATACAATGGAATATTAATATGAGCAGCATTTTTTATATTGAAAGGGCTGTAGGGAGACATTTAAAGATTATCTAGTTTGAAATAGAGAAAGTAAAACTGACCTTTCCCAATCTTTTCTTCATCTTAAAAATGAGGTTAATTCAGATTTAAACTTGATTACATATTGATGAATAAATACAAAGATGTGATTTTACAGCTAAAATTATTTTAAATACACCCAATTACATAAATATATTCCAAACAAAATGAAACAAAAAATGTACTCTGAATTCTCTACTAGCATTTTAGAAACTAAATTTGATGATTTTAAAATCTTAAAATGTTATGAATGCACGTAACACCCTGAGGGCAAATTCATTTTCTACCTTGTCAGGAGACAAAGAATATACCACCATTAAAACAAAACCACTAATTACTTCACATTTTATTGACAATAAAGTACTTTCAAGATTGATAGAATGCCAAACCAAAGGTGAAAGGTACACTCAATCTGGATAGATATTTATCAAGAGTGCATTGCAAAGTAATTAAGATTATTGTTTAAGTCAGTGCAGTTGATCTTCTTGGAATGAAAATACACATTGATAGTAAAATAGCCATACCTAAATTGTATGTGTTCTTCAAGCAAGTCAGAACTAGTTCACATAAAAAGGGTGGCTGAAAATGGACATGCTATTAGGTAATGACTGATGAGGAAGGATTGACTGGAAACATAGGATGAGGGTTATTAAAATTTAAATTGTACTGAGGAGGTAACAAAGATAGATAGGAATATACTCACTCCCTTACTCATGTAACTGTAACCCCTCTATACAGTATCTTTACAATAATATGTATATATATATATTTAAATTTAAATTGTATTTCAGTTTTAAAAATGTAATCTTTGGTGTTATTTTAAGACTTCACATGCTCTTTCCTTTGACTTCATTACTTTGATGTATTTAAATGAAATCAGCATGAGAAAACAATGAATCTTGATTGAAAAGGGTAATCAACTCAAGTTGAAAAATATTGCCATAAGCCAGGAGCTTATCTCATGTCTCAGGATGCTGAGATACAAGAATCATGATTTGAAGACAGGTAGTGCAGGAAAGTCATCCCCTCCTTTGTTTTTCCACTACCATCGCTTCTTTCCCCAACTTCCCACTCCTCCTTCCCCAGACCTGAAATGGTAAAGTTTGTTTTCAAAATAGTGTCTTGTACATCTCTTTGTTACAACGAGTCAACCTGTTCCTTCTTTCAGAATTTTGTAATTTCCCTTCCCATCCCCAAGTTAAGTAAATGTATATACAAAAGGGTAAACAAAGGAGGAGGCTGCAATGCTTGATAAGAAATGTATGCATTATCCTGCCCATGTAATTGTAACCCCTCTGTACAGTATGTTCACAAAAAATAAAATTAAATTAAATTTTAAAAAAAGTATGCGGGGCACCAAAATCAAATACAGTGAAAACAGGTGTTATACCATGGGGGAAGACATATCAAAAACAAACAAACAAACAAACAGAAGACTTGGAAAAAATATATTAATTGAAGTAAGCAAAACCCAAAGAAGTATAGGTCCCATGGTTTCCCTTATTTTCAATAACTAATATACACCTAGGATAATCTTACTAGACAAGCAGAAAAGGTCAAAAGCTATGTACATATGACTGTATAAGATGATGCTAAATGAAATGAACCCAAGACAGAGACACAAGAGGTTTGATCTTTGTTGCTGTTGTTTTTAATGTACTATGTGATTTTTTTTGTTTCTTTTGTATGTTCATCCCTGACATTCTTATCTCCAGTTAGCCAGTAAAAAACTGGAAATGATGCTGTAGCTTCAATGTGAGATTAATAGTCTTGAGGAAAGAAGATAGGGAACAATGTCCATGCCTGAATTCAAACTCCAGTATGGACACAATACATAAATATACATGAATATTTTTAAAGAACCTTGTACAAGAGATTAGAAAAATGTAACTGAAGCTGGTCAGTTACAGAAATGTATAGGCAAGGACAGCTTTATGGATATAGGGCCAGTGTAGTCAAACAGAACTCTGATCTAAGCAAGATCATGCCCAATTTGTTGCATTGCCATAATTGTCTTGAAATTGTTAATATTTTCCACATTCTATTATTCTATTATTCACTGAGCTTTCAAAATTATCAGAGCAGTGTGGTAGGGTTGAGAGTTCCATCTTCAAGTCCAGCCTGGGTACAGGCTGTTTACAAGATTTTATTTCACTCAGTGACTAGGCTCAGTGATATATACCTGTTGTCCCAAATACAGGGGAAGCAAAATGACTGGCCACAGTGCACGCGGCTGCTTTTCTCAGAGGAAACGAAAAGATAAGCACATTCAAGCCAGCCTGAGCCTGAAGTGAGAGTGTGCATGTACTTAAAATAAGCAAGCACTTGAGGTGTGGCTTGGGTGGTAGAGTGTCTGCCATTTAATGAATGAATAAATCCCAAACTTAAATATGACTGAGTTACCAAGGATAGTCTCTTTATCATCCATGCTTTCAGTTTTTCACTTATTTAATGAAAGTTAATGGTGGCAACTTAGCACCGTGCTTAGGCACATAAGAGTATCTGTTAGTTGGTAGCCACTCAAATTAATAAATGTTATAAAGAGATCTGTAGTTTCTTTTGGCAATAAGGAGTAGCCTATTAAATATTGAACTAGGTGCATAATGGAGTTACAATGAATTAATTTAAAAAATATGATAGTAGGACTATACTCACTTTTCAAATACAATGTTAATGTATAATCTGATATCATTTGGTTGATTTTCTCTATGTGAATTCTGGAAAATGTATCCTATTAACTTCTTGAACATAAGTTTGCTATATTTTGTTTCATTGATTTTGATACAGAAGATAATTTTTAGTTATTTAGAGCATGGTTTAAGATAAAAATAGGTTCGCAGTATAAATTTCTTGTCATCAGTTATTCTCTTCAGATTATGCTCTACATGGAAATTCAACACTAGATAATTACACAGTGGCTTACACAGATATTCAAAAGAAACCCCACTGTAAATGATTTAAGAAAATTAAACTGAATAATTTAAATGTTTTTAAAAAGAAGACTTCTAAACTGTGATCAAAATAAAGACAACAAACTTGAAAATAAAATTAATTTAAAAAAAGATCTGACTTTTCAAAGGCCAACAATAAAACAACTTCCTACATTTTTTCGGGGGGGGGGGGGAGGGGGGGGGGTCCAGTCGTGGGGCCTGAACTCTGGGCCTGGGCGCTGTCCCTCAGCTCTTCAGCTCAAGGCTAGCGCTCTACCACTTGAACCACAGCGCCACTTCCGGCTTTTTTCTTTTTGCTTATGTGGTGCTGAGGGATCGAACCCAGGGCCTCAGGCATGCAAGGCAAGCGCTCTACCACTGAGTCACCTTCCCAGCCCAACTTCCTACATTTTTTTTTAAAAGAACACAATGGATTGTTTACATGGTGTTTCATTCAACCTTGTGTTCTCCCTTTTTCAGCCTCCTAGGAAGACTTGGGAGTTATAAGTGTACATCACCACTACCCGCTATACCTTTTTAAATAATTGAAAAGTATGTATTTATAACAGAAAATAATGTATAACTTTCCTTCTTAACATTGTTCAGTTGAAATGAATTACTCTGGTCAGACATGCTAGTATAGCTGATAATTCATCCTATAAACAACATCTATAAACAGCCTCTGGCGGATGGTTCTGATTATTAGAAGATGACATTTCTCAAATATGTTAACTTTCCACTTCTTCAGCATTTTATTAACTTCTTCATGCACTGTCAGTGCTATCATGGAATACTGCTTGTTCACTGAAGAGAAACGTAGAGATAAAATAAGCAAAACAAATTTTCCAAAAGGAAAACTGTGTTAAAATATCATGGATACGAATCATACCTGTGGACTTCACAGATACACAAAGTATACATGAAAGTAAATTTGCAACTAGAAAACTTTGAGATAACTACAACCTTAAAATTTCAAGATTCACCAGACTCAAGCATTACCAAAATCCCAAATACTAATTGTAAAATTTGAAATACATGCCTGCATGGTATATCCTACCCAGAAATTAGTACTAACCTAATTATCAACAAGCAAGGTCACTTCACTTTGCCAAACAAATAAACCACACATGTCAAAATTATAATAAATAAAATGTTTTCATGGATTGATTATCTTGTATTATTTTTGGGTAGAAAGATGCAGATTTACTCATTTGGCAAACAATCATTTATTTTAGACCAAATCTAAAAAGGATTCATAAATTATTGATTTTATAACTAACAAATAAAGCTAGAACAAAGCAAAATAAGAAACAATAAGAATGAATAAAACTAACAGATAGAATACAAATAAATCTAAGAAGTACTTATTAATATTTATTTCATGAGCCCTGAATTTTGTAGAACACATGAACTTTTTTGTTTCTTTTATTTTGTAAAAAAAATGGCATGAAACAACTTCTATAAATATTGACTTCAAAAATGCAGAAATATTCACACTAATGTGAAAAAGAAAAATGAGAGAGTCCGTTATATACAAGATGATCATGAATATTTTTCCTGAAAGGAGTTTGATCAGAGACATGAATGAAATAAAGGAGAAAGTCGGGTGGAACTTGGAGTATGAAAATACCAGACAAAGGAAGTAGAATGTTCAATGATTCTGGGCTAGAAATAAGCTTGTCATCCTCAAAGATGAATAATTCCAGTGGGCTTCCAGCCTAGGAAATAAGAAGAAGATTGGTAGGAGCTAATATAAAAGAAATAGCCAGGAGCTGACTCATATCCATGATGAGGACAGGAGATTTATCCTCTACATGGCAAAAACAACTCTTTTGCATAGAAAAGAGGAATAATGTTGTATAAAATACTCTGGCTGCTCTGTGGATAAATGACCAAAAATATCTTGAACTAGGTAATTTCAAACATATTATAAGTGCCCCTATTTAGGGTTATATTTTGGAGCTCACAAGATTAGTTGATGAATTAGGATGTGGGCTGTGATGAGAGACGTCAGTTTGATTCCTGGGCTCTTGCTTTAGGTTTGAAGGAAATATAAGATTAGGTTCATCCTCTACCTGGGTAGCAAATTTGCACAAATTTTGTGTTCTAAAATAACAGTTATTATCACAGGTTCTGAAGCTGAGGAATCTGGGTTTACGTGAGCTGGGTCTTTTGCTCAGGGCTGAAATCACAATGTCAGACATAGGAACAATATCACTTAATACTTGGAATTCCATTCAAAACTCAATAATTCTTGACTGAATGTGTTTCTTCTGGTGATGAAGACAAAGTTGCTCCTAGCCACCACCACCCCGCCTTTTTTTGTTTTGGGTTTTTTTTTAAAGTGGCTTTTATGTATTTTTTTTATTGTGAAAATACTGTACAGAGGGGTTACAATTACATGGGCAAGATAGTTAGTACATTTCTTATCAAGCATTGTAGCCTCCTCCTTTGTTTACCCTTCCCATCCCTTCCCATCCTCCCTCCACCTCCCACCCAATCCTCCCCCCCTCAAGTTGTAAAGTTCGTTTTCGACATGACAACTTGTACTTCTCATTGTTGCAACAGGTCCACCTATATCCCTATTTAAACGACTTGTTTTTCCCCTTCCCCTCCACAAATTATACTGACATCAAATACAGTGAAAGCAGGGGTTATACTGTGGGGGAGGGACATACAAAACAACAAAGAAATAATCTTATAATTGTGTTAGAAACAAATGCATGAAAGAAAAAAAAAACATTTAAAATACATATCTTAGGGTTCATTTTCCTAACATCACCTTATCTGAACAACAAAAAGACTAAAAAAAAAAAAAAACCAAACTGAAGGGTTTCTGGTTTCATTGTTGTTGTTGCTTGTTTGTTTTCATGGATATACATTATTGGATTAGGCCCCCTGATAATATTCCTCAAATCCATGTGAATATGGACCTTAATCACAGCAATAAGATCTCTTTTTCCACATATGGTACCATAGGCAAAAGTGTTATCCTATTGCATTATAGATCAGGTAGAGTAGATTGCACAAAATATGTATATATGCACACTATCATATGTTCCATAGTGACAGGGATGCATTTCATTAAACACAAATAAATGAAGAAAGGAACGTTAGTGAGAAAGCTTTTCATAAAGAAAGGTGAATGGTAACATGGTATTGACACTCATTTTTGGAAAGCTAGGTTGAAATTTGAGCTTTGTATTTTTGCTTTAGTTCAAAAATGACCCAACTAATACTATAGTCATTTCCCAAGACAATTAAAATACCATAAATAAGTTGGTTTAAAGATTAGAAGTCTATTTTTCCAGTGTTTTCTAGGGTAGAGTTCCAAATTACCATGTTGGCAGGGATTAGATGCCTCCAAAAGCTTATCATGAATGATGCATCTTTGCCTCTTCCTACTTCTTCCTTGCATTTGGCAGCATCATTTAATCTTTGCCTCCATCTTCACAGGTTATTTTCCCTGTGTGGCTCTATCTACATTTCCTTCCTTTCTTTCCTCTTTCTTGTCTCTTTTCTCGTCTCTGCTCGTTTCACCCCATCTCTTCTTTCTCTCTCTTTCTCCCCTACCCCTCTCTCTTTTTCTCTCTCTCCTCATAGTTTTAATTTATTCCTCAGAAAAAGACTCACATCTTTCCCTGGGCAGTCCCCAGACTGTGACCTCCTATGTAAACCCCTGGCATAACTGGAAGTATGGAGATGACAACTGCACAAGACTTCTATACAAATTTCTACTGTCTTTCACATTTGCAGTTAGGCACTGTTCTAATGAATGAATCTTATCTACTTTAAGGATACTATTTGTTTTAAAGGTACTATTTAAGCTTTTCATCACTTTCACAACAATAATTTAAAAAAAAAAAATCAACAGATTTGTGTGAAAGATCCAAGTATTATCTAAATATTTATATCACCTCAAATTCAGTTGTTAAAATGCTCATCCACATAGTGAGGATATTAGGTGGTGACAGCTTTGGGAGATGATCAAGTCTGCCTTATAAGGCATATCAGACCCCCTAATGATGTGCACCAGGTATTAACTTTCTCCTACCCATCATGAAAATAAACACTGAGAAGTTGCCAGGAATAAGCCCAAGAGTTATCTTCTTCAAATTTTGAAACTCTGGAAACTCTGGAAGCCTCTAGAATTATGAAGAGTAAATTTCTGTTTTTCAGAAGTCACTTTGTTTAAGGAATTTTCTGTACCAGCTTAAAAGACCTAAAACTGACCCAGTGCAACCCTTCAAATCCTGTAATCCATTGCATTCTTAAATATTTTGAATATTTAAGCATTGCATGGCAAATGCAACGACAGTGAATGTGTATCTATTTGCTTCCCATAAAATTTCATCAGGTAAGAGTAATAAGAGTGATTTTTTTTAGAAACCATCCTAATCCAATTTAATTATTTTGTATGTTGTTATTTGGGAGGATTCTTCATCTCCTCAAGTCTGAATATTATGAAAACCTATCTTGTGAGAAAACATAAATGATCTCTTGATATATAAGAGATAGCATCTTGGGAAAAACCTCCAGCTTCATTTTTCCTCCTCTCATTACATAAATACACCAAATGTAATAAAAAAACATTATTAAAAAAGGAAAAAAATACAATAAGGGAAGCTAGAGTATCACTCGGGGAGAAAATTATGAAGACAATTGCTTGATAATGTCTGAGAAAATATTTGGATGTTACAATTTAATGAAAGAACTATAAATACAAGTGCAAACTGTAACTGTCTCAAACAATATTGTTTCATAAAAACAATGGAATCAAATCTGTCTTTATTGTTGTCATGCCAACTATGCAATTAAATGCTGCTTAGGTAACAGGCACAACAATTGCTTAGGTTTCTCAGTGTGAGGCACATTATGCACTAAGTTTACTAGCTGAATTAAAGTGGAGACTAAAGTTTGTTAGCACATAAATAGGAAAAACATGCAAGCATAAGACACATAGGACTCAATTTCTGCATACTGTTTAGAGATACATTTTGGATTTAGAAATTTGAAAATCGCCATATCTTCTGGCTTTTGGTGATATAAGCCATAATTTGATACTATGTCATTCTGTACTGACATTTAGACCACTGAATTCTCATACATGGAATGACAAAGGTTTTGGGGTTTTTTGCCTGTTCTTTCCATTTGAGATATGATCATCCTGCTGAACTTTACGTTTGCGATTCAAGTTAAAACCTTGAATCTCGTCTTATTATAGAAAAAAAAAGTTTGATGGCTTAATGGATAAAATTCTGACCTTTTCAAGTTCACATTTTACGGACTCACCTCTGCTGAAAAATAATCCAGATCTCAAACACAAATACATAGTTCTATTCAGTCAGCTAGATAGTTAGAGAAGCACCCAGGGATAGTTCACACCTTCACTCATATCTGTGTACCTCTGAGGCTGGATAGAGAACCAATCAAAATAATGAAGAGTTTTATTACTCAGGAGACTTTATTGAATGGGAGAAAGGATAACACACAGTTACCATTTTGATGGGCTCTACAGGCCTAATATTTTGGATCTTTGGTTGGAGTTATATCATTGTTGACATGGAGAGAGGAGGGTTGGCTGAGAATATGAGTTACTTGCAACCAAATCCATAGCTTCACTGAGACTAGGCACGTGCTGGACTAACAACATAACTAAACTCAATTTCATTAATAAGATAAAATAAATTCTAAAGCTACCTCCATATGTTATTTGTATTTTTAAATTGTGATGTTGTATGAGCATTTTGGTTAATAGTTAACCAATTTAAACAAAAATGCTCCACACAATTCTCCTTTTTTTTTTTTTTTTTTTTTGGTTGGTCGTGGGGCTTGAACTCTGGGCATGGGCGCTGTCCCTGCACTCTTCAGCTCAAGGCAAGTGCTCTACCCCTTGAGCCACAGTGCCACTTCCGGTTTTCAAGTGGTTTATTGGAGATAAGAGTCTCACGGATTTTCCTGCCCAGGCTGGCTTTGAACTGCGATCCTCAGATCTCAGCCTCCTGAGTAGCTAGGATTACAGGCGTGAACCACCAGCGTCCGGCTCTCTCCTTTATTTCTTATAACTAATTTGTTATATCAAGACACTTGGAACTCTGGAATTAAAGTCTTGATGTTTCTAAGTCAGTCAGCTCTAGGTTCAAGAAAGCATATGTGGAGAGCAAAAAGACTTCCTAATATCATTTTATCTATACAAACCCACAACCTTTCTGTTTTCTCTCAAAGTCTATTGTTTTTCACATGATGACTTGCTCAGAAATCTATACCAGGGCCTTTGTGATTATCTTCATTTCGTCGTGGTTTGCACTCATCATCCAACAGAGGACCACAGCCTTTTTGTTCTTTTATCCCTGACCTTTTTCATAGCCCAGTCTTCTTCTCCATTCTCACCATGGTTGCCTTGTTTTAATCTTCACATCATCTTGTAAACTCCCTTGCTCTTGTTCTCATTGCTGAGATGGTACAAACTAAGCCAGACTAAGCTGTTTTCAGAACTTAGTCCTTGTTCTTTCCAGAGTCACTTGTGGAAGTGATTTAGATTCTGGCTTAAATACCATTTTCAGCTAAAAACAAATGAACAGATCATCAGGTGAGTTATAGGACAGCTCAACAAAAAGATTCAGTAAAGTAAGAAAAGGTCTGTTCATGAGTTTAAATTAGGGTCCTTTCCACTGAAGTTTTATAAGTTACTGCATTCCTCTTCCTGGTACAGTAAGGGGCATTCCTTTACATGTGAATATTTTCTTTCTAAACATAAATTTCCTCTACTAAATAGTAAACTCATCTGTTATCAGAATTTCTCTTCCTGTGTAAATTGCTCCTTAAAATGATTCATTCAAGTTACTGGTTCTGCTTACATGGGGTGGCATATCCAGGTATCTTCCACCTTGAGCAGGGTTCATATGAAAGCAAGTGAAAGTAGACAGAAAAGCAAATCATGAAGTCCTATATGCCATGCTAATAGCAAGTCTCAGAAAATTTTATCAATAACTTAGATGAATATGTTTCAATTCTAAAAGGTAATTTTGGCAGAAATCTGAAACATAGTAATGAGGAAAGATAAGATAAGAAGATAAAAACAACCAGAAAGTCAACTATTTCTTTGTCCGTACATACTTCTAATAAGTTATTAATGCACCCAGACTTATAATAAGATTTGAGTATATAGAATTAAATAAAATAAATCAGATCGTTATTGTAGTCTTTCAGATGAAGGCAAGGAACCAATATATTATTGAATTTTTCCAAAGCAAGAAATATGTAGCAAATAATTTAAAATATTCCCTGGTTTAGGTGAACTAGCTGTTTCTTTTTTAAATTTAAACATTTCTTTTTTAACGTATGTTGCAGATTTAACAAATTATACATGATAACCTTTCTGAACTCAAAATTTGACTTCCAGTTTCAGTTGTTTCTGCCTGAGCCGTGGTTGCAGTAGGGTAGGCTACAATTGAGTTGATGTTCTGTTCCTAGCACTCGATGGGGTTGTAACCCTGCTCCGTAGAAGCCAGGGTCCGTGACTCAGAGACCCAGAGGCAGCTTGAGGATAAGGAAGTCCAATTAGAGTCTCAGCATCACCTACCTCAGCATCCAAACGATTGTCAGAGCTAGTCCGGTAGTCTTGCAGGCCAAGAGTCCTGAAGGTGTTAAGGGAAACAAGAAGGGTCCATGGACAACCAGAGTGACAGGTTCATTTGAGTTGAGGGTGGGCTGAGAGTTCCTGAGGAGAACAAAAACTCACTGTGACATCATGGAGTTGAAGGTCCATCCCAGTAGTCACTGGGAGGGACAGTGTCAGTGTGAGAAACCTTAAATAACCCCATAGACATTAGTTCCCAGGAGGAAAAAGATGCCCAGGAAGGGGAGAGAGTAGCCACATTCCACAACATAATCAAGTTAGGACCTTTATTTATTTGTTTGTTTGTTTTTCTAGTTCTGGGGCTTGAACAGGGCCTGGGACTGTCTCTGAGCTTCTTTTGCTCCAGGCTAGCATTCTACTACTTGAACCACAGAACCACTTCCGGCTTTTTCTGTTCATGTGGTACTGAGGAATCGAACCCAGGGCTTCATGCATGCTAGTCAAGCACTCTACCACTGAGCCACATTCCCAGCCCAGGACCTTTTATTGATGTCAAGTATTTCAGAACCCAGAGGTGCAATACAGAAAGGAGACTTGAGATTTTAGCAGCTCCCAGCGGTGGCAAAATGCTGAGGGCAGGCTTGATGCTCCATGGCTAGAATTTTGGCCAGTTCCACAGGAGCCACGCAGTTCTCATCCGCATGGATGCAGCTTCTCAAAGACCTGACATCAGGCACAAGCAGCAGGGTGCACTCATGGCGCTTCAGCAAGCAGGCACACAGGAGAATCTTGGTCAGTCCTATTGCCCTCCACCCTAGGTCTAGAGGACCTCCGGCTCTGTACGGGTCTCCCGTAAGCAAATATTGCTTTGTTGGGAGTTAGCTCCGGCCTGGGGCTCACCTCTGGGCTAGGCGTCAGCCCCAACCTGGATAGGTCATCGTAGGACTGGCAGGCTCTGCAGGGTCCACATGGCCCACCAGCGCCGGGCTGCTTTGCCATAGTTGATCCACTCCAAGGTGGCAAAGTTGATGGCCCTATCTTTGAAACCAGCATGCAAGAGTAGCTCCTGGAGAGCAAAGCCAGATGGCAAAATCTGGACTTTCTTCCTCTGAATCGTCAGTGAGAATGATCTTCCACTAGCAAAGTCCTGATCTGGGTGAAGATGCCCGAGGCTCACAGAGAGAAGCTTTCCTCTTAGGAGCTCCACTACACAAGAAATTCTGGTGGGGATGCCGGATTTTATTCCTGAGTGGCCCTGCACCCAGTCAGTACCACTCCCACCTGAAGGAATCACAGAACTACCTCCTAGTACCAAACCCCATTTAATCCATACTACCCTTTTCTTAACCAATCCTCTTTCTGTGTGTGTGTGTGTGTGTGTGTGTGTGTGTGTGTGTGTGTGTGTGCCAGTTCTGGGGCTTGAACTCAGGGTCTGGGGCACTGTCCCTGATGTTTATTTTTGCTCAAAGTTAGCACTCAACCACTTGAGCCACAGCTCCACTTTTGCCCTTTTTTGGTAGCTAATTAAAGCTGTGTCTCCTGGACTTTCCTGGCATGGCTAGTTTTGAACCTCAACCCTCACATCTCAACTCCTGAACTGCCAGGATTACAACCATGAGATGCTGGTAGCCAGCCAAACCAATCAATCTAAGAGTTTGAAAAACAAAGGGTGGGCAAAATTGTTCTAATATCAGCGTTTGAAGGTATCTGTATGACCAAAGAGTTATTTCTACAGTTTCTGAAAAGAAAAACTCAGTAAGAACACACACAGTGGTGAACTTTATGCACCTAACCACAGCTCTAATGCAGAGAAAACCAAAACTGACTGTTTTAAGGTAAAAACCAAGAAATTTGTAGTTGTGCTGGAAGTTTGGGATTTTAACATCATTCTCTAGAAAAGTGTAGCCCAAAGGAAAATTAACAATTTTATGGGTGTCAATGCTTGTAATCCTAGCATTTAGGAGGATAAGATCTGAGGATCACTGAAAACCAGCCAGGTCAGGAAAGTCCCTCAGACTCTTATCTCCAATTAACCACCAAAGCCAGAACCATCCTTGACTGAAAAAGTTAAGGGACAGCATCCAGGCCCTGAGTTCAAGCCTCACTGTGTGTGTGTGTGTGTGTGTGTGTGTGTGTGTGTGTGTGTGTATGTGTGTAACTCTGAACACCTTTTAAAACCCTCATCAATATCTCATCATTGATATGCTGGTTACGAAAATTCAACATGAGTTTGTTGGGGACACACCAGAGTTGAAACATAGCTGATTCTCTTAGATTAGTCAGATTAAATTGTATTTTATAGGACTGAAACATGGCCCACATTACTGTCAGCTTAGCTGACAGATTGATGTTTTCCTGTCTATAGCCACAAGATCTCTCTCTCAACCCAGCCCATTCTGAAACAAGAAGTCTTGACCATAGAGGCTCTTCCTCTATATTCTCACAGCCTTTCATCCTTGTTGGTGGTCGTGGTAGTGGTCATGGGGTTTGAACTCTATCCTGTATGTTCTCCTTTAACTCTTTTACTCAAGACTAGCACTCTACCATTTTAAGCCACAACTCCACTTTCATTTTTCTGGTGGTTAATTGGAAATAAGACTCTTATGGACCTTCCTGACTGGGCTGGCTTTAAACCTTGATCCTCAGCTCTCTGCCTCCTGAGTAGCTAGGATTACAGGCAGGCATGAGCCACCAGCGCCTGGCCAGCTTTTTCTTTTGAGAACTTACCATTGTACAATCTTTCTGTGGGCCATTTAGACTCAAACATTTTTTGAAATTTTTTCCAAGTTCACAAAATGTTTGCTTCACTTATAGAAATATTTTTCTCAAGTATGTAGAATCATACTGTTGACATATAATCATGTATGACATCATTGTTCATGACAAGACTTTGTATTAATTTTTCATCGCTATAATGAAACATTTGGGGCTTATTGACTTTATAAAGCTAATTATCTTGCACTTTGACTGGCTTAAGACTCTGCATTGGCTCAGCTCAATTCTAGTACACCTTTCTTATTTATCATAGAGAGAGCATGTGTGGGAAGAATCACAGCTAGAAACAGCAAGGCAGAAGATGGCCTGAGTCCCTTAATACATTCTATGGTTATTTCTAAGTTGAGCTAACAACCTAGCACTAAGCATCACAATGTAAGGGTTCCACCACCTCATCATCATATTAGGGATGATGGAAAGTACAGTCATTAAAGAAGCTACCCTTTAAATGGGTAATGGTTTCCTTCACTTTCATGGTGCTAGACACTGCATTTCCATTGTGTTAAAGATAAGGTATCTGATTATTTAATTTGTCATCCAGTATAATATCATGGAAAAGTTAAGTTTTGCAATGAATTGTGTCTCCAACTCTCCTGCATTAAAGAAATGTTGTTAAACTGATAAAAGGCTTAGCTGTCAGCTATTCCATTGGAAAGAGATCTGTAAGTAAGAAATCATGGGGTAAAGGTAAAATCTAAGGAACAGCCTGAATAGACCTCCAAAAAAGCAAGCACTCTATTCTGGAAGGGTAAAACAATACAAAATTTCAAATCCATTACAAAAGGTAATTACATAGACAGAAAATATTCCAGTAGAGTTGAAATCAAACTCTTTCAGAAAGAAAAACTTTCAAACTAAAAGGTCAAAGATGGGTATAAGCTTGAGATAAGTCTATTTTAAGAGACTTGTAACTTCTATGCAAAAGCTGGAATAAAAAACGTTAATCCATCTGAATACATTTATGAACATATGTCCATATACTACTATATATAAAGCATATTGATTTGAGAAGTCAGAAAGAGATAAAAAATAACAGAAAATCCCAATCTTCTACACTCAATTCCTCTCTGCAGAAAGACTCTTTAGGTATATGCATATCAACATATAATGGCCATATTCCCAATCCAGACACTGCACTGATAATCAATGATACTAATGCTTATATCACCTGATAATTTTTGAGAGTAATTATAAATGTACAGCCAACACAGAAAAATTCATTTCACTCTTTAGAGGGTAAATCTTTGCCTTTTCATTCTATTTACATTTTAAAGTTAATACTAAAGAAATTATATATTATATCAAAACTGAAAGCAGAAAGATAAAATCAAAGCATGAATTTTTATATGATCTACCCCAAGGAAAATGAGAAATGTAGAATTAGTAAGACACCTTGCTTTGGGGAAGTGGTGTTTTTTTTTATGTTTCTGTGATTCAAGTCTTTTCTCTGAAAAGATCAGTAAACTACAAGTCATTTTGAGGTGAAGTTGTATGACAGTATTTATGTCATTAAATTACATTTAAACTTCTCTAAAAAAATAACTATAGGAAGTGAGAATTTCCCATTATGTTACCATTTGGTCCCGAAGATCTCTCTGGGAAGAGGGAGATTAAGAGTGTCTAATACTATGCATGGCTAGCAGTGCACATAAGAGAGAGTTGGGAATAAATCCATTGTTTATTTCCCATTTGGAGTCAACTATGGCCATTGGATGTAGGAAATTTTCACTCAGAAAAAGAATAATGTTGAATCTGTTTCAGCTGAACTTCATTCTTGAGATACTAAATACAATGTTCCTTAGTCTTCACATGTATGATGGTTCTACTCAGTCCTCCCTCCACTGGTCCTTGGGCTTGAACTCAGGGCCTGGAAACTTTTCGTGAGCTATTTTGTTAAAGACTATCACTGTAGCACTTGAACCACAGCTCCACTTCTGGCTTGTTTGTGATTAATTGGAAATAAAATTCTCACAAACTTTGCTGCCTATATTGGCTTTGAAGTTCAATCCTCAGATATCAAACCTTTGAATAGCTATGATCATAGGTGTTGAGCCACCAGCATATGGCTCGTTCCCCTATTTTTACATCTAAGGTCCAAATTGAGCAGCTACTTCTTGCTCATTGATAATTTTCTGCTATTTATTAATATCAGGATACAAATAAGATATTGGGTATTTTATGAAATATTGACTAAATTTAATTTCTTAAATATACTTAACAATGTAGACAAAAGTAATTAACTTTTTAATGAGTTTCAAGGTTGTTTCCAAATTTTAAAAATTATACAAAACAGTCAGTGTTTTGAAGACATACAAGATTTGTGAACTCTGATGATTTTTCAGTTTTATATTTCTATAACTAATTGACTTTGAGTATTCTGAGCAGGCTTGTCTACATGTAGGGTGCATCAGTGTAAATCTTCATTCAGCTCGATTCTTACTGCTTTTGAGAAACTAACCAGACCTAAGACAATGTATGGCTTCAGTCAAGTGACGTTTTGGTTATTTCATTTACTTTTGCAAGGCTTGATCTCAAAATCTGTAACCATATGGCGTATCTTCTGCTGGCTCTCTCAAATTTATGGCTATGTTTGTTGTCTCTCACTTTCTGTCACACCACGGCTTGGTCTCTCTTGTTCTTTGTGCATCTCACGTTCATTAGGAGTGGGAAAGGATGAGAGGAAAGGTTAACTCTTGTCTAATTTTGAATAAACTAGTATTTGGCTTTTATTTCCCCTTTTCCTCTGAATTATTTGTTAACATCATTCTAGAAATCTATCCTATTTTTTATTTTATTTTTATTGTCAAGGTGATATAGAGTTACAGTTACATAAGTCAGGTAATGAGTACATTTCTTTTTGAACAGTGTCACCTCTTCCCTCATTTTCTCCCTGTTTTTTCCCTCCCAAACAATCACCCTAGCAGTTGTATAGTTTATTGTCAACATCGTGTCCACTATCACTGTTGAATTAGTTTACCCCTTGCCCACCATTTCTGTGCTTCCTCTTCCCCTCTCCAAAACAGATACAAGACAAAAAGTACAGAAATCAAAAACAATGACAAGAGGAAAAAAAAACACAAAAAGTAAAATAAAAAACTGCTTCTTTCCATTTCTTGGAGTTCATTTTAATAAACATCATTTTATGTGATCATATGCACATAGCTATCCTATTTTGAAAACACTTTTGCTAGGTGTTTGAAGAGGAAAGTACTTCACCTTAGAGATGGGATGTTTTGTTGATCTCATTTCATGGTAGAGCTGCATTTTCTTTTTTTGGGGGGGGGGGAGGAATATTATTGTAGAAATATGAAAGAAACTATTATTTATCACTATTTTATGTGAGCTTCTATATCTATCCTTGCCAAACAGAATGTTTACCTATTTAAAATGAGTGTTCCTGAGACTTTAGAGACAAAACACTCTACTTTCAACAACCTTTTGTACACTGGCCCCAAAGTTCCTATGGCATTCATTCTCTATTTATAAAACAAAACACTAAGCTATAGGTCACATACTATGTGTCAGATGCTATTTCAGGTGCCTAAAAACAGAGCAAGAAATATCTTTCAAAGGAATAAATGGCAATACTTTTGCCTTTAAGAATTTTGTATTAGCCAGATGCCGTTGGCTCACACCTTAATCCTAGTTATTCAGGAGGCTAAGATCTGAGGATCATGGTTCAAAGCTAGCCAGGGCAGCAAAGTCTGTGAGACTCTTATCTCCAATAAACCACTCAGAAAATTGGAAGTGGTGCTGTGGCTCAAGAGGTAGAGCACAAGCCTTGAAGCTGAAGAGCTGAGGGACAGCACCCAGGCCCAGAGTTCAGGCCCCAGGACAAACAAATTAAAAAGCAAAAGAATTTTGTATCACCAGGCCCTGAGTTCAATTTCCAGGAAATGGACAAAAGATATAAATAAATAAAACACAAATAAATAAAACACAAGTACAAATACCATGCTTGCCATGGTGGCCTATGCCATTAATCAAAGAAGAGGATAAGACAGGTGAATTTCAAGTTCAAGACCAGCCTGGGCTACATCTCAAAGAAAAAAAAAAAAAGAACTTCGTATCTAAGAAATAGGCATACATATTTGAAAATAACTAAAAAAGATAAATACATGTTATTATGTATGATAATATCCTATGATAAGTTTACATAATAATTTTACAACATACTTTATAAATATATTACAGTATCTACCTGTTACAATAAAAATTTTTAGAAACTAAGAAAGAGAATAGCCCAGGGAAAATTTAGGAATGTTTCAGTATAACAATTGATCAAGATCTTGAGAAAAAAACAAGAAAGATATCAAAGAAGTAGAAGAAGGAACTATATGGCTTAAATAACTATAAAGGCTCCTTATCTGTAGAGCCATCTACCTTAACTTTTTTATTAATGACAGCATTCTGCTTCAGTTTCTTCTATTGTATTTTTTAATATATAAACATTTTAAATGGTCAAGGTCAGATGTAGGGTTGTGTTGGCATGTAGCCAATATTGAAGTGATTATGGAGGAGGTGGGAGGAAATGAGATCAGAGCAGGCGCAGAGGGGAGGGTTGAAGACCACTGGGGATGAATTAAATACTATGAAGATGCTGGCTTTCAGTCCAACTTAGACACAAAGCCAAGAAAGGATGTTGAGCAAAACAGAGACACCACACCCAGCAATTCGGGCAAGAGATGATGATGTCAGCAGGAAAGAGCTGAGAATTGGTGGTAACCTGGACATGTGTGGCTTCTGGAGTTGATAGGTTTTGGTGAGAGTCTGTATGGACAGTAAATGATGACTCCCAAGAAAATCTCAAACAATGTGGGAAATTACACTGCACACCTCTCCTGCATTTCATGACCTTGAACTCAGAGTTCATCTAAGGCCCCTATGGGAACAGCTGATGCCACTTCTGCAATAGCTTTCTCATGGATGTCTTTGTCACCATGTCACTTTTATCAATGTTATGTTTGTCCTATTTATTTCCTTCCTGAAATTCTTTTTTTTTTTTTTTTTTTTTTTTAAAAGCCTGGGGTTGGGAAAGTAGCTCAGTGGCAGAGCGCTTGCCTTGCATGCTTGAGGACCTGGGTTCGATTCCTCAGCACTACATAAGCAGAAAAAAAAAGCCAGAAGTGGTGTTGTGGCTCAAGTGGTAGAGTGCTAGCCTTGAGCTCAAGAGCTGAGAGACAGTGCCCAGGCCCAGAGTTCAGGCCCCACGACCGGACCTCCCCCCCGCCCCCCAAAAAAGCCTGCTCTACTAAATCTTTCTTATTTCCTCCTTTTCCTTAAGCTTAGTTTCTGTAATTTCAATAAGATTTAGAGAGAGGTGATAAATACATGTTCAGGAAACCATGCATTTTCTATTTTAGTTATTTAAGAAAAGAAAAATCTGCTCACTGTTTAAAGTAAAGCATAACAATGTCCTTTTCCTTAATGTCTTTAACATGGATGTGGTGAAGAAAATATGTACTGGGTTTTGAATTTAACTGCCAAGCAACCGTAATAACTCAAATAAGAAGGCGGTCTGATTTCTCTCTTATAAACAAGTCCAGGCTCCTAATTCATGTTTGGCATAACAAATCCAGGATGAACAGGGTCCAGGCTCCCTTTCTGCTTTGTCATTTTAGTAAGTGGCTTTCCTTGTTAAGGTTATCTTCATCATCACCCACATGTATTACATACCCATGTTCTACTGAGAAGACAAAAGTTAGGGGCACAGGCACTAAGGGATACATGGTACCTACCTGCTTCTAAGATTTGCCAGAAATAAAAAAGTATCCTTTTTTTAAACAAAAACATAACAGACAT
Source organism: Dipodomys spectabilis (assembly GCF_019054845.1). Taxonomy (NCBI): domain Eukaryota; kingdom Metazoa; phylum Chordata; class Mammalia; order Rodentia; family Heteromyidae; genus Dipodomys; species Dipodomys spectabilis. The sequence continues at coordinate 2,413,988 of NW_024870840.1, forward strand.
TTGTCAAGAAATCTCTATTACCTTTGCTCTTCAAATAATTTATACTATGCATTTTTCAAAGAAAAATTTAACTGTAGAACTTTTAAAAATGACAAAGTATCACATGATATGAAATAATATTGAAGTTTCACATGAAAGCATGTATCCTTGGAATTGGTTATCATTGGATAGAGAGGCAGACAGATAGAATTAGTGAAAAAGAGAGATAAGATAGATAGATAGATAGATAGATAGATAGATAGATAGATAGATAGTAGATAGACAACTGGGAGGGAGAGAGGGAAAGAGAGTGAGAGAGAGAGAAAGCATGCTATGATTAGCAGCAGACTTTACCACAGAATGGTCTGAACTTTAATCCAAGTCCTAATACATGTATATGTAGTTGCTAATAAGATTCTGGTCAAGTCATTAAATTTCAATCTTCCTTTGTTTCCTAGTATGTCAGATATCACACTAATGATTTTTACCTTACATGTGAAGATTGAAATATTTCATGGGAAAAGTATACAGAAATGTCTAGGGACTGAAAATTATTTTAACAATTGCTACATAATCACTGTTGCTACTCAAATTCACCTCTTAGTTTATGACACTTTTTAGGATGTTTTTGTTTTATTTTGGTTTTATTCCAAGATCTCCTGAAATGCATGCAGGCACTTCTGAGGTAAAGATGAACTTAAATATGTTTATTTCTCTTCAAAGAAATAAAATGAATAAAGAGCACCATACAGAGATGAAAATAGAACAATATTATGTCTGAACAACAAAGAACCTCAGTGGTTGAGACCTGACAACATTTACAACATTCAGAAGAACATCCTATACATTTACGCAAATCCACTGTGACATGAACGGTCAGATTATGAAATTGCCCTTTTCTTCCAGTAAAATCATCTATTTTATACAAAGCTATCCAGTGGGAAAAATATTGTATAGATGAAATACTTTTCATCAACATCCAGAAAAAGTATACTTGGTCATGAGAAGATTTTTTTCCAGGTAATTATTCACATAGAAAAAATAGGCAGTTTCTTGTTTCTTGTTTTCTACATTTCCTACATCTTTAAATCAATAGATGCTCAAGTTTTTTGGCCTAATTTTTATTATCCCAAAGCAGATATACAAGGAGGTTTTAATTCAACATGACTTTTTGTGAGTACAATGGTCTGATGTATTTTAAATCATCTCTATATTACGTACGCCTGTATAATGTAAATGGTATGTGAAAAGTTATTTTATTGTTTAGAATAATGAAAAGAATACAATCTACACATGTTCAGTACAGATGGGAATTTCTTGAGGATCATCGGTTGGTTAAACTTACAAATGTGGAACTCAGGAGCAGAAATCAGGTTTTTTAAAATCTGAATATTATTTTCACTGCTTTTCATAGTTTTTAACTTCTCATCGCTCTTTCTTCTTTCCATTCATTTCTCTCTTCTTCTTTTCCTGCTATTAGCAGGAAAATAATTGCTATCAGCAATTATTGTTTGGTTACATTTTGCTTATTTATGTCAGTTTCTTGTCCATGACAAGAAAATTGATTCAAAAATGTTTTCAAATACCTTTTTCAAATGATGAGATTAAAAATAAGCATCAAATAAAAGGGAATTTTGAACCAGTAACATGTTGGATGGTACACAATGTATTTTATAAAATGATACTTCATACACACACATGCAGTATATGTTGCTTGGGAAAAAAATTAGACAGTTACAAATATACTTTCAGTTTTTTGCCCATAGTTTAGGACAGAAAATGGTTTTCTTTTTCATTGTGGTTATTTATATACTTGTCATGACCACTTATGACATGTCTTTTGAGACTTCCTATTTGGATTCCTCTAAATACATAAGGAAATGGAAGAGGTAATAAAATTTTTTGACGAGTAACTGGACAAGGGATCACAATAAGTTAGAGATTCTGAGGAAAATTAATTTGATACCATGAAAAATTTGGCTTATTTTTTAACATTGAACCTTTATATCCATATCTATCATAGTATAATAAAAGCAATGAGAGCCTGGTGCTCGGTGGCTCACACCTGTAATCCTAGCTACTCAGGAGGCTGAGATCTGAGGATCACGGTTCAAAGCCAGCCTGGGCAAGAAAGTCTGTGAAACTCTTATCTCCAATAAACCACCAGAAAAACAGAAGTGGTGCTGTATAGCCTTGAGCTGAAGAGCTGAGGGACAGTGTTCAGGACCAGAGTTCAAGCCCCACGACTGACAAAAAAAAAAAAGCGATGATAATTGCTTAATTAGTCAAGCTTATTTATCTATTGATATCATGTATACAATAGTATCTTTTAGAAGAGTACAAAATATTGAATTTATTCTATTTTTTTCAGAACTTTTATGGAATTTCCTTACTTTTGTCAATGTATAAAAACACATTGAATCAGGAGAAAGTATAATTAACTTTCCAGGAAACGTCATTAGTAACCAAGATTATTATAACTGATTTGTGTACCTTTAAGATTCTGGAATACTAACTGAAGCTCTAAAAATATAAACTTTAATATTTCTGGGGGCAAATGAAATATACCCACAGGAAAACAGAATTCATAACCATTCAAAGTAGTAAAATACTTCAGAGAATCAAATTCTGGGAGCTTGATTGTCTCCAAAATCCACACGACAAAACCACTGAGTAACTAATACATATAAAATATGGGAAAAAGTCATCATATGACATCTATTCAACTAAAGATCTTTATAATTTATACAGAAAAATGCTCAACCTTTGAGGTGAAATGCTAGTACTTTTCATTTTAAAATTAAGTAGAAACTCCTGAGACAATAGATCTATATTAAAATTTGCTGATTCCAAGTTATTTCCTCCAGAAACACACACACACACACACACACACACACACACACACACACACATCCATTTTTCCCCAAGCTGAATACAAAGCATTAGTTCTAAAAAAACAATAGATAGAAGAAGAAAATCTGTATGATTTTCATAATTTAGTTTCTATCCTTTCTTGTCTCAAGTGACTCTGTAGTTATAGTTCTCTATAAAATATGCAATTCTTTGCTTCCTCAAGCAAAATTGTTCTGTGTTCTTAGTGTCAGAAGGCAGGTGATTCAAGCTTGTTAAGTTACTAAAGGAATTTAGAACAGGGTCATGCTTTATTTGATAAAAGTTGTGCTAGAATAAGTGGTTATCTTTATACTTGTGGTTATTTTAACTAGTGTTCTTATTGTAAATGGCAATAAAATAATAAAAATGATTCTGTTTTTCAAAATAACATATAACATCTATAAATTTAGGTTTCTAACATGTTTTAAACTGATTTTAATTAGATTTGCATGGAAAGTCTGGGTAAAGTATTTATTAATATGCAAATTTAATACCAAACATTTGTTGCACAGCTAGTTATCTGCCAGCAACTATTCTGATCAATTTGACTGTAGCAATAAACAAACATTGTCCTCATGTTTAGGGGTTCTGATATGAGGATAAAGAGGAGAGAGAGATATAGACAATATGTTTTTATAAGGTTATACTATTTTCATATCATATGGATGATCCCATTAAATCAGACAACTGTCTGATAATGAGAAACAATCTACACTGTGGTAGTGGGCCCCATGAATAGTTGAAGGAAGTGTCTCATGTGCAAGGAACAACAAATACCAAAGTTTTCCAGAATGTGTTCTAATATTCCTCCAGAGATAGTTTGTGGAAGAGATAAGGCCACAAGGCTGACTTGAGGACAGTTATGGGACTATAGAAGCATTTAAGCATTTGCTCTGAGAGTTGTGAGAATATTTTAGAGGGTCTGAGCAGATTTAACTCCATAGAAAAATATTTACTCTTACTGTCTGGTGACAGGTGTATCAATTGTGATCATTATCTCAAGTGAAGAAATGAATATAACTTGCTTCCCCTATAATCACAAAATGTGGAACAGGCATTTATTGAGCTAATGAATTTTCAATGGATGGATGTAATCCCTAGAAGAAATAAACATTTAGAAGAAATGGAGGTCTGGGAATAGGTGTCACCAAAGGAAAGTTCAGAGGCTGACCAGGAGATCCCTCATTCTCTGTCTTCATACAGATGAGGGGAAAGTATCCAAGAGAATGATGCAACTTACTAGAGTCTGAGGACAAGCAGTTCTAGGACCATCCCAAGGACGAAAGGAAGGAATATGATTCAAGCTGCGCTGCTCACATGCTGCTCTTAAATCTCCACAATAAACATGGGGTGGTCTAGAAAAGCAGGAAGGAGACACAGTGATCTTGAGCCACTTTTGAAAAGTGTTCTTGCAAAGAGAGGAGCAGGAGATATGAATTTAAAAAATCAGGGTTGGATAGAGTATTACAAATGATTTTTAACACAATAAGCGTGCACATCTTTTCTATTCCTAATATATGTGAGCAAAAGTCATAACACCTTGGAGAGTGCTCTTCCTTAAAATAATGTAAATAGTTTATCATTAATCCTCTTATTCTTACAGCAAAGTAGCAATGAAAATTAAGACTCTAAGACAAGAAAAAGGAATCATTACTCCCCACCCCCATTTACCTTGCTTTTCATCATTTTTCAGTGATATTTTTGGAACTAGAACAATTTTAAACATGATTTTTCTATTGCTCTGTTTAAATACTCATTCAACTTCATTTATCCTATAGCATTGACTCCGAATTCTTTGGCATTTTTAACACTATAAAGGTACTACATCAAAGCTTTGGCCCCCTTGGCTGGATTCTTTTGATTTTGAATTATATCTATTTCAAACTGTATCTATTTTGTTATTTTTAAATATTTAAATGATAGAGCTAATGCATTTTCAGCTGTCTTTGAATCCCCAGGACATATAATAATTCTTTGGTGTATGAATATTTAAAGGGTGAATGACTGCTTAATATTAAGTTTAGAAATACCTCTATGAATTCCTCAGCATGCAAATTAAATTGATAATCTCATCTCTGACAACATTTCAGCACCTCTCTGCCACACTAGCATGCTGTGCTTGCTGGAGTGACAGTATGGTAACTTGGGAGGAAGTACTGTATAAGTTCAGTGGATATAAAAAAATGTTTGAGTGATTTCCAATATGAGCTTTGGAATTATTCACTTTGTAAGTACTAACTAAGTCTCTTAAAACAATAATCTTGCACAAGTGTTTAAATCCTCCTTCATCAGTAAAATGGGCATCATGGTTCATGATCCAAAGAAATTTTTCAAAGACAAATGAAACAGGTGAATTGCATAATCCTGCTGCAGATACAGAAAGGAGGGTAACAATTCCATTTGCCAACATTTCTAGTGTCTGCCACAGTTCATGACTAAGAATACACTTCAAGAATACACTTCAAGAATTTTGTAAAGATAGGTGCAAGTGAATGACATCTATAATTCTAGTTACTTGAGTCCAAAGGATCGGGCTGCAAAGTTAGAAAAGTCTCCAAGATTCCATCTCCATAATATCTAGCAAAAACTGGGCTGCAGATTCCCTATGGAAGTTGAGTGGATCAAGAAAATGTGGCATGTATACACAATGGAATTTTACCCCATCCTTAGAAGGAATAATAATATGTCATTTAAAGGGAAATGGATGGACCTAAAAAAATGTGTTTTAGTGAAGTAAGTCAGGCTCAGAGAGACAAGTGGCCCATTTTCTCTCATATGTAGAAATTACATCTAAAATGCAAATGTTCATGACAAAAAAACAGGCTCTGTGCATACACACAACAACTGACAAAAGCATGGTATAGTTAGGGAAGGAATCCAAAGACCTATCTTCTCTGAACAAGTAATGACTACCAAGAAGTGGCAATGTTCTGTGGGCAAAAGAGAGGAGTAAAGGAATGGAGGAAGGATGTCAAGTAAATACATTCATTAGATTCAATGTTCATTATAGTAAAACATGCAACTTGAAGGCAGGAATGGAAGGTGGAAAATGGGGAGGGGAGAATGAAGGAAGGGGTGACATGGACCAGGAAGCAAAGTATTGATACCTGACTTGTGAAATTGTAACTACTTTGTATAACTACTTACTTTTTTTTAAAAGCTGAGCTTGAATTGTGACTAAAATGGTAGAGTGCTAATTGAACAAGCATGAGTAACTGAGTTTAAATCCTATACTAGCAAAAAAAATTCTGGAATTACAATGATGCTCATTAAAGGAACATATAGACATTACATTGTATCTTCACGCTTACTTCATAGAAGCAAAAATTTGCAAAAAATACATATATCTGCATATGTATATATGTATATCCATATATGCACATATATGTGTATGAATATGTGTTATATAGTATATATATATTTAAACGGTTATATATTATATATACATATATATTTGCTACTATGCTTATGTCTATATACACATATAAATGTATACATATTCATGTATATATGTATATATATTATGTATTTCTTGCTATTATATATACTATATATTCTTTCCTATTATATATACATATGTATGTGTATACAAACATATGTGTGTATATGTGTATATATAAAAATAGGTCAAAACAAAGTTCTAGAGCTCTAAGAGAATTGTCTGTTGCTCTTTGTTAAGGAATTAAGGTCACCTCTGATTTGTTCTTTTTTATCTTTTATTTTTATTATATATATATATTTATTGTAAAAAATGTTGTAAAGAGGGGTTACAGTTACATGAGCAAGGTAATGAGTACATTTTGTAGCAAGCATTGTTACCTCCTCCTTTATTTTCCCCTTACTATCCCCAACTCCTGCCGCCTTCCCCACCCTACATTGTAAAGTTCATTTTCAACATAGTGTCCTATACATCTCATCACTTCAATGGGTTAGCCTGCATTCCCATTTAAGCATTCCGCTATATCCCTTCCCCTCCCCAAATTACAAAAAATATATATACAAGATGTAGAACACGGCATCAAATCCAGTAAAAACAGAGGTTATACTGTGGGTGAAGAACATACAAGAGAAAAAAAAGAATCACATAGTGCATTATAAGTACATTAAAGACACTAGCAAGAAAGAAAAAAACCTCTTGTGTCCTTGTCTTGGGGTACATTTTACTTAACATTATCTCATGTGGTCATATGTACATAGCCTTTGACCTTCTCTGCTTCTCCTAAAGAGAGACTTCTCTGTGATCGATTGGGTAAATGCCCACCACCATGTTTATCTCAGTATTACTTATCATAACTAAGATATAGGACCAACTCAGATGCCCCTCAGTAGATGAATGGATCAAGAAAATGTGGCATATATGCCTCCATCAGAAAGAATGCCCCTCAGTAGATGAATGGATCAAGAAAATGTGGCATATATACCTCCATCAGAAAGAATGGCATTGCCTCTTTCGTTAGGAAATGTAAAGATTAGGAAAAAATATATTAAGTGTGGTAAGGCAGGCCCAAAGAAGCATAAGTCCCATGGCTTCCCTTGTTTGCAGTGACTAGTACATGTCTAGGACAAGCAGAGAAGATCAAAGGCTATGTACATGCAGCCGCATGAGATAATGTTAAGCAAAATGAACCATGAAGCCCAAGACAGGAACACAAGAGGTTTTTTTTTTCTTGCTTGCTAGTGTTTTTAATGTACTTACAATGAACTATGTGATACTTTTGTTTCTATTGTATGTTCTTCCCCCATGGTATAACCCCTGCTTTCACTGGATTTGATGCCGATGTTCTGCACCTTGTGTATACATTTTTGTAACTTGGGGAGGGAAAGGGATATTGCAGAATGCTTAAATAGGGATTCAGGCTGATCCAATATGCACAGGACACTATATTCAAAACGAACGTTACAATGTCAGGGTGAGGGGACAGGAAGTGTTGGGGAGGCGGGGAGGGAAGTGATAGTATGGGGAAAATAAAGGAGGGGGTAACAATGCTCACTATGAAATGTGCTCATTACCCTACTCATGTAACTGTAACCCCTCTGTACAACATTTTACAATAAAACATGATTTTATAAAAAAAGAGAAACTTCTCTGAAGAGGAAATAAGAATGGCAAATACACACAGGAAGAAATGCTCAACTTCTCTAGAGATAAAAGAAATGCAAATCAAGACAACGTTGAGATTGCACCTCACCCCAGTTAGAATGGCTAACATCAAGAAATCCAGTAACAACAGATACTGGAGGGGATATGGCCAAAAAGAAACCCTACTGTGTTGTTGATGGGAGTGTAAACTTGTTCAACCACTCTGGAAAGCAGTATGGAGGTTCCTCAAAAGACTCCACATAGAGCTCCACTATGACTCAGCAATCCCACTTTTGGGCATTTGCCCAAATGATCACAAAGAAGGTCATACCAAAGCTACCAGCACAACCATGTTTATCACAGCATTATTTACCATAGCTAAGATATGGAACCAACCCAGATGTCCCTCAGTAGGTGAATCAAGAAAATGTGGTGTATAAATATATACAATGGAATTTGCCTATGTAAGAAAGAATGACATTGCTTCATTTGTTAGGAAATGGAAAGACTTGAAAAAAATTACAAGTGAACTAAGCCAGGCCCAAAGAAATATAGGTCCTATGGTTTCCCTTGTTTTCAATGACTAGTTCATTATTTCTTCTTAGAACAGTGTTGCATTAAAGACTACATCAGGACAGGACAGTTGAGTAAGTGATGACATGAAGGCCAGCTTTGCTAGAGCTTGTATAGATGTAATCTTCAATTGTTTTCTCTTTGAAGAACATTCAGTTTATTTCCTCAACATCTGAACATGGCATTCCAGAAATTAAACTTTTTAAATATTTGAATATTGTAGTAATTAAATATATTAACCCAATGATAAATAAAATGAGATGAACTCAAACCTAGATTAAAATCCATTGAGACAAAAATAGAGAAACAATTATTGGAATTATTTGTGACTTGTAGCATCTAGGTCATGTAATATGCAAAAGCAATATTTCTCATTTAATTATTCTCAAGTCTGAAGGGACTTGAAATAAATTAATGTGATTTCCATAGAAGGTGACTACTGCATTTGAATGGTAAGACTAAGATTGCAGACAATTATACTAAAGGATTAACAAACCTAGAAAAGAATGCATAATTAATTCAAACCTACATAAGTCACAAAAGTCACAGGAATTCTACACAATGCCTGTGGAAACATTTAAAAATTATTTAATATATTTGACATATAAAAATGTGACAATGTCCTCAAAGAAGAGCTATTTTATTCTAAAAGAGAAATAAATCAAATTCTTCTAAATTTTTCTCCAGGGCAAAATGCAACAATTAGAGTTAATTTACTACAAATGTAAATATTTGAAGAAAGAGTTTTATAAATTTGTCATTTCAGTGCTATATTTATAGTATTCTGATATAGGTTATATTCAAATAGGTTCAACTCCTATACACTCTGACATAAGAGAAATCTGTTTCACTAACACACAGTGTTTCATACGTCATCTATCTGAAAAATCAAAGTGCAGCTGAAGGTTAAATTAATTGATTTGTAAGATCTTGACTGGCTTTAAAATTGTGTTATTCTGAGTATTTAAACTTACTTTAGATGAACCTTTAAAGGTATAATTTTTTGTTTTGTTTTATTTTCGTGTGTTTTTTGGGGATTTTTTTATAATGAAAATACCATACAGAGGGGTTACAATTACATGAACAAAGTAATGAGTACATTTCTTATCAAGCATTGTTGCCTCCTCCTTTGTTTCCCCTTACCATCCCTTCCCATCTCCCTCCTACTCCCCCCCATGCCAAAGTTGTAAAATTCATTTTACAACATAACATCTTGAACATCTCATTGCTGCAATGGGTCTACCTGTATCCCTATTAAACAATTTGTTTTTTTCCCTTCCCCTCCACAAATTATACCAACATCAAATACAGTGAAAACAGCAAAGGGAATGCTGAATCAAGCCCGACAGAAGGAACGGGAGTCCAAGGAAACCATAACCAATCAACTAAGTGATTTGAGAATGAACACTGAACACCAAATTATACACTGAACACCAAGTTCATACAAGACCTAAAACAAAGCTCCAACAAAGAATTTGAAGCCATCAAAGCTTAGGTATAATCTTAAGTTAAATAATGATTCACTTTTAAGCACTGGCAAATTTGTATTTTCTGAAAAACTATGTTCCTGATTAAATAAAGAACATTTATTCTTCTGGACTTAATCTAAAACTCAGTAAATGATTTATTAGTTCTAGGCATTTCAATTGTCCCAAAAATTCCATCATAATAATGGATACACACACCCTTTCTTTATTCTACCTGAAAATTGCAGTTTTCTACTTCCATAGTCAGAATCAATCACCCCAGAAAACACAACACTTCTATTGCTGTCTGTTCAGCAAGAAGCTTGAGGAGCCTGATGTGGCTCAGTGACAATTTTAATATTCAGTTCACCAAAATCTTTGTTGTGTATCAGAGTGGAAACATTCCCCATTCTGGAACTAATACCCATAGAGAAAGAGACTATAAAGTCACAGGAAGTAGGCAAGTGAAGCATTCTGTTAACAGTGGTGCCATTTACATTTTGATTGCTGAATTCTTGGTTCTATGAGTTCTTTCCATTGTCAAAACAGTGAAGAATATTGAGCACTGATTGAGAATATATAGAGAAGAACCTTGAACGAGGCCTGCAAGGGATTAGTACCTACTAAGTCCTCTGACTGAGCCTTCAAAAGTCTTTGATTCTTCTATCAAGTGTGTTGTGTGAGCATAGTAAGAAACATGTTAAGCCAGTGGATTCTATGTCTATGAAGTGAAGGCTTAATCAGAAGTAATGTGATGTAATAATTTGACAGTGGGTGAAGCATTATGTAATCCCACGGATAGCAGTTTTTGCAGAAGAATTTTGTAGAGGTAGGAAAGTTTATATCCCAAGTGTCTATTACAAAAACTGCCTCTCACAGGTAGAAACAAACCAACGTAATCAATCAGGGCCCCATTAGGCATCAGTGTTGGTTTCTGATATTCAGGACATAGTTTTCTTCTTATACACACCCTAAAATTATACTTGGATTTTTCAAGATCTTAATATAATTTTCCAGACCTTAATTTATGCTTTGTAGTATTTAGTGCCACACAAAATTTTAAACATGTATAATAATAGTCCCAATATTGTAAATATATATGTATATAATTGATTTTAAGACAGAAGTTAGTCAACTTTATGGTTTGTTTCTTCAAATAATTGAGAATCATATTAATACTATATTCCATATAGACGTTCAGTATTTTTAATGCAGATAAATTTTAAAGCCTTATAAAATAAAAAACAAATATAGTCTCTATTTTTGTGAGAATAATATTTCAATAATATGCTTGATTTCTTCTAGAGTTACTGATTTGGTTTCCTACATTAGTTTGATATCAGATTATTGTAGAAATCAATTCAACTTAATTAAAATTCTATAATAATAGTATTTTCTAGTCCGTTATCAAGTTTATTGTTCAAACTTTTCTCTAATTCATTCTTTGTACTGTTTTGAGTCTCCAATAATATTTTGTCTTTTGTATATCAAATGCCACAAAATTAGCAACATAAAACTATACCTATTCATTAACTCAGCTTCTCTCTGTCACAAATCAGGCATAACATAACTGATTCTCGGCCAAAAATATAACAAGATTAGTAACATTGAATGGGATGACTTTTCCGAAATTTCTTGGGGAAAATCAATTCTCAAGTTCATTCTCATTGAAAAACTTCCTTTTTTTGGAACTGTTATGAAGTTTTCTTATCTTTTTTTCTTTCCTTTCCTTTCCTTTTCTTTTCTTTTTGGATGTAAGCCAAGAGCGTCTGGCAGACCCCAGAGTCTTCTTTCAACCTTGTCTTGGGTCCTCTCCATCTTTAACACATTGGGCAGTGGCACAATGAGTCTTTATTATGCCTTGAATCTCAAGACTTCCTCTTTTGAGACCAGCCATCAAATCACTATATTTTAAGGAGAAGTCATTCTTGCATATACTTATGGAATTTAAGGTGGTGTTACTTTTTTAATATAATATGGAATGACTGAATGAAGGTAATGAATAAAACCTTCACTTCAAGTATTTAACATTCTGCAAAAGGAATTTTAGTTCACTTAGTGATATCAAAATAAATGGTACTCACCTATTTTAGATCTCTATCATGCTGTGCAGTTGATCTCAGACTGGGATATGATTAATTATACAGGTCTCTAGTTATTCACACACAGTGAGATGCACAATATGTATATGGGTCTGATCATATACAATAATATTTATTGAAATAAACTCCAAACAAGAGGATTTTTCTTTTTTCCATTTTTGTTTACTTTTCCTTTGGTCTTGTTTATTTGTTTTTCTTTAGGAGAAAAGGGGGGAAACAAATGGTGGGATGAAAAGTGAATTAATGCATCAGTGATACTCACTAGACACCATACTGAAAATAAACTATACAACTTGTTTTGGGGGATAGAAGGGAAAAACTGGAAAAGAGAGTAAGGGAAAGGGAGACAATGATCAAAAAGATATGAAAGATATGTTTATCTGAATTAAGGAAGGCAAGAACAACTAAATGATGAGACAAAGGACAAAGTGGGAACCAATGCAACAGCAATACTCACAAGACAATAGAAATGAACTGTACAACTTGAGGGGTGCGGGTTAGGCAAAGTGGGAGAAAAATGAGAGAGGAGGTAACAAGTTGGACAAGCAAATTACTCACTACCTTATGCATGTAACTGTAACCCCTCTGTACATCAGCTTTACAACAACCATAAAATGTAAACAAAAATCTAAAGAAAGAAATTAATTCTCCTGCCTGAAAGTGTACCATTTGACACAGGGTACATTCTTCCCTTGCTAACCAAGGAGAACTGCTATCCTATTCTCTGTTTCTTTTGAGTTCAGTTGTTTAAGATGTCATATACAAGTAAAAACAGAATGTATCTGTATTGAATAACAGAATAGTCTTCCTTCATAAGCCTGAGAATATCTCTCTGTCTCTCTCTGTCTCTGTCTCTCTGTCTCTGTATCTCTCTCTGTTTCTGTCTCTCTCTCTCTCTCTCTCTCTCTCTCTCACACACACACACACACACACACACACCTTATTGGATGCTTAGGTTAATTTTATAAATTGGCTCCTGCAAATACTCTTGCATTAAAAGGGCCTATGTGATTAGGTAGATAGTCTTCCTATATTAAGCTCAAACCAAGGCATTTGTATAACATAAATTAATTATACTAATAAAATCCATACTACTCCCTGTATCCGGTATCAATACATGTCAGAGATAGTATTTCTGCTTTCCATGATATCAAATGATATCCATGAGATCACCTCTCAAATTAATGTATTCTTATATCGTCCCAGTAAGTTGAATTCCAGTCATCAAAATAACCAAGGCAGATAATTTGGATTGATTCAGTCTTGCACCACACACAAGCAAGTTGTAGCAGCTGAGTGAACATTTCTTTCTTTTGTCTTACCTTTTTAGATATTTTTATAATATTTGCACATGAATTTGTAATTCTGGCTAAAGCAGAATTCTTTGGATGTTGAAGTCATAGTTTTTTTAATATATATAAGTGTATATATATATATATATATATATATATATATATATCTCATTGTAAAGATACACTGTACAGAGGGGGTACAGTTACATGAGGAGGGTATTGAGTAAACTTCCTATTGAGCATTGTTACCCCCTCCTTTGTTTCCCCCTACTATCCCTTCCCTCCCTACATCCCCAACTTCTCCCTCCCCACTCCCTAAAGCTGTAAAGTTCATTTTCAACATAGTGTCTTGTATATCTCATTGTTACAATGGGTCAACCTGAATCCTTTTGTCAGCATTTTGTTATTTCCCTTCCCCTCCCCAAATTAGACATTTCTGGGGGATAATCTCTACTTTTTATCCCAACTATCACATTCTTAAGTTGGACCTATATATAAAAGCTTATGGTCCTGCACTTGCCCCTTCCTGTTCATGGGCTAGTCCCTCCTTATTTTAATGACTTTTCAGACTGTAATCAAATCTAATTTCTCAAATTGAATTAGATTATTTCATCTCCATAACTATATTTTAGATCTCTTTTGTGATGAATTTCAATTCTTCAATACACTAATGCAAATCTGTAAAAACTAGCAGACAGTGTAAGATAAATTTGACTAGATTACAACAAACATTTAACAAATCTGTTTTGCCTAAATTACTGAAATTGAATTTTAAAAATCAAATCACTTGTATTTCATGAGCTATGGCATCTGCCAGTTTACCACAACTTCTGTTCCAAAGACATTACAGGTTTCACAAGCCATTTCACACATTTCTGCCTTGACACAGCTGTTAGCTATTTTTGTAACGCCTTTTCTCCCTTTGTCACCTCGCTTTTCAAGATCCTTCTCAAATGTTTCCTTTAGTGTGAACTCTTCTATGATATCCCTAAATATTTTAGTCATCTTCTATTTCTATCATATTGGTGAGCTTATGAAATTACAAGTGATATAATCATGTTAAGAAAAAAACTTTCAAGCATAAAGCTTTTGTAACTTCAAAAGCTTTTAATACATCTTTTAAAAGATGACAAGCTGGAAACACTGCCTTTTCCATAGCAAATTAGAAAAAGGAAAAAATAACAGGCTAGAAAATAAACATAATCTTGCTTCATAAACACGAATAATAACTTTGGGGCTCACTTTACGCATAAAAAGCAGATGGTTTCTACCTCAGTGGATAAATAGCCTTCAAGGAGATGCACAGAAAATCATGACTACTGATAGATGGAGATCAACAGTAACAGTAACTCAAGCCTGACAGGAATGAAGACAGAAAAGTGGGAAAGAGCCAGAAAGAATCTATGAACTCCGCAGCAGGTGATTTGCTGAAATGTCCACCCAGAGGACTATTAGTGGTAACCAGGGCACCTTCATTTAAGCAAGGATAGTGAGGGTGAGATTTACTGGGGAATGGTGACATCTGATAGGAATAAGTGCAGGGAAACCCCTGAAACACTATATTGAATTCTCAAAGATAAGAGAATTCATTTCTTTTTCTTTTTCTTTTCTTTTTTTTTTTTGGGGGGGGGGGGTCGGTTGTGGGGCCTGAACCCTGGGCCTAGGCGCTGTCCCTCAGCTCTTCAGCTCAAGGCTAGTGCTCTACCACTTGAGCCACAGCACCACTTCTGGCTTTTTTCTTTTTGCTTATGTGGTGCTGAGGAATCAAACCCAGGGCCTCAGGCATGCAAGGCAAGCGCTCTACCACTGCGCCACTTTTCCAGCCCTTAGCTTGTTTTTTTTTTTTTTTTTTTTTTTTAATTTTATTTTATTTGTGAACATACTGTACAGAGGGGTTACAATTACATGGGCAGGATAATGCGTACATTTCTTACCAAGCATTGCAGCCTCCTCCTTTGTTTACCCTTTTCATCCCTTCCCAGCCTCCCCCCTCCCCCCCCCAATCCCAATCCTTCTCCTCCCCCCTCTTCCCCCCCCCCCACCCCGACGTTGTAAAGCTCGTTTTGGACATGACAACTTGTACTTCTCGTTGTTGCAACAGGTCCACCTGTATCCTTAAACGCCTTGTTGGTTTTTGAGATAACATCTCACTAAATTTTGCACTGGCTGGCAATGAGACATGGTCTCTCATTCTCTTACCAATGCCATTTGTGTACATAGTATTACAGGTATGTACCACCATGCTTTGTCCAAAGGTAGTTTATATTCTTACATGGCCAACTATACTTGAAAAAATTTACCTTCTGAGGAAGAATTTTGCTCCCAGTGAGTTAAAAGTAGATAACGTAAAGTTACTACTGCACATAATTCAACCAAGAGATTCTACAATATTAACCCTGGGCTAGCAAAACATAATTCTGAAATATAATATTCTGTGTCACACATGCCCACAAAATGACTATTAATAACTTAACACCACAAGAATTTTTTATTGCTGTTAATCTAAGCTTTATATTTTTAATAAAATTAATTAAGTTCCCTGACATGTAGTTTCATGAGGCATGCACCCAAACTAATTAAGCTTGTTTCTTAGGGATTTGTGACTTACAGTTGATTGACTCTGTGACTGAATTACATATTAATCTTTTAGGGTTATAACTCCTAATATTTTGGCTTTCTGATATTCCTTTTACAACGTGATATTTTTAAGAATTGTAGAAACTAGTGTGATTTCCAGTGCATGAATGCAAATTAACCCCAACATTGGCAGCACAGTCAGCCTTATAGCAAGAGAAATGATTGGTTTGAAAATGTTAGTTGTATTAGGACTATCTTGTAATCATCACTAGTCCCTTAGTTATCTAAGGGCAGATAATTCAAGTATACACAATCTATAGTTGCATTAAAAGAAATAGAGAAGCTGTAATGCAATCTTTTCTATATCTGATAATGTGGTTCATCCTTGCTTTGATAATTAAGATGAACAAAATTCTATTGTCTCCAAATGTTGGAAAATCAAATGTTTGAGGTGAAATCACCTTGAACATCTAGACACAGAAGCATTGGAAAATTTTTAATCTATATCAATAACTTTCTCTACCACTCCTGTCTCTTCCACCACCAGCCAACAATTGACACCATATGCTCCCAAGGATACAAGGAGTTTTTACTTGGTGTGCAGCTAAATGTGATCTTTGTCCATGATATGTGGTCCACTATCAATAACCTCATTCCTTATATAAAGAGATATCCAAGGTGCCATCTATATATTTCCCCTCCAAGATTTCCTTTATGATAAAATGATCCAACTGGAAGTGAACTCCTTCCTTACTATTAAAACCCTTTTAAGTTTTTATTTTGAGGGTTTGGGGAGGGACAAAACATTTTGCCAAGGAAACCAAAAGATACTCTAGCTCTTCCTCTAGAAATGGTTTGAAATTTTGAAATTTTGACTTTCTCCAAGTGTCTACCATCGTAGACAGTTATCATTTTACCAGCTTGCTTAACGCCTGAGCCATTAAGTTGTCTCCATAGTAATATTTTGTGGTAAGACTTTTAAAGATAAATTTTCATTGTTCCTTCTTCAAAACAAACAAACGAATAATACTGAGCTGATGCACAGAGCAGAGCCCTAGGTGTCTCCTTTTGACATCTCCACCATGAAAACGAACTTAACTTCAGAAGATCTGAAAGATTACCTATTAAATTATGTTCTATATCCTGTTTCTTTCTCAAAGTTCTCTGCTTATTAAAACGTGACTGTGTGATCTCCTGTGGAATGTCAACACATTCTCACTTGAATCTACAATTATAAACTCCACAGAGTAAGTCATTTTTTTCATTATGTAGTTCTCATAGGCATGCTACTTATTTGGTTGAGCTCATTAATTATGTTCTTAATTCAAGCCTAGTTCTCTGTCATGTAGACCTCTGCATCAATTTGCCATACCAAAGCATTCCTCTGCTCTTGTTAACAAATGTCAAGGTCATTTCTTCCATCCAAACCTTTTCACCAAGCTACTGTGAAAGACCACGTCCAACTGCACATACTAGGTCCAAGGAATCTTCCCAGCTCTCAGGCACAGAAACTGACCTGCTACACAATCTTCAGGATGTAGCGCTAAGAACTATAGTTAATACATTTCAACAGCTAAAGTATTTATCTCTTCTGTTCTGTTATGTGCCTCCAGCGTTTTCAGACCTCTGACTAGAAAGAGACAAATGACACTGTCTCCCTCCCAAAAAAGTCAAAAGAAGTAAAATGCAAATTTTATTTCATTTCTTCTTATTGTAAATTAAAGACCTGATTGACATTAAGAGACGGACAAGGAGAGTGTGTGAGGTTTCTTCCAGTGAAGAGTAAACAGAGTGAAAGCTCCTGCTGTTTCAGCTTCTAGATCAATGAGGAATTGTTCAACGGGAAGCTTAACTAAATCTCTATAGGCACTGAAGTACTAATGCACATGCACCAAGAAGCCATAGGTGTGTACACACACACACACACACACACACACACACACACTTTAAAAGCTAACTATAAACTGTGCCAGTAGTTATTTTTATTTTAAATGTATTAAAATATATCTAACATAAAATTTACTATGTTAAATTTACCTTTCCCTGGAAATTTTTATTGTTTCATTTATGAAGTGACATAAATATTGAGTCAAATGCTAGTCTAAGGATATCCATTAGTCTGAGTCAATCTCATCCCATTTTCTTTTTCTTTTGCTAGATATGATCACAAACAATCAATTTTTGACTCTAGTAAAAGTTCTGCTTGTCCATTTGCTTTTTCCTCTGATTTATTCTCAAGAGGTCCTAAAGCATAATTGTGAATGAATGAATGAAAGAAGGAAGGAAGGAAGGAATGGATATTGCTTAGGGACCACCTTCCAAACCATTTTGTGGTATGGACCTTGAAAAAAAGTACTTACCTTGAAGTGGAAAAATATCTATTAGGAAGTATAACATAAGTACACGTGAAAAACATTTTAATGAACATAAAGGGACTATTTTGCAACTTGTTCTTTCCACTCGTGTCTTTCTTGAAACGTGATTCTATGCATCATATAACACCATAAATAACATATTAGTTTTGTAAGTTTTATGGCAGATAAAAAATGACATTTTATTTAAACTTTCCATATTATTAAGAATATTATTATAAACATCTGCCACCTCTATCTTTTTGTGCATGAGCCACACTTCTCTGAGGTACATACCAAAACAGAGCCGTTACTTGCTAATTGAGGATCTGTTTTAAGATTTATTATATGTTGTCAAAGTGACAGGTGTGTAATTTTTCTCAAACGACCATGCAATTGTCACCACTTGTTATTGTAAGACTTTTTAATGCTTGTCAATACGTGATGAGAAAAAACTGTTCCACTGTGATCTATCATTGTGTCCTATTGCCTCTTAAAACAACCAAGTGCTTTTGTCAGTTACTAGACAATAAAGATTCCACATATTATTGATCAGATTTTCTAGATTTTTCCATATTCTTCTTGTTTGTCTGTGTATGCTTCATTGAATTCTGAGCTCTATTTTTCCATTACTGCATTTTCTACACTTATTTCACCCTTTAACTTTGTGCATTTAGGTTTGTGCCATAGACATTTTATACTTAATGTAATAAATTTAATGAGCTTCATCATTATAGTTTATTACTTTTTAACATCATGTTAAAGAAATCCATTGTTTTAACGGGCGCCGGTGGCTCACTCCTATAATCCTAGCTGCTCAGGAGGCTGGGATCTGAAGATCGCGGTTCAAAGCCAGCCAGGGCAGGAAAGTCTGTGAGACTCTTATCTCCAATAAACCACTAGAAAACCAGAAGGGATGCTGTGGCTCAAGTGGTAGAGTGCTTTCCTTGAGCTGAAGAGCACAGTGACAGTGCCCAAGCCCAGAGTTCAAGCCCCACAACCTACCAAATAAAAAAAAAGAAAGAAAAAGAAATCCAGTTTCCAATCCTATAAGCACCTAATTCTATAAAGTGTAGAAGGACTAGACCTTCATTTCTGTTTTTATTAATTGTTATTATTATCATTATTATGATTTTAGTGCTGATATTGAGGTTCGAACTCAGAGCTTTTGCACTCTTGCTTAGCTTTCTTGCTCATAGCTGGCACACTTCTGAACTATATCTCCAGTCCAGCATTTTGTTGGTAAATTGGAGAAGGAGTAACATTTGCCTTCTTGAAATACAATATTCTAGTATGTGACAAATTAAGGGAAATGTGAAATATTCAGAACATATTTGATTATCATAATTGATAATAATGAAATGTCTTAATAATGAGCTATAACAATAATTGGAACAAATCACATAAGAAAATATTCCCAAAGAAATTTTGTGGCAACTATGAGTAAGAGATTAGTCAGTAATCATGGAACTGGTAGTTTCTCCAATTTGAACAGATTCCACAGGCTTCAACATCCAAATGTGCCCCTTAGGGTAATAGGTCCAGTACACTGAATTTGAAAAGCTGTGATAACTCATACTGCAGCTGCTGATTTATTGAGAATTCTACAGCTGGCTGAAACATGGATATGCTAAGTATATTGAGAATATAGTGTATCTAGTGAGTTTTCATCATTTCTAAATAAAGTAGTGACTAATTGAACCAGTAGTCTTGCCAAATGCATAATTGTTTCTAAATTTCTCTTCTATGACATTGATCCATTTTCTCATCATGAAACGTAAAAACAACTAGCCTCACTGCCTTGATTTGGACTACTTTCCAATAACATACTCAGTACTCCATCCACAATTTGTATTTTCTTAGATAGTCTCTTGCATTTATCCTTTTGAATATGAATTATGTCCTGCCTCAGCCTTAAAACATAAAACATGCTAGAATTCTACCAATATATACAATGGCAATGTACACATATTATATAGATAAAATATGTATTCCTTTTCCCTAACTGAAACCTTTGTTTTTCTTTGTGGTTGATCATAGTGCTTGAACTCAGGGCCTGGGCCCTGTCTTTGAGTTCTTTTGCTCAAGTCTATGTCTCTATCATTTTGAACCATAGTTCCACTTCTAGTTTTTGAGTGCTTAATTGGAAATAAGAGTCTCACAGGGAATTTTCAGCCCAGGCTGGCTTCAAACAACGATTCTCAGACCTCAGCCTCCTGAGTAGCTAGGATTATAGGTGTAAGCCCAGGGCCCAGCTACAAATGATACTTTTTATACTCAATTTTACCATCTTATGGGATGCATCTCCATTTGTTAAGGTTGGTATAGTTTTGTTTCCAATTTTATAGTATTTTTCAAATAACTTCCTTTCCATGACCTTCCTTAATATATGTATATCAAAATATTATTCTGAATTATATTGACTGAAGTTCTAATAATAAAAAAATCTAATCATTAATATTCATAGAATTAAGCCTTAATTACTTCTTCATATATGCATTTCATGTTAATGCATATTAGATTTAATTTGATAAAATTTTAAGACACATACATCTTTATTTATTTATTTATTTTTGTCAGTCGTGAAGACTAAACTCTAGGCCTGGGCACTGTCCCTCAGCTCTTCAGCTCAAGGCTATGGTGCCCTACCTCTTGAGCCACAGCACAACTTCTGGCTCTTTGCTGCTGATATGGTACTGAAGAATCAGACCCAGGGCCTCGTGCTTGAGAGGGAAACACTCTACCACTGAGGCACCTTCCCAGACCCGACACATAAATCTTTAATGGTGATTTTGATGCATAATTTTCCTTTCCCATTTTACATTTATCCTGTTTATTTCTGCAAAATCTTGCCATTAGTCCTAAACCAAATAGTTATCTCTAAATAAATAACTTTATACACCAAAGCATATGACATATTTTTCAGCAACAATATAAATTTTCACAACATAGCAACAGTGAATGTCCATGCATAGAACATGCTTTCAGGATAATGAGTTGTTCAAGTTACAGACTTGTTTCTAAATTGTTTCATGGCATTATATCTCACTTATATGCAGTAAACTGCAGTCTTGCTACAATCATGTTTAAGTTAAACTCTAAATTAAAAACTTCCCCCTTTTGATTTAGAAGCAGTCACTGCTCCTTTTATATAGAACTGTATAAACATTAATACCCATATTTCCATATAACCCAATGTTGTGTGATATACAAGGCCTTTCATGACTGGTTCTTTGCCTCATACCTTCTACCACATACATCAAACCATGTAACATACCATTCTTTATATTAATTTTCACTCAATTATGGACAAATGTGGATACAAAAATAAGAATCTCTGGAGGTAGAATCTAGAGGCCCTACTATTCAGACGCTATGTTAGGGAGGTAACGGCCTAACTTCAATTAAGCTAAACTTGCCCCACACTAGAACACTACCTTATGTCATGAAGACAAAAGAAATTTACTTTTCCTCTAGGCAAAGTCAGTTGTCAAGCATGGATGCCTATAACAGAATAAAACATCCATATATTAGATATATCTGTTGATAAACTTCAGCCCTAAAATCCTTAAACTTTTCCTTTAGTTCATATCAGTGCTTATCTGACAATGAGTTCAAGGAAATTCTATTTATTTTCCTTCCCTTTAATAACCTGAATAAGCTTTCCCTTACCTTTTCAACTTAGCTTTCTACAATGTCTGGTTTGACAGTAGTAAAATTATAGGTTTCTTTAAGTAGCACTGACTTTTCTCCAGCTCATGTATCAGTGGATATGAGACCCAAGTTCATCCAAAATACCTCCCCAATGCCTGCATGCAATAACAAGAAAAGCAATGTAGAGATTACCTCTTTCTGCCTTTGATTTATGCAAAGGAAAGAATATTTTTCAGACTCTGGAGAAAGTGTATTAAAGTGGTAACAAGCCATTGCTATAATGGAAAGCATTATAAAACACATTACTTAAAATCAGAAAGGAAAATATATTAACCTCAAAGTTTTCATGTCGATGTTACTGTCACTATTAATGTCACTATCTGCAAAGTAAATACTCGACAATCTAAACTACAGTTTTAGAAATGTTTCTGTTTCAGAAAGTACTTCACAATAGTTGGAAAACCAAACTTACCAAAACAGTTACATATGAAGCTACTGTGACTGATGAGACAGTCATGGTTCCAGAGCTTTAATTGTGTCCTTCTGTTCATACTAACCCATCCTACAGAGATACCATGCTGGAATGATTTTACCATCATCATCCAACAGGATGATTTAAAGACTGTACTAACTTCAAAAAAAATCTATTTTTGTTGTATTTACTGGTGAGAGTGTTAGCCTCCCTAATTTTTCAAAAGGCTCTTTCAAAAGCAAAGAAATACATCAGATAAAATATTCATAGCCACATGCTGTACAAGAATGAATGGCTAATGACAGACTCTGTGTGTATGACAGTTATCTTAGAAGACTATACTTGGACAAAAAAAAAAGCCTGTCACTTAGTGATATGGTAGCTATTATAAAACCGTAGCACAAGTCATCTCTCATATGTGTATGGTGAGATGGTGTAAACAGTACTATCACTGCCATATAATCATGTATAGTCCATATTTGATAATTAAAATTAAATAACTATGTTACTGGTTTATGCGTTTACTGTGCTTTATTTAAATAATGTGCTGTTACAGTTTTCAAGCTCATTAATCTCATGATTACTGAGTCTTTTTCTAGCTTCATTTTTTTTCTTGTGCTTAATTTAATCTGTGTTTTGGTCATCAAGGACACTGAGAACAAAAAATATCCCATTGCTAATGTCAGTAAGAGGTCACACCAAGTGATTTTCCTGGAAATAAAATTAATAGTGATTAATGACTGTAAAAATTGACCATCAGAGTGATACGTGCTAGATTCTATGTTGGAAATGAACTGTACAATTTGGGGAAGGAGAGGGGGCCAGGAGGGAAAATACTAGGAGGAAATAAGGGGGAGGTGACACTGTTCAAAAAGAAGTATACTGCTTCCCTGACTTCTGTAACTGTAACCCCTTTGTATATTACTTTACAAAAGGAGAAGTAAAGTGAAGTAAATGGAGCATCAGTGATGGTTATTGGGCAACAGTCAGGCCCTTGAACAAGAACTAAGATTTTGAAGAGAAAAAAAAGGGATAGAATTCATTAAATTATATGTTGCCCAATGCACAAAAGTTTGTTATTGTTCATAAAGAAGTCAAGACCAAGTTCAAGGACAGGGTTGCAGCTTTGTTTGGTGGTGCAGACAAAATGTTAGAATCATTTATGATATGACACAGGACTCTAAGTAAGCCTTTAGGCCAATCAATAAAAGTCTTCTGTCACTACAGGAGGTGTAAGGTCATACATTTTTTGGCTCCTCCTCCAAAATGTTCCCTTTATTGCAGATCAGCATTCTTATAACACCATAGGATTTATCTAAACATTTCCTTTTTAATATTTATCTTTTTTATTATTTTATGTTTTTAAATTAGCACACAAGTGTAATATGGGAGGGTTACTGCGATATTTCCACACATACACATTGTAGACTTTGAACAACTTTACCCTTATGGCATTCCTAATTATGGGAAATTATTTCAGTTTTTCCCTACTTAGTATGAGGTATTTGGGTTTTACATATATGGCCTTTAGTATATTGAAGTTCATTCTTTTTATTTCAACTTGCTTCAGAGCTTTTATCATAAAAGAATGCTGTTTTATTTTCAAAAGTATTTTCTGCTGCAGTCAAAATTTTTTTGTCTCTGATTCTGTTTATTTGCTATATTACATTGATTGATTTATGTATGTTGAACCATTCTTGCACTTTGGGGATGAAAGAAATTTGATTGTGCTTTGTGATCTTTTTATTGTGGTATTGAATTTGGTTCCCAACTACTTTATTGAAATTCCATATATGTTCATTAAAGTGGACTACAATTCTCTTTCTGATTTTGCCTGTCTAATTTTGTATATGAGTATAATACTGGCTTATAGAAGTAGTTTGATAATTGACATTCTCTATTTCAAGGAAGAGTTTAAGGTCTATTAGTATTTGTTCTTGTTTAAAATTAGTACAATTCAGCAGTGAATCCACTGGATTTTAGGGTCTGGGCACTCTCTCTGAGCTATTTTTGCTCAAGGCTAGACCTCTACTACTTCAAGCCACATTTCCACTTCTGGCTTTTGAATGGATTTTGAATTGAACTTAAGATTCTCAGAAGGACTTCTCTGATGAAGCTGGCTTCAAACCCTGATCCTCAAATCTCAGTTTCCTGAGAAGCTAGGATTACACCAGTGCCTGGCTCTTTGGAGATTATTAATACTTCAATCACCTTGCTTTCTGTAGATCTATTTAAGTTGATTATATCTTAGTTCAATTTTGGTAGAGCAGATTCCTCTAGAAATGTTCCAATATCTTCCATATGTATCAGCGTATTTGAATATAGGCTTTCAAAAATATTCTCTAGCTGTTTTTCTGATTTCATTGGTATTTCCTGTAATACCTTTTTCATTTCTGGTTTTATTAGTTTGGTTCTTTTCCTACCTTTTTTAAGTTAGATGGGACATGAGATTCTCAATTATTTTCCCCTATTTTTAATATCTTTAATTAGTTCCACTACTGAATGTCATTTGAATATGTCCATACATGAATTCAGTGTATCTTGATCAGACATACCCTTCCATTACTCTGCCTCTTCTCCCGTTTCCCTTTAATTGCTTCAACTTCACAACTGTTAATAAAATATTTTAACAATATTAACTCTCTGTCATCTTCTTGTTAATTATTCCAAGTAATTTATCCTTGATTTTCATGGATTCATAAGCTATACTTTAATTAGATTGACCTGTTTTCTTACTCTCACTTTCTCATTCCCCTAACCCTGTTATTCAGCAGCTTTCAGTGAGCTTATCTTTACAAAGAATAAACTTCAATTTATTGTATAGATTCTGTGGCTTTTAACTCACTGATACCTGCCATGAGCTTTATTATTTTTTCAATATGATAATTTTGGCATTCTTTTCTGGTTTTTGTTTTACTAGGAGCTTGATTTGGCTTGCTGTGCTTATATTTGATAACTCTCTTTACATTTTTATGCTAGCATTAGATTTACCCCTTAGGACTGACTTTGCTCTATCTCAAAAATTTTGGTAGGATTATTTTTTATTTTCATCAGACTTAGAAACATTTAGAGTCACCCTTATTTAGTCAATGAACTGTGCATCACTCAACAAAGTGTTGTTTATTCTTCAGTTTTTTTGCTGTTGAATAGCAGTAACTTTTTCCCATCAAGGTCAAATAGGATACAGAGAATTACTTTCATTTGTTGTATTTGCTCAATTTAGGGTGCTAACATTCTACTTATTTGGAGAAAGCTCCATGTGCTATTTAGAAGAGCAACCCTATCTTTCTTGATCCAACAAAGGAATCAATATGTTAGAGCAGTTTGTAAAGCCTACAGTGTAAGGATTCCTTTGCTCACTTATTGCTGGAACTACAGAGTTAGACCAAAGGAGGATATTCTTTATATAAAAAAAAAAGACATTTGTATTGTGAAAATACTGTACAGAGGGGTTACAATTACATGGGCAAGATCATGAGTACATTTCTTATCAAGCATTATAGCCTCCTCCTTTGTTTCCCCTTCCCATCCCTTCCCATCCTCCCCCCACCCCCCCACCCAATCCTCCCCGGCTCCCCCCCCTCCCCCTCCCCTCCCGGTCCTGCACCAAAGTTGTAAAGTTCGTTTTCGATATAACGACTCGTACATCTCATTGTTGCAGTGGGTCCACCTGTATCCCTATTTAAAAGATTTGTTTTTCCCCTTCCCCTCCACAAATTATACTAACATCAAATACAGTGAAAGCAGGGGTTATACTGTGGGGGAGGGGCATACAAAGCAACAAAGAAATAATCTTATAAATGTGTTAGAAACAATCGCGTGAAAGAAAAAAAAAAACATTTGAATACATATCTTAGGGTTCATTTCCCTAACATCACCTTATCTGAATTTTTCTGCTTGACTCAGACATATACTAGATATTGCAAATAAGGGAAACCATGGGATCTATGTTTCTTTGGGCCTGGCTTACTTCACTTAATGAGTACACTTCTTTTTTTTATTGTGAAAATACTGTACAAAATAATGAGTACATTTCTTATCAAGCATTGTTGCCTCCTCCTTTGTTTCCCCTTCACATCCCTTCCCATCCCTTCCCATCTCCCCCCCCCCCAAAGTTGTAACGTTCGGTTTTCGACATAACAACTTGTACATCTCATGGTTGCAATGGATCCACCTGTATCCCTATTTAAACAATTTGTTTTTTGCCTTCCCCTCCACAAATTATACCAACATCAATTACAGTGAAAGCAAGGGTTATACCGTGGGGGAAGGACATACAAAGCAACAAAGAAGTAATTATAAATGTTAGAAACAATCACATGAAAGCAAAAACATTTTATACTTATCTTGGGGTTCATTTCACCTAATATCAACTTATCTGACCATTTCTGCTTTGTCTCAGACATATACTAGTTATTACAAATAAGGGAAACCATGGGGCCTATGTTTCTTTGGGCCTGGCTTACTTCACTTAATATAATTTTTTCCAAGTCTTTCCATTTCCTAACAAATGGGGCAATGTCATTCTTTCTGATAGAGGCATAGAATTCAATTGTGTATATATACCACATT
This sequence comes from Dipodomys spectabilis, assembly GCF_019054845.1. Classification (NCBI taxonomy): domain Eukaryota; kingdom Metazoa; phylum Chordata; class Mammalia; order Rodentia; family Heteromyidae; genus Dipodomys; species Dipodomys spectabilis. The sequence continues at coordinate 2,440,998 of NW_024870840.1, forward strand.
TTCTTGATCCATTCTTCTACTGAGGGGCATCTGGGTTGGTCAAAGGAAGATATTCTTAAGAGAGAACCACAAAGGCTCAATAACTATGTGCATAGGAGCATATAAAATAATATTTATTGAAATGAACCCCAGCAAATGGAAATAAGAGGTTTTGTTTTCTTTGTTGCTATTGTAGTTTTGCTTTCCTTATATCTTGTTTGTTTATCTATCTTTGGGAGAGTAAAGGGAGAACAGAAATGGTGGGACAAAGGATGAACAAATACACTAATAATATTCACTACATACTGTGTTAAAAGTGAACTATACAGCTTGTAGGCAGAGACAGAAGGGAGAGAGTAAAGGAAGGAGTGATCTTGTTAAAAATGAAATGTACTTTTTTTTATAAACTTTTTTTATTGTGAAAATACTGTACAGAGGGGTTACAATTACATGGGCAAGATAATGAGTACATTTCTTATCAAGCACTGTAGCCTCCTCCTTTGCTTCCCCTTCCCATCCCTTCCCATCCTCCCCCACCCTTGTTCCCCCCCACCAAAGTTGTAAAGTTCGTTTTTCGACATAACGAATTGTACATCTCATTGTTGCAATGGGTCCTCCTGTATCCCTGTTTTAACGATTTGTTTTTTCCCTTCCCCTCCACATATACCAACATCAAATACAGTGAAAGCAGGGGTTATACCATGGGGGAGGGACATACAAAGCAACAAAGACATAGTCTTATAAATATGTTAGAAACAATCGCATGAAAGATCTCTCTCTCTCTCTCTCTTTTTTTGTCAGTCGTGGTGCTTGAGCTCTAGGCCTGGGAGCTGTCCCTGAGCAATTCAGCTCAAGGCTCATGCTCTACCACTTGAGCCATAGCACCACTTCTAGTTTTCTGGTGATTTTTTTTTTAATGTGATTAAGTGATTACATAATTTCCCAAATTTCACAGTATTGTGGGATAGTGATGCTCATTTAAAGTCACAAATTCATTCTAACTTTCCTGGAGCAAATTGTCTATCATGGTCTATAACATATGACGGCATACACATATACACCATACATGTGATCAGCAGCATGGGGTTATTTAGTAGTGGTTCAACCAGATGAGTGGAAGTTCTTTGTTTCTTAAGTCCTGTTAATTTTGTCGTATCACCTAACATTTTGGATTTAACATCCACTTATCAGGGAGACCATGTACCATTTGTCTCTTTGCTCTTGGCTTACCTCGCTCAACATGATTTCTTCTAGCTCGATCCATTTCCCTGTAAATGCCATTATTTTGTCATTTCTAATGGCTGCATAATATTCCATTGTGTATAGATACCACAATTTTTGTATCCATTCATCTGTAGTGGGGCATCTGGATTGATGAAATGTACTCTTTATCTGGCTTATGTAATTGTAATCCCCTGTACATCACTGTAACAATAAAAATAATGTACAAAATTAATAAAATAAAAAATGAAGTTCATTCTTAAAATTAAAAAAAGAAAAATTAGAAAGAGCTGAGAAAAGATAGTAACACAATCACAATGGGATTACAATGTTGACTTTTGTACAAACAATTTTTCTCAGTTATGGTGTGAGGCGCCAAAATTACACTAATTGCATATGGAAGGAAACACTTAGGGGTTCATCTAAATCTTCAGTGGATTTGCCAAGTATGAGAAGATTTGAGACCTGATTGAAACTGAGATGGAAAAATGATGATGATATTAAAGAACTCCTAAAGATTTCACTCCTGGATTATCAGAACTGAGACAAGAATGTGTAGCTGAAGTAAAAGTAAGGATAAGAAAATTACGAGACATTAAAATAAGAATCTCTGTGAAAATTCACATCAAGAGTTTATTAAGCTTCAATAAGCTCCTTAAAGGGACTGAAAATATGAGTTCTAACCCAAAATTGTACAATATCACCTTATAACTAAATATGTGATGAAAAGGAAGGAAAACCACAAACAGAATATCATGGACATATTTCTGAAAAAAAAAGAGGGGTGGGAGGAAGTGGAGGGGTGAGACTCCTTAAGAAGATGTGGAAGTCAAAGAGTCTGTGTTTGTCATAGGGTATGACAAGAAGAACCTCACAATAAATACAAATTAAATTGAGTAAGACTTACAATGAATGTAATTTTTAATTTCACTGTTATCACACAAAAGGCAAATGTTTAAGAAGAGCTTAATCCTTTTGAGGTTAAAAAATGACTGAAGGTCAATTTGATATTGAGGAAATGATTTCTAAATATTTAGTGCGTTCTAAGTGTAATATGCTCGTATGATGGTCTATAGTGGTTGCGGTATTTATACTCTGAGAGTGACATCCAGTCTTCCTGGCTTCATTCCTGATAGTGTCCTATATCATTACATGATGTTTTAGTTCTTTTGCGTCACATTTTTACTATAGTTTCTTTCTATTTAGATCCATAAATATATTGTTTTAATGTGAACCACAGTATTCAGAAGGGTAGTATGCAGTCGAGATTTGTAGTCTAGGAGCAATAAATAATAATATGTAGCCTACGCATAGAGAGTTAGGCTAAGCTACTTGATTCTATATAAGCATAGTCTATGATTTTTACACAATAGTGAAATTGCCTAAGGATGCATTGCTCAGCATGTATCCCTGTCAGAAAGTGATGGAATATTAGAAATACATTTCTCCAATGCAATTTTTCTTCCATCTAAAATGAATAGGAACTCTACAATATAGATAGAATGTTTATTTCCAAAGGAATGAAATCTAGATTTAAAGATGGGATAGACTCCATCCTGGTATGGAGATAGAACGAGGAATATTTTCTGCCAAACTCCATCAGCTTGGAACTACTGCTATAACCATAAATCTCTCCTATCATTCCTAACACAGGAGAGCATTTAGTAAGTGCAATGTTCTGTCTTTGCACATTCTCCCCATCAAAGTAGATTTCAGTACTCCAAGTGCCTTTCCAGTCACTGATTCTGTTGCCAGTGAATGCAATACAACTTAAGTTTTTGGATAAGGAAGACTTTACTGGAGATTTAAATATTTATATTTTGGCACATCATTTTAACAGGTGTTACCCAGAAAGGGAGACTAAGGATTTTGAGGCATGACAGGTGCTATCATTGAAATGAAACTAACTTCTTTCATTGGAATAGACTTGTCTCTTGCCACCCATGACTTTTGATATTTAGTTTGAACAATCTGTGCTTGAATCTTTGGTTGCTGTAGCAGCTGGATTTAAGAGTCTGCCTAGTTGCAGTTCAAAAAAACCACACTTTCTTGAATAGAAGTTATTTCAGTTATTTATACTAATAATGTCGGTTCTACCATTGACGATCCCGAAGCCACATGAAAAAAATAAAACATTTAAATCTTATGAAAAGAATGCTAAAGCTTTTTTCCCAAATAAAATAGCTAAAGGATTATTTTGCATAATATAACTTAGGTGAATAAGTATTTCTGTGCATGAAAATTAAAAGCCTCTAGACTCTTCTGAACAGAAAACTAAGTGCATAGATTTCTTAACTGCTTATTTGGTAAGTGTTGATTTTGTAGAACAATTTGATGTTTTGAATTTTCATAGTTCGAGGTCATTTTCTTTTTAACACTTATTCCATAAAGAGATAAAGGGAATCTCACACAAAGGACACCTGCTATATTCAGAGACCAGAGTGTCTCTAAAAGTGAATGTCTAAAATGAAATTTCCATTTTCATATGCAGCCAGTAACATATGATCATAAAGCTGTATAGTAGAGAGAAATTCTTCTCCAAAACATTTTAAACATATGTTTTGGAATATGTTATAAATTTTGAAACAAAAAATCATAGAACAGTTTTATTTTTCTCTCCCCAAATTTTTAATTTCTAAAGAAAATGCAAACAGTTTGTTGGTGAAAAGGTATTCATTCAACCCACATTATCAATTACCAACAAACTTTATTTGTTTTGTTATAAAATAAAATCACTGCCGATGAACCGCACACTAATGATTTCAGCTCATTCATTATGTAACATCTATGTCCTTTTACTCTAGGAAGTCTCTCAGAATTCATCTTTTGCCACTGTCATTTTCCCTGTAGAACTTGTGTCTATATATCACCCATCATCCCCAACCTCTGTAGTTTCCTTTATGTTACCTATTCTTTCATCCACCTCACATCAAAGTAACTACTGTTTGTCTTCTCATAAGCTCCTCTGAATCTCTCAGATACAGAATCTATAACTTTTATTTATCTTCAATACTTGAACTTCTCTTGTGACTACACTACGTTTAGCTGATGAATTTTCTGATGCATAAGTATTTAAATTAACATTGGTACCCTGTAACTCCCTCCCACACTAGTGTTTTCTAAGCAAGGACAAAAATACTTCTGTTAACTAAATTCTATTCACAGAAACTGATCTGTTCTAAAAAGCTCTTCAATAGAGATTTTTGAAAGCCACTTCTGACTCTCAAGGATTTCAATGAATGCCTGGCTGACATCTGTATTTAGGCCTCATGTTTCAAAAGCAGTGATTTGTTCTGCATGAAGTGCACATTGTTTGTGTCTGTGCTTATGCTTGTGGCTAAAAGTGTCTCATAATTCCTGCTGTATAAATATGGCCATATCTGCATGTCACTCTGTATGTTGTTGATAGTTTTATGAAATAAACAGCCACCTAAAATTTTAGTAAACACCATTGCAAACTATAAATGCTGTCAATGTGATTTTGGTCAATATGGCTTTTGTGTAGACAAGAAAACAGAGTTTAATTTCCTGTTAGGGCACAGAAAAGAATCAGAAAGGGTCTCCAATTTAAACAGAAGATATATCAGAGAGCATCAGCAACTGAGAGTCAGTGAAATTACAAATTTGTAGAAATTCACTGGATAGGGATGTGGCTAAGGATGTTGTAATTTTTGTGTGTGTGTGTATGTGCATGTATGTTTTTAAAAACAAGAATGTACCTCATTTCTAAGATACACATAACATCACTACAATATTTTAAACCAATTTAACATAGAAACTATGTCCTACTATTTTTTCAAACATTTCAAAATTCTACTGACATTAGTACCTAAATATATGTACCCATAGCATGACAATTAGGAAAATACACCAAAAGTATGTTAAATATGATAAATATTTTTGCTTTATGGAATAATAGGAAAAAGCTAAAGTCATAATGATTTGTTTTTAAAAATTAAGGCAGGTTCTTGCTGTATAGTGCAGGCTAACTTTGGTGGTTGGTTTTGCCTTTTGCTTTTGTTAATTTTAGTTTTATTTGTCGAGGTGATATACAGAGGGTTATAGTTACATAAGTAAGATAGTGATTACATTTATTATCTAACTTGTTACCTCCTTCCTCATTTTTCTCATGGTGATTTTTGTAACAACCCTTAAGGAAAAATAAGTGCTAAAATGTGCTTAAATGTGTTAATGGAGTTTTAGTATATGGTGGAATGTATTTTATTTGTAAACTATTCAAAATAATAGCTATACTTTATGGCAGAAAAAATTTAAACCATTTTATTCTGGGAGGTTAAATCTATAAAATAAGCATGGTCCATTTTTCATGCTGATACATAGCAGCTTTGTAGGTTTTATACAAAAGGAATGAATGCTTGAAATGAAAGGCAAAAGAGCCATAGTACTTCTTACACAAGACAACGATCCTCTCCATATAAGTAAGCATATAATTCAGACTATATTGTGTAATACTTCCTTATAATAATTTAAATTGATAGAATTACTTTGACCAACTCATGATGTGTCAAGATGAATCACATTAACTTGGTACTCTTGTGAGAATGTATAAATTCTAGGATTTATATCATTCAGCATCAGTGCTAAACTCCAGAGTTTTCAGTCTACATTTTATGGGGACTGGATTTAATCCAGGCCCTTGAATTCCTTCATTATGAACCCACATTGCCAAGTAGCATGTAATGTACAACTACAAGCAATTAAACAAACTAGATTCACAGAGAGAGAGAGAGAGTTATTTCAGACATGAAGTGCTCACCTTGCAATAATTTCTACACCAACCTTGTCAGTGGTATCCTACCTATTTACTCGCTTTAATCAATGGCATAGCAGTGAAGTTAATAGTCCATTGACATCCTAATCACTGTGAGATCTGAAGCTAATATATATATGCATAATTATGTAATTCATTTTTCAAATCTTTGTATGAGTCTCAACAAGAAAAGTATTTCCATTTATATCTAAGGAAAATACAATAATATCTGTCTTTGGCATAGTGAAAATTCTCATTAAAATGCCCATACATCTAGATACTTCAATTAAGCATCCCATTAATAGGCAATTTAATTATTTCCCTTCCCTTGCTGTATTCTGTTCTGTTTGCTGGCCATATTACAGAATCCCTTAAGCCTAGCAGAATTAGACAGCCACTTTATTAACAGATAAGATGACTATAAGACATTGGAGGGGCTGGGAAGGTGGCTCAGTGGTAGAGTGCTTGCCTTGAATGCCTGAGGCCCTGAGTTCGATTCCTCAGCACCACATAAGCAAAAAGAAAAAGCCAGAAGTGGCGCTGTGGCTCAAGTGGTAGAGCGCTAGCCTTGAGCTGAAGAGCTGAGGGACATCGCCCAGGCCCAGAGTTCAGGCCCCACGACTGGACCCCCCCCCCCCCAAAAAAAGACATTGGAATATTACTCAAAATTCTTATAGCTAAAGTGGACAAAGTTACTTGCCAGAAAGTAAGTTCACATCAGAGTGTGGTAATACTGCCCACCATTTCCTCCTGTGGTCCAGATACTGAGCCAAGAGCTTCAAGGTGCTCTCTGCAGGAATCAATGAGGATGCTGATCTGGGACCAATCTGGTAATAGAGAGAGGAGATGATCCATGATGCTACCTATTACTATACAAGAAGAATCTGGAGGTGGGCTTGGATGAGCTGGCTGCTGCAATTCAGCATAGATAAAAGGAAAATATCAACCTGGCCAGGCCTGATAAGGTGACTCTGTATAACCCTGATTTGTTCAGAGTTGTCTCACATAGATTTTAAAGTTTCAAAGAAGAAAATCATTACCACTTCCCTCTTGTAATTAAAATCAATTGGGTACTTCCACAAGTTATGTAGTATACTAACAGAGAATGCCTTACTTTGTTCATGCAGATTCATGCATATATTCATCTTCATATTTTATCAATTATGTATTTCAAATTTTGCCTGCTACACATTTTGTTTTTGAAAAGTGCAGAGCTTGGGAAATGTTACAAGGTTTCTGGCACCTTTGTAAAGCTTCATGACTATCGGGGCATTTTCATTGTTTTGACATACTCAGGTAAGCCTAGGAAGCATGCCAGGTTGTGCTGTTCATGTTCTTCCTGTTTCATCCTGGTAAGTAAACTGCTAGCACTTCTGCCAAACACCTGTGAGCAGTTCACCAAGATGCCTATTTTAATTCTGATATATTCATAAAGGTGAAAAAATTATCAGCACCTGGACCTTCTTTTCTTTTTTTTTTTCCTTAAGTCTATTTAAGACAGAATATTACTGTTTTGTTACACAAATTGGTCAAACTCTTCCAGCATCACTGAAGTGTGGCCATCTGGAATATTAAATTCTAGACTTTTGAAACACAAACGCTGGTAATTAAGTCCAAAGAAAATTTATCAAAAATGAAAGAAATGTTTACGGTCTGCATTTTGCTTTAGGGCAATACTGTAAATATACTAAATGAGAATGTAGGTTGCAACGACTATAGTTGCTGTTAAATTAAAATTATTTTTCTTGAGTTCAACTAGAAGATAATATTGTTTGTTTTATTCAGAATGTCTTGTTTTGTCTTGAAACTGGTCTTATTCTAGAAAGAAGAACAGAGGGAAAGATTACTCTGTAGATTTAAATAAACCAATAAGGTGACAAACTTCTTACAGAAATGCACAAAATTGGTGTAAGTTTAAGAGAACTGAGTTGACTGGTAACTTTCTTTTCACCTTGTCTCCTAGCAATTCAAAGTGGAGTCATATAAAATTAGAAATTTGTTTTTTACGGATCTGGAAACTTGGGCATTCCAATATCAAGGCTGCCTATCCCAATGTTTACTGAATTTTCTCATTCTAAATTGCAGGCAGCTACCGCATCACTGTGTCCTCTCATAAAAAGAAATTCTTTCTCTAATTGTAAGGACTCCAAACCAACCACACCCTTTCACTGTAAGTGTTGCATCTAATCATAATCAACTCTCAAAAGCCAGCCTCTAACTATAATCCTTGCAAGATATATGATGGGTTTTTTTTCAATTATATGTTTATTATCTTTAAGTAGTCATGCAAAGATATTAACATTCAACACATCTCTTGAGGCTCAGGCTTCAAAAAGTAAATTGTGGAAGGAGAAGCACAAATGTCCAAGACAACAGAAATAAGTTTGAAGAACTTAAGCTACTCTATAACTACTAAACAAATTTTACATCTGCCTCCTTTTCTAATAAACTAATTGCCTACCCCCCAAAGATTGTACAGAAATGGATTTCCTCTCATTTTTCAGGACCTCTACTCAAAAGTGTATCAGATGGAAATTTGTGTCCCTATCTTGGGGTTCTGTTCCTCCCCTATGGTATAACCTTTGTTTTCACTGTATTTGATCAGTGCCCTGCATCTTGTATATACACTTCTCTAATTAGGGGAGGGGAAGGGAAAAAACAAAGTGCTTAAATAGGGATACAGGTTGACCCATTGTAACAATGATATGTACAAGACACTATGCTGAAAATGAACTTTACAATTTGGGCAGGGGGCGTGGGGGCGGGGGAGAGGGGAGTGGGGAGGCAGGGACAGGTAGTTCTGGAAGTGAGGGGGAAGGGATGGTAGGGGTAAAACAAAGGAGGAGCAATAATGCTCGACAGAAAATGTACTCATTACCTTGCTCATGTAATTGTAACCCCTCTGAACAGTATTTTTACAATAAAAACGTAAAAAAAGAAAAATATAAAAACAATTGAGATGTTTTACTTTCATTATGAATCTACAATTTATACATCTATAACTTATTGGCTAAAAATAACAACTTTATCCTGTACAAAACAAAACATAAATGATGATTTGTACTACTTTGGGTACTATTAATAACAAATTTATTAATTTATTTATAGTGGTAAGGTTGAGCCTAGGACTTAATGCATGCTAAGCAAGAGTTCTATGTCTAAATTATATCCTCAAACTTACAGATTTAATGTTTTTTTTTAAAAAAATATTTACAAAGACACCAAAGAGAAGAGCATTTTCCTAAGAAACAAAGAACTGCAAATAACTGCATTGAATGAGAGAAGCCCTGATTTGTAAATGTTATGTAACACAAAAACAAGATTGTTTTAAATAGAATTTTTTAAAATAGGAGCTTTGAGAAGCAGCTCATTTGTTGGACAGATATCCTAACCTGGAGATAAGAGGTGAATAGATTCTTGAGCCTTAATTCATAACTTGTTAACCAGTAAGAATAAAGTCTCCATCCATTCAGCAATTTACAGAATGTATTATATTATTTTATCTCTTCCTCTTCCCTTTTACTCTTATCACAATGACAAAACCTATCAGTTGCAGAATGACACCACAAAGTGTCCAAAGTCAATTAGACACTAATTCGTGGATTACATGGACAAAACAACAGCTTCTTAAAACACAGTAAGAGACATTTAAAATATGCCATCCTTTTACTAATGGAACCATATACTAATCTCCTTTTCTGTATGTATTAGCTCTCTGAATAATTAATATTTATTTGGGCAAAATATGTCCCATATGAAATTCTGCACATGGAGAATACCATTCCTACCTTTAAAACTGATGCTGTCAGTAGAAGAAAAATTCCCCACAAATGTTAACTGTTTTTAAACGTGTATTATTACTACAAGTTTCACGTGGCTACTCTGACCTAAAAAAATCCATTCACCATGGAACATTAATAGACATAGCCTAAAGAATGATAGAAGCTGGTCTATTGACCACGGGGTAATATTTGGAAGACTCTTCATGTTGTACTCATGGGAAAAAATTTAAAATATCTGAAAGTTGATGACTTATAGAAACAGAGTGTGATGGTAGTTTTTGAATAATCATATATTTCCAGAATAATTCTGAATCGCAATGTATTGTTACTGTTTTTTCTCCAACTCTGCCTCTGTAGCCTTTATTTCCTCCATAAACCTAACTTCTAAAACACTTGATCAACGTGTAATATGCTTTAAAGCACATGTGAGATTCAACTCTAATATCTCCAGGGTCATTACCAATTCTGAGCCAACAAATTTCTGTGCAACAACCAACCTTCCCACCCGTGTTGCCTTTCACTCTCCTAGATACTTTTTAATCAGATTAGGAATCAGGAATTTAGTCAGGGAACTGCATTCCCTGTCACAACCTTAGTCTAAAGTCATGTACTTGGGGTCACATTTTCCTTGATCCGGTTCTGTTTCTGCCACTGGCAATATCAGCAGCTGTGATTATTATAACTACCCCCAGGTGACAGAATTTTGCATTTCATTTGGCAGGGAAAGAAGTGAAAAGGAATGGAAGGCTTAGTATCTGTGAATGTGTATGACATTCGCAAGAACCGCACAGCTAGAAGAACAAACATCATTGAATCCCGCCAGCCTAGGATGAGAGCAGAGGGCATCATCTACGGGCCACCCTTCAGGCAAGAGTATTTTCACAATTTCTCTCTCTCCAGTAATTTGAGTCACATTGAAAACAACATGCAATTGTCTTAGATCTTTTCCCAACTTCATTCCTGCTGGATGTAAAGCTGTTGTTCTGATCACAATTTTCTTGGTTGTTTTTCCCCCCCTCTCCATATCCAGGAGAAACTGATACATTAAAAGAAATACTTTACGACTGATACGTATTCTGTAACCTAAAACAAAAATGTCCCTTAAAATTTTTGTTATGTCTATTAATGAGAAATGCTAATTATTCTGAAAACTTGTTTATTTTCAAAGTGAAAGAACAACTTTACAAAGCCTTGAATACACACATCATATCAGTTCTAAATAATAGTAACATAGTTCACATATCAACAAGAAAATTGTAATGGGGGGAAATTCTTGCACCCTTTGAGATACTGCCCTCACACACACACACACACCACACACACACACACACACACACACACACACACACACACACATATGATATATACATCATTATATTTGTGTGAAAATCAAAGCAAATCTTTGCTTTTCATTCTTGTCAAGTTATTTTAGCTGTATCTTTCTTATTACCCAAAATGTAGCAGGACTTTTTCCTGGCTAGTATGTTTGGAAGAAGTTGAACTACTTTAGAAGCTGTAAACAATATATAGTCTAAGAGATACACAAACACACACACACACACACACACACATACACACTGAAAACTTTGAAATATTTCATAGCACTAAACCAGTTGAGCACAGAAGACACAGAAGTTCTTGATTTGCAACAATGGAAATGATTTAGAAAATGTTGCATTTTACTTGTACTGGATACACACACCTCCCTTAAAACCCACATCCCATTTCTTATTTACATATGTGTACATAAATTCACACTTTGATCCTCTGTAAAGAATCTATAAAATATCCTCAAACTATCTGCAACACAATAGAATAGATGACTTAGTGAAAAATAAGAACTTGACATCTCAGTAACTGGTGAACTTGGGGCAAGAACCAAAGAGAGAAAGCTTGGGTCCTTATTCCACGTTTTGGTTCTTCTCTTTCTCTGTATGTCAAATACCCTGTGAAGGATTGAGTCCTGCCTTTTCCCCAGGGTCAAGCAAAGCACAGGTGTATGCTCCTGTGCCTGTCAGCATGCAGCTCATTCTGACCTTGTCCCCAGGAGACAATAGCCACAACACACAGCTTCCATTGTGGGTCTGGTCAAGGACATCACCCTGGATCCCAAGGAGACCATAGCCCATTTTTTTTATTCTTTGCTTCCTGGTTAAGCCCTATATAAGCCCACCCTAAAATCCAGTCCCTTGCGCAACCTCAAAACCTTCAAAAGGTCTGTGCCCCTATCTGTTCTTCAAAAAACAGTCCTCACCTGTTGAGAATCAAGTCTGGCCTGTTCCTTTTCTGTTCTCCTTCATTTTTACTATATATTTTTTATTATAAAGATGCTGTACAGAGGAGTTACAGTTATATGAGTAAGGTAGGAATACATTTCCTATCAAGCATTGTTATTCCCTTCTTTGTTTATCTCTTACCAACCCTTCCCTCCTCAACTCCCCAACACCTCCGTCCCCCCCCCAAGTTGTAAAGTTCATTTTCAACATAGTGTCTTGTATATCTCATTGTTACACTAGGTCAATCTGTATCCTTGTTTCAGCATTTTGTTATTTCCCTTCCCTTGCCAAATTAGAAAAAATGTATATCCAAGATGCAGGACACCAGAATCAAATACAGTGACAACAGGGGTTATACCATAGGGGAAGAACATATAAAAGAAACAAAAAGATAGTACATTATAAATACATTAAAAACAACAGCAACATGGCTGGGAGGGTGACTCAGTGGTAGAGTGCTTGCCTTGCATGCATGAGGCCCTGGGTTCTGCTTATGTGTAGCACATCAGCAGAAAAAGCCAGAAACGGTGTTGTGGCTCAAGTGGAAGAACACCAGCCTTGAGCTGAAGAGCTGAAGGACAGTGCCCAGGCCCGGAGTTCAGGCCCCACAACCTACAAATACTCATGATCTTGCCCATGTAATGGTAACCTCTCTGTACAGTATTTTCACAATAAAAAAATAAAATAAAATAAAAAAATAGAAACATGAAGAAATGCTCAACTTCTCTGGCCATAAAAGAAATGCAAATCAAAACAACATTGAGATTCCACCTCACCCAGTTAGAATGGCTATAATCAAGAAATCTAATAACAGCAGGTGCTAGAGGGGATTTGGCCAAAAGGGAACCCTACTGCATTGTTTGTGGGAGTACAAAATTGTTCAACCACTTTGGAAAGCAGTGAAACTACACATAGAGTTCCCCTATGACCCAGCAATCCAAACGAGCACAAACAAGGCCATACTAAAGCTATCAGCACAACTATGTTTATCACAGCATTATTTACCATAGCTATAATATGGAACCAACCCAGATGCCCCTCAGTAGATGAATGGATATATATAGATAGATAGATATATAAATTCCATACCTCTTTCAGAAAGAATGACACCGCCCATTTGTTAGGAAATGGAAAGACTTGGAAAAAATTATTAAGTGAAGTAAGCCAAGCCCAAAGAAACATAGGTCCCACAGTTTCCATTCTCCTCCGTTTTCCCAACACGCTGGAGGTCAGTGTCAGCTAGGCTGAAGAGGTCTGGCCTCCACTATACTGAGTCTCAGGATGGAATAGAAATCCATGGTGAGGTTGACACACAAGAGGATGAAATCTTCTACCACCAAAACACTCAAGGACAGCACCCAGGTCCTGAGTTTAAGCCCTATGACTGGGGTGGGGGGCATTTCCAGGATCTGGAGAAGTGTGGGGAGTTATTATTTACTAGTCACAGAGCTTTGATTTTGTTCTATAAATATCCATCTACATATAATTAACTCTGGTTTGTTTAAATGACAGTTTAATGTACCGTTTAAATAGTTAAATAATAAATTATATGTCATGTATTTTAATGGGGTAGAACTTAATTCCTCTCAAGCATAAGACTTCATCTTGTATGTTAACATCTATATTATAACATGAGCCAATTTTATAGGAATTTCATTTCTTTCTGTGCATCCAGAAAAAAAATTAAGGGTGATATTTTGAAGTGTTAAGATATTATGGGCTCCACATATAAATATTATGATTTTATTGGAATTTCACCCAGCAAGAACTCAATGTTTGAATAATATATTAAAATGATCACAAACATAATGTGTGGAAACAGTAAAAAATTATTCTCTCACAGTTGCACAAATGAGAGTTAGAAGTAAGGAATTAGGCAGGTCACTTTCCCTACCAAACCTTCAGGGGAGAATCTATTCTTAGCCTTTTGTAGCTTCTGTGACTACTTGAATCTAGCTTATGGCAACATCATTCTGGTATCTATCTTCATATAAAATCCAAAATAAGCTAAGCTTCTCAGTTTGCATTTCTTAATTATACCTACAAAACATATTAAAATAAGGTAACATTTACAGTTCTTAATGATTAGAATCTCAACACATCTTTCGAGGAGGTCACCATGAAGTCCACAAGTGATCAGGATTTTCTTAAATTACAATTTATGGGTAATGTAGAAAAATACTGATATTATCTTTGAACTAGAATTCTTACTTCCAGCAACAATCCTTTATAATCTTTCATCACTATAGCATAGAACACAAGTCTTTTATTTTTAATTTAAAGTTATTGTAAAGGTGATATAGAGAGGAGTTAGCTACATAGATCAGGTAATGAGTACATTTCTTTTCAAACAGTATTATCCTCTCCCTCATTTTCTCCCAGTTTTACGCCTCATTACTCCCCTCCCCACCAAGTTGTATAGTTCATTTCCAACATAGTGTCTAGTGAGTATCACTGCTGAATTGGTTCACCATTTTCCCATCATTTCTGTGCTTCCTCTTACCCTCCCCAAATCAGATAAACTTATATACAAGACAAAGTGTTCAGAAATAAAAGCCTACAAGTAAATCCAATGAAAAACCTACAAGTAAGTCCAATAAAAAAACAAATAATTACACATGAACATGATTAATTAAAAATTAGCACTGCAAAATTCACACAGTGAGAACACAATTCTTTTAAAAGATGAATAAAATCAAATGCTACTTTCTTATGACACTTCAATGAGAGCCATATTCTTTATCCCCAGACCTATACAGCCTAAAAATCCAGGAGATTTTGAGCATCTGCTGGGATGTTAAAGACCTGATGTTTCCTTGAAGCCTGTCTTCTGACCTCATATAATCTGCTAAAACTGAGATTGCAAGGAATTTTTCCCAACTTCAAATATGTTGTTACTTGTGTAGAAATTATTTTGCCCTAAAATAATTTCGAGAATGGCCTAGCTGCTGGGGGCCAGTGGCTCACACCAGTGAGAGCTTGCCTTGAGCTGAAGAGCTCAGGCCGAATTCAAGCCCCATGACTGATAAAAAAAAAATAGCCTAGCTTAGTTTCCATTTGATAAGATTTTTGGTTGCTTTTAATATAGTTATAATTAATATTTTCTTGATATCATATATTCATTGTCATCCATTGTGTGCTAAATGCAGCAACAAGAGATAAGAAAAGTTTTTCCTTTTTTTTCTTTTTTTTTAATTGTCAAAGTGATGTACAGAGGTGTTTCAGTTATATAAGTAAGGTAATGAGTATATTTCTTGTCATCCTTTGCTACCTTTCCCTCCATTTTCTCTTACTATGCCTCCCCCAACCACCACCCACACCCTATGCCAAATTGTACAGATCATTTCCAACATATTGTCTTGTGTATATTGCTGTTACATTTGCTCTTTCCTTGTCCATTGCTCACCATTCTGGTGTTCCCTTTCCCTTTCTTTATTCCAGAAAAGACATATAAAATACCAAGGTACTAAAATCAAATACAGTAACAATAGAGGATTTACCATAGGGGGAAGTACATACAAAAGAAACAAAATATCACAAAGTACATTAAAAACAACAACAAGGAAAAACCTCTTGTGCCCATGTCTTGGAGTTCATTCCACTTAGCATCATCTTATATGGTCATATGTACATAGCTATCGAGCTATTCTGCTCATTTGCTAAGATTATCCTAGACATATATACTAATTATTGCAAATAAGGGAAACCATGGAACCTATGTTTCTGTGGGTCTGGCTTTCTTCACTTATTATGATTTTTTTCCAAGTCTTTCCATTCCCTAACAAATGGGGTGGTATCATCCTTTTTGATGGAGGCATAGAATTCCAGTGTGTGTGTGCGTGTGTGTGTGTGTGTGTCACATTTTCTTGATTCATTTATCTCCTGAGGGGCATCTGGGTTGGTACTATGTCTTAGCTATGGTGAATAATGCTGCGATAAACATCGTTGTGCTGGTAGCTTTAGTATGGCCTTGTTTGTGGTTATTTGGGTAAATGCCCAGAAGTGGGAATGCTGGTCATAGGGGAGCTCTATGTGTAGTCTTTTGAGGAACCTCCACACTGCTTTCGAGTGGTTGAAGAAATTTACACTCCTACCAACAGTGCAGTAGAGTTCCCTTTTGACCACATTCCCTCCAGCACCTGTAATTAGAGTTCTTGATTATAGCCATTCTAACAGGAGTACGGTGGAATAGAACTTCTGCATGGCAAAGGACATAGCTAGCAAGATCAATAGAAAGCCCACAGATTGGTAGATCTTCATTAGCCATAAAACAAGCAAGGGCCTCATATCTAAAATATACTTAGAACTCAAAAAATTAAATCCCCCCATAAAAAAAAATCCCTCAAAGAAACAACCACCCCATGAATAATGGGCTAAAGACTTAAAGAGAGACTTCTCTGAAAAGGAAACAAGAATTGCCAATAGACACATGAAGAAATGCTCAGCTTCTCTGGCCATAAAAGAAATGCAAATCAAAGTATTTCTATAAAAATAATTACATAAATGTTGGAGGAAGAGGATGCTCAGATGAAATCCAGGCAGAGGGCATAAAGGACAAATAGATTCCTGAAGATGGATTCGTTTTAATACCTTAATATTATATTATAAAGTTGTTTTTCCTCTAATCACTAGATGAATTGATCACCAGAGCTTTCCATATCCACTTCAGAAAGTCCTGAAAAATTGAGTTCAAGTCAAATATCATGTCTAACACTCCTCTTGCTGGGATTGTATTTACATAACACAAACACCTTTTGTATTAGTAAATTAATCCATGGTACAACATGCAAATAATTAGAACATTTATTTTTGAAGGCAAGTAGCATACACAATTGAAATTCTCTACCTTTAGCCAGGTCCATATCAGTGACTCTATCTTTAGTATTTGATCCAGGTGCACCTTTGGGAAGTATAGTGCATGATACCCATCTACAGTTTGTCTAAGGGCATTATAAGGACCTTTTTTATAGCCCCTTTGCTACATGGTAATTGGTTTTCTTTGTGACTTTTCTTATATGTATGAAGCACTCTGATATTGCCATATATTGTCTATGGCTTCCCAAGAGCCGAAGGCTTGCAGAGCTTAAAAAAAAAAACCTTGCAAAGGTTAGCAGAAGGTGAAGGTAAAAATTGGCAGATCACTTTTATTTTTAAACATTCTTTTTTGTGAGAGAAAAAGAACAGAACCATCATAAAAATAAATAAGTTCTAGAATCCCTCTTCAACTTTTGAATTTTGGATAAAGGTCACTGAAATAATTTTGAAATTCTATTGTTGACAATAAAAAAAGGAAATATTGAGCAAAGAAATAGCCATTCAAGCATCCATTGCTACATTTTCAATAGAAAAAGCAAATTGTTTCCCAAAACTATAAATTAAGCCTTCCATCCAGTTAATACTCCAATTCTTTAAAGTTTAACTAGAAATAAACTCAACTTCCAAGATACACTATCAATGCTTGGTATGTTTATTATAGGGTTTAAAATTTAAGAGTACAGTGTGGCTATGGTAAAACTGATACAGTAGCTATTGATGGTGTTAAAGTAATACTATCCTAGCTTTCCACTTATCCTTTTTCTCTTCTTTCGGGATAGGACAAATTCTCAAGTTCCTTCTTCCTTTTGACAATATTCACAGGAAACATGATCTCTTTTATTCCGCCCTGATTTTACACAGGCAAGATCAAACACTACATTTCTGTAAGATAAATTCTATAGAGTTGTATAAGTGTATATAATTTAGAATTCATCATTAGGCAGAACATCATTGTCACATATCTATATTTCTCCATATCAATGATAGATGAGATATTTTATATCCATTCACCTGGCTGCTCTATTTTATTTCTCTCATGTGGTTCAAAATATGAAGTGAGAAAGAAGAAAGCCATTGCCTTTGGTTCATCTTCAAACTGCAATGGCCAACTTAGATTTTTATTTGCTGAAAAATTTAATTCATTAAATAATATAGCTTAACATACAAATTACATGCAAGTAAAAATTTTAAATAGCTTTATTATCTATAAATACTAAAATTTGTAAATGGTAGTTGTGATATGAATTGTATGTTTATTTAAATTATTTTATACACATTACATAGGAAACCAATCAATTAAAAAAATCAACCATGGGTTAAGAACATTTCAAAATCTCTAGATTGTAGACTTGTAAGATACATCGTTCTTGAAAAAATATTCTGCTACTTGAGTTTATTCCCCCAGTAACTGAAACTATTTTTACATATCCTGCATTAAATAATCAACAGAGAACATCAAAGCAGACAATACGAGCAGATCAAATAAATACTGAAAATCTCAATGATTTTGATAGAACATTTCAATGATGGTTGTGGTTGCTGAATAATGTTTGAATATTTGCAAATCTCTGCAAATCAAAGCCAAAACTCCTTGAATAACATTCATAACAAATCTAGGTTACAGTTATAATGAGGAAGTGCAAATTACCTGCAGGTGAAAACATTCTACCAATACTCACAAGATTTCTGTAGTATCAAATTCTATGCCAGAACAGGCAGAGAATGGGAGCAGAATCTCTGAGTGAGTTAAGAACAGGAGAGTACAAATAAATAAATATGAATTCATAGCAGCTGGAATTGGAAGCGGCATCACTGAGTCCAAAAACATGTGGAAACAAAGATCCTTTGGCAGAATTTAAAAATGTGTATGTGGCCAATTACCTATACAATACCAATACTGACCAACAAATGATCTATACTACAAAATTCCCCTCACTATGGGAAACATTCTGAAATGGACACACAATTAGAAAGACCAATGCTAATAGTAAAGGAAATGCCCAGGTAAAAGAAGAGACACAAAAAGTGCTTCATCTCAGAACACAAACAGTCATTTTTCTGAGGACTAAATGAAAGTCAAAAGAAACGGAAGCCCACTGAATTAAAACAGATTATCTTGTACCATTTATTTTAAACCTCCTCCCTAATATGGCCTTGAACACCTACCCCCTTGATCTCTGACTCACCCTAATTTGCATAGGCTCAATTGCTAACCTAGCAAATTAAGAATATAAATAATTAATGTGTATATATTAAGATTTCAATATTTATTTTATACATGTGAAAATCTACTTTTGTTGCATAATTTTAATATAATGAGGGAAAACTCAACTGAGTTGACAGTATATTTAAGGAATTATAAAAGCAATTTTTTTCAGATATTTCAATTATTTATTCTAGTCTCTTTCTTCTTTAAATGTAATCTCTACCCCATTTAGGCTTTATTACATTCCTAAGTATATGATTTTTCTAAAGTTGAAATTAATCTGTTGACTCTAACAAATCATAGATCACTGAACTTTCTACAATTCTAGTTAGTAACTAATCTATGTTGGTGACTCATCTCTAGCAGCCTAATAATTTAGATTTTCAGACAAAAACAGAAAAAATAGTTGGAAATCATTAAGTAACAATATCTCTAATATTATTACAATATTTATTACTTTGCATACTTCTTTACTAAGATTGAAAAATAATTTTTAAAAATGACTATAAATCTCTTGGCTTTGAGACAAATAAAATTATGCAATGGGCCTAATACTAATGTGCCTCAGTACTAATATATTTATCTCTGAGAAATAGACATTCAAAAATCACCTCATAATTTTATCCTGAGTATCAGCATTAGTGAAGTTAATCCATGCTACTCTTTTAGCCACTTTTCACCATTATAATTCATTTATTTCTTTTTTTATTGTGAAAATACTGTACAGAGGGGTTACAATTACATGGGCAAGATAATGAGTACATTTCTTATCAAGCATTGTAGCCTCCTCTTTTGTTTCCCTTTCCCATCCCTTCCCATCCTTCCCCGCCTCCCTCAATCCTCCTTGCTCCCCTCGCCCCCCATCAAAGTTGTAAAGTTCGTTTTCAACATAACGACTTGACTTGCACATCTCATTGTTGCAATGGGTCCACCCGTATCCCTATTTAAACGATATTTCTTCAGGAAAGGTTTGTCAGTACCCTCTGTGTACCGAGGGCATCTTTAACACTCAATATACAATAGTAACCAAGGCACTTCAATATTTTGCTGTATTTATATTTAAAGAAAAGTTGATATGAACTAGATTAGAACATTATTTGTCTCCTTAAGCCATTAATAATAAATAAGACAGCATCGAGAACTAATATAACACTTTAAATAAAAATGAACCACAATATTATGAATGTAAACCTTAAGAAAGAATATATGATATATATATATACATATACACACAAACACACACAAAATGGAATATTATTCATCTATTAGGAAGAATATTACATAATTTACAAGGAAATGGATGGCCAATAGAAAGTTTTGGGATAACAAATTGAAAAATTATCAGCAAACTATTTATTTGGGTATTAACTAGTGATTCAACTCAATTTTTTTCTGAACAAGCGCACAGGTACATATGCACATGAGCATCAAAAAAATAATAATTTACCAAGCCTTCAGTTTTACACTATTTCCTTAAGAAGAAGACAGACCCCGAATCTTGTATATATATTTATCTAATTTGGGGAGGGGAGGGGTAATAAGGACACAGGATAACCTATTACAACATTGGAACAATGATACTCACAAGAGACTGTGTTGGAAACAATCTTTACAACTTCTGGAGGGGAGGGTGAGAGGTTGGGGGGAGATATAGTAGGAGAAAAACAGGAGGGGGGTTCAATGTTCGACAAGAAATATACTCATCTCTGTACAATATCTTTACAATAAAACTTTTTAATGTAAAAAAATGAAATGTACTCATTACCTTACTCATGTAACTGTATACCCTCTGTACAACATCTTTACAATAAAATAAAGTTTAAGAAAAAAAGAAGACAGAATTCCAGTATATATGCCTTTGTAGAAGAAAAAATATTTATAGCATATATCGGCCATATATTTAAATGTATATACACTGTGTATATACATACATATATCTAAAGGATGAAACATTATTAATTAAATTATGTATATACTGGAAATATGAAATACTAGCTTCAGCACTTACTTTTGGAACAAAACTCTTGATTTCTCTGAGACCTGATTATGTCATCTTAAAATGAAGAACACTATAGCAATCATAAAGTTAGGCAGTGGATCAAATATAAAATCTTCCAAAGCAATAAACTATTATTTGTTTAAAGAGGTGACATTGGTATAGACTTTCAATTAAAGACAGTGAGTTAAATCTTTTATTTATCTTAGAAACTAGATAACCACATTGAATCACAGGAGCCCCACTTTTTACCTAACAGGTTTATAAGTGGATTAAAGTGCCAACCCACAATGCTCCTGAATAATGCCTAACATACAGTATAAAATAAACAGTAGATTTTAGAAGCAGAGCAGTATCCAGACATAAGCCTAAATTACTTTTGTGCAATATAAAGTTAGTAACTCAGTAAGTCAATTTATGTCATTATTCTCTACTCTGTAATCATTAATAAATTGGCGCTGGTGGTTAGAGAAAGAACATAATAATCTCTTCCTTCATGATATTTTCCATAATCTAGAAATTGTGGCACACATAAAATTACAATGAGCTCTCTAGTGTTTAGTGTTCCTACAGTTCAAGCTAATACCAAATTACTTTTTTCTCTTTAATTTCCTCACCTGCTAGTGTTTACTCAACAGCAGAGAGCTGTCTATGGGAACAAAACCTATTCCGATGTTTAGCTTTCCTTTGTCTTCATTCATGCCCCACCTCCCCCATTCAACATCCCATAATATGAAACAAAATTCCTATCATTTGGTAAATATGAATGAGCACAGAGAATATTGTATCCATGTACCAAAGTATTCATTTTAATGGTCAAATTTGAAATCAGTATCATGGAAGAAACTGTAGTGGGCAGGTGAAAACTACAGATTGAACACTTCACTATGTGAGCCTGAACAGGTTGTTTAACCTCCCAAGACCCAGATTTAATTAGACCGGCCCTGTAGGGAGAAAAGAGAAGAAAATAATGACTGCAAATTAAGCAACATAAGTAGAGACATTTTGTAAAATTTCAGGCCACAATGTAAAGTGTGAGCTTACAGATGATTATTATGAAAGACAATTGTTTGCTAACTCCTATTTAGTTAAGGTATCTAACATGTAGTCGGTGTGTGATCTTATTTTACATTTGGCAGAGAGACCAAAACTTACACAAATAAATAGGATAGTCACAGTTCTATTCTCTTCTTTGTTTTCCCTTTATTTTCCAATTTCTTACTGGCCACTGGGGCATTTCAACACAGAAGACAATGGAAAATAAAACAATTGTATCTGTCACAAAGAATCAATGAAGCAGAAGTCAGTCCTAAAATAGCACCAGGCTTCTTGAAGTCCCTGCTGCATACTCCCCAACCTCCACTAATATATACATAAAAGACAGAGAAAGTTGAAGATTTCCAATGCAGAAAACTCTGACTGACAGTCATCCAACTGCCAAAGTGTGGGAAAACTTTCCTCTAGGGAAAAAGTTGGGCGAAGGAGAAGGAGAGCTAGCTGATAGCCTGCTGGGCTCTGCTACACTTGTCTGATTTACTGCAAGTAGCAAAGGAGACATTTACTGTCGTCTATACAGTCTGTCACTATTATTAAAACCTCAACAAATTACCTAACCTTAACATTCAGATCACCCTGCTCTCATTGTAGAGTTTCAGATTCAGTGTGTTTGAAGCCAGGCCTGATGCTTCATGGACACTCATTTTCCAAATGGCTAAAGAAACAGACCTGCATATGGCCTACTGATTTCAGGCTTGTGGCAGATGCTTCCAGACTCTTTTTGTTAGTATGGGAGCTCTTATCCCAATCTTGCATTCTATGTGCTATCCATCTGTCACAAAATCGGTCTCATGATAATAAAAATTAGGTCTTGAGTGGTGATCCCTTGGATTCTTTGTTACCAATACACTTTGTAGCAGAATAAATGGGAATTTTAAAACTATCTTAAACAAGATGAGATTTCTTACTAATCTGGGTAGTTGAACGTTCACCAAAGTGCAAACATTTAATAGCTTAGAACAGTTATGTCTCCTTTGATAGGTTATTTTATTTTAAGAGCAACTTACATCTTCAGGTCTGTTCTTTTGCATGGTAATGGTATACAGTATATGCTGACATACATTGGCACCTTCCATTTTATACTAAAATATGCTTTTAAACTAACACACATATGTTCCATTTACGTGTCACACTTCAGCAAATACCAGTAATTCATTTGAATTTTTCTTTGCTAAAACTTCCTATCAAATGTTTATTATCATACTCTATATTTAATTAGGTAAGTCTGTCATTTTCCAAGACCCACATTGCTAGGCTTGCTTTCAGAGAATTTCAGAGATGTAAGTTTTGTTGTAAGTGAGGCCATAAGTGAGTAAAAGTTCTAGAATTTAATATTTATTTAGCAGGAGAGCAGTTGTAATTATTATGTCAATCTGTCATAAAAAGAATCTTGGCTTTTACAACAGAAGTTAACTTTGCTGTAAAATCAAATTAACCTTGTGATCGAATTGTAAGATCTGTTCAACTTTTCAAATTACCTTAGAACTCTAATACAATTATTGTACAAATATGAAAGAATTGACGTATCAACTCACTTATCAAGCAAACACAATTTCATTAATGAAAATATTGTCCCTGACATGAAAAAAATACTGACTTTAGTACATACTGACAGTACTTCACTATCTAGACTGAACAGAGCAGATGAAATTTAAACTTAACAGTATTCAATAAATATTACAAGTTCAAGTTATTAACATAGCAAAATATTAACATATGACAGGACTTCCATTTTGGTGATACTGCTCTCTCAGAATAGAATTCTTCAATTCAGGTAAACTATTTAAAGAATTATATGATGGGCTGAAACGGTGTCCAGTTGTGGACAGAATTATGACTCAGAAGAAGTATGTACACTTTAATAAGCTTACCAATTGTTGTCTATTTATGTTTTGTTTTTTACATTTGAAGTTTTAGTGAGGAGGTTGGTCAGAGATTCTAACAGAGATGTTATTACTTAAAATATTTAGGTTACTTCTTTTTAGGAGTTGTTCTTTGGGCCTGTAGCATTTAATTAAATACCCATAATGGTGAAAAATAGTTTTTGCTTGAAAGCAGATTTAATTGCTAAAATGTCTCAAAATCATCTGGAGGCAAGTATTAAAAATAAACTTGCTGATCATCAAATGAATGTTGGTATCTAAGTCAGAGCTAAAGCCAAGTCATGAAAACTAATTCAACTGTACACTATAATTGCTTTAACAGAAGTTCTCCCTTTAAAATTATAAAATTACAAAATAATTTTTAAAAGAGCATCATTTTGCAAGAACATAGAGTCACAAGGTATTTTTTAATTGACTCATTGAACTTTCCAGAAACATAAGCATACTAAAAAAAATCAGTCCTATTACAGTGAATCAATTAAATTTATTCTGATATGTTGCCTGACAGGTATCAGGAAGAATATACACCTGGAATTAACAAAATGTCACAACCATACTCAAAATGTTTAATGTAGGAAGACTAATTCGAACAAGCCACACGTTTGAAAAGACAATTTCTTTTCTTTTCTTTCCTTTTTTGTTGGTCATGGGGCTTGAACTCTGCCCTCAGCTCTTCAATTCAAAGCTAACACTCTACCATGTGAACCACAGTGCCTCTTCCGGTTTTCTGATGGTTTATTGGACTTGAGTTTCACGGCTTTTCTTGGTTGGGCTGGCTTTCAACTGCAATACTCAGATCTTAACCTCCTGAGTAGCTAGGATTACAGGCATGAGCCAGTTGGTGCCAGGCTTTGAAAAAGCAATTTCTTTTTTTTTTTTATTGTGAAAATACTGTACAGAGGGGTTACAATTACATGGGCAAGATCATGAGTACATTTCTTACCAAGCATTGTATGTAGCCTCCTCCTTTGTTTCCCCTTCCCATCCACCCCCCCACCTCCCCAATCCTTCCTGCCCCCCCAACCAAAGTTGTCAAGTTCGTTTTCGACATAACGACTTGTACATCTCATTGTTGCAATGGATCCACCTGTACCCCTATTTAAAAGATTTGTTTTTCCCTTTCCTCTCCTCAAATTATACCGACATCAAATACAGTGAAAGCAGGGGGCAGGGATTATACTGTGGGGGAAGGACAAACAAAGCAACAACGAAGTAATCTTATAAATGTGTTAGAAACAATTTGAAAAGAATTGAAAGAAAAAAAAACATTTGAATACATATCTTAGGGTTCATTTCCCTAACATCACCTTAGCTGACCTTTTCTGCTTGACTCATACATATACTAGCTACTGCAAATGAGGGAAACCATGGGACCTATGTTTTTTTGGGCCTGGATTACTTCACTTAATATAATTTTTTCCAAGCCTTTCCATTTCCTAACAAATGGGGCAATGCCATGCTTTATGATGGAGGCATAGAATTCAATTGTGTGTATATACCACATTTTCTTGATCCATTCATCTACTGAGGGGAATCTGGGTTGGTTCCATATCTTAGCTATAGTAAATAATGCTGCAAAAAACATAGTTGTGCTGGTAGCTTTAGTGTGGTCTTGTTTGTAAGCATTTGGGTAAATGCCCAAAAGTGGGATTGCTGGCAATTTCTTAAATTATCAAAAGTAACTATACTTGTTTATACTTTACTTTTATTCATAATGTCTTACCTATATATTGATAGTAGGTATCTTTTGCTACTTAAAAATTGAAAATAGTATAACATGGCAGGAACTCCCAAATACCTCTCTTAACGTTAACGGACTGAACTCTCCAATTAAGCGACATAGACTGTCTAGTTGGATTAAAAAACAAGACCCTTCTATCTGCTGCCTGCAGGAGTCACATCTTGCCCGTAGAAACAAACACATTTTCAATGTTAAAGGCTGGAACAAAATCTACCAAGCAAACGGCCCCCATAAACAGGCGGGAGTTGCAATCCTAATATCAGATAAAATAGACTTCAAATTAAAATTCGTGAGAAGAAATAAAGAAGGTCGCTACATACTAATTAAAGGATCTCTCCTTCAGGAGGATATTACAATTCTAAATATCTATTCACCAAACAATGGAGCACCCAAATTTATCAAAGAAACACTACTTTCCCTCAAATCCCAAATAGATCCAAAGACATTAATTGTTGGGGATTTTAACACACTACTCTCCCCACTAGATAGATCAACTCGGCAAAAACTCAACAGAGAAACCACAGATCTAAACAGCTGCATAGATCAAATAGACTTAACAGACATCTACTGAACATTTCACCCAGCAGCATCAGAATACATGTTTTTCTCAGCAGCACATGGAACGTTTTCTAAAATAGAACACATTTTGTCTAAATTCAGAAACATTGAAGTTATACCTTGCATTCTCTCTGACCACAAGGGAATAAAATTAGAACTCAACACCAAAAGCCATCAAAGAAAGTCCGGTATCATATGGAGGCTGAACAACTCACTGCTGAATCAAGAGTGGGTCATGGAAGAGATTAGAAAAGAAATTCAAATGTTCATGCTATTCAACAAAAATGAACACACAAATTACCAGCTCCTCTGGGACACAGCAAAGGCAGTACTCAGAGGCAAGTTTATAGCTCTGAGCTCCTACATCAACAAATTGGAGAGATCTGAAACTAACAATTTAATGACACATCTAAACCTCCTTGAAAAAGAGCAGCAAGATAAACCCCAATCCAGTAGACGGAAAGAAATAATCAAAATTAAATCAGAATTAAATGAATTAGAATCCAAAAAAACTATAGAAAGAATCAACAAAACAAAGAGTTGGTTCTTCGAAAAACTTAACAAAATTGACAGACCCTTAGCAAATCTTATCAGAAAAAGAAGAGAACACACCCAAATTAATAAACTCAGAGATGAGAATGGAAACCTCACCACGGAAACAACCAAGATTCAGAACATTATAAAGGAATATTCTCAAAACTTTATGCTAATAAGTTTGAGAACTTGACAGAAATGGACCTCTTCCTAGCAAATATTGACATGCCAAAACTAAACCAAGATGAGTTAAACCAGCTTAACAGGCCCATATCAAGCATTGAAATAGAAACAGCAATAAGAGACCTCCCAGCTAAGAAAAGTCCAGGACCAGATGGTTTTACAGCGGAATTTTACAAGGCCTTCAAAGCAGAGCTCACACCAATACTCGTCCAACTCTTCAATGAAATTGAAAGAGAAAGCTCACTACTGAACACATTCTATGAAGCCATCATAACCCTCATCCCAAAACCAGGCAGGACTCATCAAAGAAAGAGAACTATAGACCCATTTCTTTGATGAACATTGATGCAAAACTTCTTAACAAAATTTTGGCCAACCGACTTCAACAATTCATCCAAAAAATCATACACCACGATCAAACAGGATTCATTTTAGGGATGCAAAGCTGGTTCGATATACGCAAATCAATTAATATTATTCATCACATCAACAGGAGCAAGAATAAGAACCACATGGTTATCTCAATAGACGCAGAAAAAGCATTCGACAAGATCCAACACCCCTTTATGATGAAGGTTTTGGAAAAATTAGGAATCCATGGAACATTCCTCAATACAATAAAGGCTGTATATGACAAACCTACAGCCAACATTATACTCAATGGTGAAAAACTAAAGCCATTTCCTCTTAACTCAGGAACAAGAAAAGGATGCCCACTCTCTCCACTTCTCTTCAATCTAGTATTAGAATGCCTAGCTACAGCAATAAGACAAGATGCAGACATAAAGGGGATCCAAATAGGGAAAGAAGAAATAAAACTCTCCCTCTTTGCAGATGACATGATCTTGTATTTAAAGAATCCCATAGACTCCACTCCCAAATTACTCAAGCTGATTCAAAACTTTGGCAAAGTAGCAGGTTATAAAATTAACCCCCCAAAATCAATGGCTTTTCTGTATGCCAACAATGAGAAAAGTGTGGCTGAAATTAGGAAAGCAACTCCATTTGTAATAGCCCCACAAAAAATAAAATACCTAGGAATTAACTTAACTAAAGAAGTGAAGGACCTCTATGATGAAAACTTTAAAATCTTGAAAAAGGAAATCAACACAGAACTTAAAAAATGGCAAAACCTCCCATGCTCCTGGATTGGAAAGATTAACATCGTGAAAATGGCAATACTTCCCAAGGCTATCTACAAATTCAACACAATACCTATCAAAATTCCACCCTCATTCTTCAAGGAAATAGAAGAGGCAATCCAAAAATTCATATGGAACAATAAAAGACCCCGAATAGCAAAAACGCTCCTCCAAGGAAAGAACACTGCTGGAGGAATATCAATACCAAATTTCAAACTCTACTATAAAGCCATAGTAATCAAAAGAGCTTGGTATTGGCATAAGAACAGACCTAAGCACCAATGGAATAGAATTGAAAACCCAGAAATGAACCTACAGACCTATAGCCATCTAATCTTCGGTAAGGGAGCTAAAACAATAGAATGGAAGACAGACAGCCTCTTCAGTAAATGGTGCTGGCAAAATTGGTTAACTACATGTAGAAAACTAAAGCTAGATCCTTATATATCACCCTGCACCAGAATCAACTCCAAATGGATCAAAGACCTTGAAGTCAAAGCAGACACTCTGAAAACATTACAGGATGGAATAGGAGAAACCCTAGGTCTCCTTGGCTCAGGCCGAAATTTTTTGAATAGAGACCCGGAAACACAACAAATCAAAGAAAGGTTGGACAAATGGGATTGCATAAAGTTGCAGAGCTTCTGCAGGGCAAATGACATAGCTAGCAAGATCAATAGAAAGCCCACGGATTGGGAGAAGATCTTTACTAGCCATACAATGGACAAGGGTCTCATATCTAAAATATACTTGGAACTCAAAAAATTAAACCACCCAACAACAAATCCTCAAAGAAACAACTGCCCAATAAATAGGTGGGCGAAAGACTTAAAGAGAAGCTTCTCTGAAGAAGAAAGAGGGATGGCCAATAGACACATGAAGAAATGTTCAACATCCCTAGCCATAAAAGAAATGCAAATCAAAACAACATTGAGATATCACCTCACTCCAGTTAGAATAGCAAAAATCAAGAACTCTAACAACAACAGATACTGGAGGGGATGTGGATAGAAAGGAACCTTACTTCATTGTTGGTGGGAATGTAAACTTGTTCAACCACTTTGGAAAGCAGTATGGAGGTTCCTCAAAAGACTCCACATAGAACTCCCCTATGACCCAGCAATCCCACTTTTGGGCATTTACCCTAATGTTTACAAAATAGACCACACTAAAGCTACCAGCACAACTATGTTTATTGCAGCATTATATACCATAGCTAAGATATGGAACCAACCCAGATGCCCCTCAGTAGATGAATGGATCAAGAAAATGTGGTATATATACACAATGGAATTCTATGCCTCCATCAGAAAGAATGACATTTCCCCATTTTTTAGGAAATGGAAAGGCTTGGAAAAAATTATATTAAGTGAAGTAAGCCAGGCCCAAAGAAACATAGGTCCCATGGTTTCCCTTATTTGCAATATCTAGTATAGGTATGAGTCAAGCGGAAAAGGTCAGATAATGTGATGTTAGGAAAACGAACCCTTAAATATGTATTTTAATGTTTTTGTTTCTTTCATGCATGTGTTTCTAACGCATTTATAAGATTATTTCTTTGTTGCTTTGTATGTCCCTCCCCCACAGTGTAACCCCCGCTTTCACTATATTTGATGTCAGTATAACATGTGGAGGAGATGGGGACAAACAAGTCGTTTAAGGATTCAGGTGGACCTGTTGCAACAATGAGAAGTACAAAATGTCATGTCAAAACCAGCTTTACAATGTCGGTGTGGGGGGAGGGAGGGGGGGTATGATTGGGTGGGGGGGAGGGGGGAGGCTGGGAAGGGAGGTGAAGGGTAAACAAAGGAGGAGGCTGCAATGCTTGGTAAGAAATGTATGCATTATCCTGCCCATGTAATTGTAACCCCTCTGTACAGTATGTTCTCAAATAAAATAAAATTTAAAAAAAAATGAAAATAGTAAGAATAATAAATATACTTTTAACAAAATGTTATTATCGACCATGTAAATACCTATCCATTCACAGATATGTAATGTTGCCTTTAACATATTATATTCTTTGATAAATGATAGAAACAATTTATAGCTTTCTTAATCTCAGCTCTGTAATTTAAATGCTCTCAAAAATGACTGATCTCTGATCACCTGTTCTATTAAACCTTTTTCTTATCCTTCATCTTTTTTTTTTTTTTTTGTCGGCTGAGTCTTAAATTCAGGGTTGGGCGCTGTCCCTCAGCTCTTCAGCTCAAGGCTAGAGCTCTACCGCTTGAGCCACAGCGCCACTTCCGGTTTTCTAGTACTTTATTGGAGTCTCACCGACTTTCTTGCTCAGCTCTGAACCGCGATCGTCAGATCTCAGCCTCCTGAGTAGTGAGGATTACGGGCATGAGCCTCCGGCACCCGTCTTTATCCATCATCTTAAGTCATGGGCACGTCAATTTATAGCCTTTCTTGGCCTTTCAATGTGAATTTTCCTTGCACCTGACAAGTTCTACCCATCTTTCACGTCTTAAATCTGCTATCACTTCCTCTTTGAAATTACAATAAAATCACAGATTTCTTATCTTCCTAAACCACATGACTTTCCAAGCAATCTCATATTATTGCCCTTATGACAGCACATTTCTTTACCCAGCACGACTCTCCACACAAGCGCTTCTTTACTTTTCCAATTTGGCTTTTTCACCAGCACATAGTAGGTGTTTAACAAATTATGGGAGATACATGTATCAAATAATCTTTCTATGAAGACTGTCAGTGATAGACAGATGCCAGTAATCCTAGCTAATTCAAAGGCTGAGAATAGAAAGAAGGTGATTTGAGGCTAGTAAGGGAAAAAGTGCTCACAAGACCTTTCCTCAATCCAAAGCTGGGCATAGCAACGAGGGCCTGTCATCCTAAACCATGTAAGAGAATGAGATCCGAAAGACTGAAGTTTCAGGACATCTCAGGCAGAAGAGTCCTGAGCCTCCATCTCCATGGAGAGAAGCAAGTCACAGTGGTACAAAATGCCAACAACTGCAAGAAGCCTCAAGTAGGTGAATCATGACTTATGTACCCACTCAGGTAAAAATTAACACCTATCATAAAATTAACTAGTAATAACACAAGATTGGAGCAGTGGCTCAGCAGTAGAGCAGCATGGTATAGCAAGCATGAGTTCAAATGCTGGTACTATCACAAAAGAAAGAATAAAACAACTCCTTAGTTGAAAATTTCTTTCTTGATTTTTTTGTTTACATTTTTTATTTTTAATTTATTGTAAAGTAGATAAACAGGGGAATACACAATAATGAGTACATGATTATAAATCTTTCATTTTTGTCTTTGATTTTGCAATTGTTGCATAATGAAAAAGGAAGCACAAATAATCTTTTCACACAGAAATCTAAGTATAATTTGACCATAAGTTTGACTCCACACTGTTATAATTTGTTAAATAATTCCACAATCCTTAAATACTATCCTGCTGAGTATATAGCTTCTTAATGAGGAAATTTTTACCATTCACTCATTCATTCATCAACTATTGACTAAAAAGTTAAAAGTGTAAATATCCATGTACCTAAGCCATGGTTCTCCTGCATTAGATTTCATGTAGGCTTTAAAGAAAGTTCTTTTTCCTTCACAAAGGTTTTTTCCATCTCAAGTAATTTATTTCAGTTGTCCGTTTTATATTCTGTTGCACTCTGCACTGAAACACATAAATGAAAAACAGTAAATCCATTTACATATTTAATACCAGGGATTGACAGAAAGTGAGTTCTTGGAAGGGCATGAAAATCATCTTCCTGAAATTTTAGTTGTGTAAATGTTAAATTTTCATGCAACTTCTAGTCCAATGGTCTTTTAATTTCTAAGTTTTATTTAAAGTTGAAAGATATCTTAGACTTTTTTTTATAAATCAAATTTCTTTTTTTTTTTGGTCGGTCATGGGGCATGAACTTTAGGCTTGGGTGCTTATCCCTGCACTCTTCAGCTCAAGGCAAGTGCTCTACCGCTTAAGCCACAACACCACTTCCAGTTTTCTGGTAGTTAATTGGAGATGGGAGACTCATGGACTTTTCTGCCCTGGCTGACTTTGAATGGTAATCCTCAGATCTCAGCTTTCTCAGTAGGGAGGATTACAGGCGTGAGCCACCTGTGCCCGGTCTGAAATCAAATTTCTTTACTCATGAATCATACCATTTTTGAAAATACTTTTTAAAACACATACATTACATTTGTTAGCACTTAATAACCATTATAAAAATCATTTTCAATTTATACTTAAAGACCATAATTTTTTATTAGTAAGGGATTAATAATTTCAAAACTAAATAATGATAATTATTGGCAATCAAAATGACCTGATCTTAAAGACATCATTATTTAGTTTTCTAATAAAAGTGTTGCACACCAAAAAGGTTTTCTGCTCTTTTTGTTTTATTAATAAGTTTTTTATTGTGAAAATACTCAGAGAAAATTATATTCAGTGAAGTAAGCCAGGCCCATAGGTCCCATGGTTTCCCTCATTTGCAGTAACTAGTATATCTCTGAGACAAGCAGAAACGGTCAGATAAGGTGATGTTAGGCGAAATGAACCCCAAGATAAGGACTCAAATGGTTTGTCTTTCTTGCTATTGTTTCTAACATATTTACGAGATGATTTCTTTGTTGCTTTGTATGTCCCTCCCCCACAGTATAACCCCTGTTTTCACTGTATTTGATGTTGGTATAATTTGTGGAGGGAAAGGGAAAAAAAAAAAAACGTTTAAATAGGGATACAGGTGGACCCATTGCAGCAATGAGATATACAAGATGTTATGTCGAAAAACGAACTTTACAACTTTGGTGCGGGGGTGGAGGGGGGGGGAGGTTTATGTACTTGTAGACTGTTATTTTTTAAAAATCCCAAAACATCATCTACTTTAAAGAACAAGATTGTTTTCATTCCTGGTTAATTAGTTTTTTAAAAAACTACCTCTCATTCCTTAATACTGACCGCAGAGTTTTCAAAATCATACTAATCAAAATGGCCCATTCCTTTTGCTAAAACGTGTCCTTCAAACTCAAAAAAATTGAACAGCTAAACATCAATTTTCTTCCATAGTGATTAACAGCTACTAAACATAGTAGGATAAAGTTCTGTTTGCATGCATGTGAGTGTGTGTGAATGTGTTCATATCTGTTTGTGTGTAGAAAGTCAATATAGTATCATCACCTCTTGGTGGGTCAATGGAGTTATTTTGTATTCTGATTATTTTATTAATTCACTTTTTAGAGCATGTATGTAACTATTGTGTATGACTTGAGGAAGAGAGAAATATCAAAAGAAGTGATTACTATATGACTCTCCAAAGTACATAATCCCTAATAATTTTTCTGTCTAGAAATATTTTCAGATAAAAAGTGTTTTAATTTCCTTTACACTGAGCATAAATCAGGAGAAAAGACAAAAAATGAAGTATAGAAATCTAATACGTAGGGTATGTACATCTCATTTAAATACTTCTAATTCAACTGTAGACTATCAGTTATTCATAACTACCATCCATTTAACAAATTTGTGACTTAAGGATGTTCTGATGGTATATTATATTTTTGATGTTGTTAATGAGATGCATTGTTGCCAATAAGACTATAATGGTGGGAAGGAAAGTGAATTCATGTTGTTAAGGGGGAAATGTGGCTCATAATAAGAAAAAGTATTGGAGGTGTTTTTAAGTGGTCAGACCCTAGAGGGATAAGCAAAGTCTTTTAATATAAGTATCCTTCTAATGGAAGTTAAACTTTCTGCCCCCAAATGATATTTCTCCTCATTTAATGATATATTCCCAAGTCACAGTAACTAAACCATAATAAGAGTGTGTATACATAAGGAATTATGTCACTACACAAATGCTTTGTGATTACTAAAGTATTAATATGAATATTGACAAAAATTTGCTAGGTTAGTATTTTTCCCTGGTAAAACATATTTAAATATCTAATTGCTGAATTTAAAAAATGCTTTCACATAATTTTGACATTTTATAAATTTTATTTGGCATGTAATCAAGATTTCTCCACATGCCATTTAGTCAAAATTTTCTTTTAAAATATATAAAAATAAAATTTTATTTTATTTTATTGTACAGTAAAGGTGATATACAGAGGGGTTACAGTTACATAAGTAAAGTAATGAGTATATTTCTTATTGAATATTGTCACTCCCTCCCTCACTTTTCTCCCACTATCCCTGGTTAAAATTTTTGAATGCTAAGAAAGATTTCATTGCCTGCTACTGGTTGATACCTCATTCCTGTAATCCTAGCTACTCAAAAGGCTGAAATCTGAGGATCAGGGTTCAAAGCTACTCAAAAGCCTGAAATCTGAGGATCCGGGTTCAAAACGAGCACATTCAGGAAAGTCTGTGAGACTCTTATCTCCAATTAATCACCAAAAAGTAGCAAGTGAAGCTATAGCACAAATGGCAGAACACTAACCTTAAGGGAAAAACAAAACCAAAACAAACAAACAAAAAAGAGTTTAATTGTATTCAGTTTGGGAGATGTATACAATATTTTTCCTATGTAAAATTCATCGCAGATGTTTTGAGATACATGCACATTGAATTTAAATAAAAAGACATTTCTTCAATAGACTACAAAAAACCAAGGTTCTTTAATAGAAGTGATGACATCATTCATATATTGAATGAAATAAGTTGATCTCGTAGAATCGGAGTAGGATAGTGGGGGAGAAGGGATTAGTTGATGATAGTAGGATGCCTTTTACAGGCAATATCAGACAAATATGTAGATAAGTAGAAAATAGATAAGGGCAAGAGTGAGAAAGTAGAGATGTGGATGACTGCTAATAATTATGGAATTTCTTTCTTTCTTTTTTTATTGTGAAAATATCATACAGAGGGGTTACAATTACATGGGCAAGGTAATGAGTACATTTCTTATCAAGCATTGCTGCCTCCTCTTACCATCCCTTTCCCTTTTCTCCCCTCCCCCTGCAAAGTTGTAAAGTTCGCTTTTCCTCCTAACGTCTTGTACATCTCATTGTTGCAATGGGTCCACCTGTATCCCTATTTAAACAATTTATTTTTTTCCCTTTCCCTCTACAAATTATACCAACACCAAATACAGTGAAAACAGGGGTTATAGTGTGGGGGAGGGACATACAAAGCAACCAAGAAATCATCTTATAAATATGTTAGAAAAAATTTCAAGAAAGAAAGTAACATTTGAGTCCTTACCTTGGGGTTCATTTCCCTTAACATCATCATATCTGACCTTTTCTGCTTGTCTCAGACATATACTAGTAATTGCAAATAAGGGAAACCATGGGACCTATGTTTCTTTGGGCCTGGCTTACTTCACTTTATACAATTTTTTCCAAGTCTTTCCATTTCCTAACAAATGGGGCAATGTCATTCTTTCTGATGGAGGCATAGAATTCTATTGTGTGTGTGTGT
Source organism: Dipodomys spectabilis (assembly GCF_019054845.1). NCBI lineage: Eukaryota > Metazoa > Chordata > Mammalia > Rodentia > Heteromyidae > Dipodomys > Dipodomys spectabilis. Next base: position 2,476,555 of record NW_024870840.1, read on the forward strand.
GTGTGTGTGTGTGTGTGTGTGTATACATCACATTTTCTTGATCCATTCATCTACTAAGGGGCATCTGGGTTGGTTCCATATCTTAGCTACAGTAAATAATTCTGCAATAAACATAGTTGTGCTGGTAGCTTTAGTATGGTCTTATTTGTGATCATTTGGGTAAATGCCCAAAAGTGGGATTCCTGGGTCATAGGGGAGCTCTATGTGGAGTCTCTTACTGGATGAAAATGTTAGTCCTATCTTCCAAATTTGAGTGTACTCTTGCCTACAGTCAATGGATAAATTATATTATATGTGAATTTCATCTCAGTAAAGCTATGTTAAAACTAAGAGGTATTTTTCTCACAGAAAAATGTTTACTATGAAAGCAAGAACATAAAAGCCCTGTTGTGGGAGCTATGAAGGAGTACAAGAAGTATGGGATGTGGGCATGGAGAACACTTGATGTCAGCTGAAAACTGCTGGTGGTATGATTGCCTTATTCATGTCTGAGTAAAGACTAAAGATACTGAGTGTGTGATTTTCTACAGTACCCCTAACAAGACAGGATGGGTGCCTATGTGTATTTATTTTAGCACTTCCTGATATCCTGTTAAGTGTCTTTTGGGATGTGCCCTTTGATCTGTAATATAAATCACACCAAGCAAGCATGAACACTGTGGCCACTTAAAAGCAGAGAATGTAGGACATTCTTTAGTTTAACCATGTCTGTCAATCAGATTCACTCCTTGCCTCTTGTGGTGACATTAACTATTAAATATTATTGTATGGGCAATTTGTCATTTACCTGCCACAAAGTCTGATGGATGAAACCAGCACATGAAGTTCTGTAGGTTCTTCCTGTATTTAGAAGGTCCTGCCAATAGATTTTCTGATGGACTTGAGATGTGAGGAGTTAAGGTTAATGTGTGGTACTCAAACCGAGCAATCAGGAAAAATGGGGAATGTGAGATATGGGAAGGCTGTTCGTGAAGTACAATGTGAGGGGACACATTGAAATTTTTGTTTGAAATGTATTGAGTTGGCAATACTAATATCCAATAGAGATGCCAAATATGTAGGTATCTTGTGTGGAATACGGGCGAAAGTTTAGCACTGGAGATGTAAATGTAATATCTGTTATATAAATGATAATTAAGGCTTTTAATGAGAATACAAAAGAATGAGAGAAGATAGTGTTATGGTGTATAAGTTTAATACAATATATTGTGATTCCTTTTATATTTATAGTTTCATAATCTAGATGCTAAAAAGATGAAAGAAGGATTGATTGAAAGCTTGAATTTTTCTTCACATGTGTTAAGTAATTTAATCTTTTCAAATACATTTTGAGATATGAGCTTTTATTTTTCCATTTTTTTTAAATTTCATATGAAAAGCATTCTGATCTGATTACTTTGTCTGTAAAATACAGTACCAAATAATAATACAGTACCAAAGAAAAACTGCAAATAGAAGGGTAATGTTGATTTTCTAATAAGACAAGCCAGAAGAAATTCTGAGAATTTTGTAAAAATATAAGCTACAAGAAACATGCTTAAATTGACACTTACTAGTGATGAAGCAAGAAAGCTAATTTAAACTGAATGTGTGGGAAAGAAACAAATGCCAGGAAAAAAAGGAACACTTTCCAGGAAGAGATTTCTTTTTCTTGTCTATCCTATTTTGTGTCTGAACATTTTGTGCTTAAAATAGAGAGGGGCTAAGGCTGTAACAAGTACTACTTGTGAACCATAGTGACTGTAGAGGTGGGAAATAAGGGAATGGGAATCTAAGCTACTAGAAGATGAGGAATGACAGTTCACACTCAGATGTGAACTTGGAAGAAAATTCCTAGTTGCCTTCAAAAGTAAATTATGTTTTAATTTGATCTAATTTACTCCATCAAAAATATTGCTCCCTGCAGCCTAATGATGGCTCTAGCATGAGTTGGAAACTACTGCAATTTTCATTATTATACAATGCATAATAATATAACAGCCTGGACATTAAGAAGCAAGTGTATATCAAAGATGCGTATAGACTAGCACACACAAAGATTAAAGAGCAACAATGCCAACTTATATGGATAGGTGTGTGATCTGGGTTATCTGATCTAGTTAAGAGTTTTCATAACCTGGCTATATGCCTGACATTTTGTTATATGTGTTTTTACCTATGATAAATTCAAATCCCAAATACCATTGTCAATAGCAATGCTGGTATCTTTATTTCAAAGAAGCATACTGAAAATAAAAAAAGAATTCTTAGCCTGAAATTATACTGTAAACTAATTTTACAGGAATATGAATGTAAAATTATACTGTGATGACTATTAAATAATATCTATACTAAATAGTTTTTATTAGAAAGAGAAATGATACAAATAAATTGTCTTCTCATTGTTTACAGGGATATAGCTCTTAATAGGTAGTCATTAGTATTAGAGATATAGCAGTATTTGAAATACAGAAGATTTTATAATTACAAAAGTTTTCTTTGGAATTATAATAAAACTAAAGTCTAACTCCTTACATAAAATAAATATGCAATAATAAATTAAACTTCCTTGGGAAGAATAATATCTAAGAATAAATTGAACAATTCTATGCCAAAGCATCAGAGAAGTCTTGTGGTCATATGCAGAGAATCTGGGCACCTCCTACTTCCAAGACAAATTTCTAAAAGGTCCTCCAGCACCAGTCTCATCTGTACACCACTGCCTTCTCTTGGAGGTCTTCCTTATAAGTGACCATCACATCCACATCTCCATGGACTCCACTGGAGTAAATATAGCATTAAAATACCAAAATATTTTTATTACAGGGTTATCTTTGTCTAGTAAGTGCAAAACTATTGGATTATACATTTATCTATAGCATAATTATAATATACAATGTGTAATCATCTGTATATGAGTACTCTCCTCAAAATCTGTAGAAACAATTTGGCAGTATGAAATTTCCATGTCCCTTCTTTATTTTAAACACCATATTCACGGCACTATTGCAGCTCTCATGTAAATTGTGAATAAAGTACAGAGATTCACTCTCTGCATATTTAGAAAATCCCATCACTGTTTCCTCGCTCTTTCAGGCCAGAGTGTTTCCAATCACGGCAGCGTGATTGCTCATGCAAAACTCTGCACCTGTGACCGCTTACAAAATCATACACGGGTATGTACTCAAAATCAGTATATTGATGAGACGTGCATGACATTTTTTCAAGACTAAGAGGCTGTAGAAAAAGCCATTAGTTTGCATGTAATGATCTGTCAAGGAAACACAAAATTTGGCCTTTCCTTATTCACTGTTGGTATCATTTTGAGAAAGTAATGTTTTGGCCAGAGATAAAAAAAAAAACAAATGCTTCTCCTACCAAATATTTATCACTGTCTTCTCTCACCAGTATTCTTGAATATCATTGTCACTTTCACATTTTTAACATCCCATCATCAGCTTTTCCATAAATGCAATTGTATCAGGAGCGTCTTCCACATGTGTCCAAAGGAAAATGTAAAACATGAATACTTCATGACATAATAACAGTCTACAAGTTTCACAGTGGAATTCTGCAATCTATATGGAATATTTCTTTTCTCAGTCTTTCATGTATGTGATTCTGAAATATTGCATTTTATTTTCAACTTCATGCTTTCCCCAGTTTTCTCTCATACTATTATATCTTTCTATGCAGATGATAGTTTAGACAATATCTACACTTTTTCTACTTGTGCCATTAAAGATACACCATGTTATTTTAATTTCTTAAGCTGAATATTGAGAAATAAAGGGAAATTTAAGCTGGTTTAATAGAAAATGTATTCAAACAAAATTTCCCCTTAAATAAACAACTTTTATTTTTTACAAAAAGGAGAGGGCCTCTGAAAACTTTGGGTCACCTAGAATCGGATAATCACAACTTCCATGCACAAATGTATAAAGTGTATAATTTGGAACTATAAAGAAGCAAAATAGAAATGGCATATTAATCAGATGCTTTTGCTTTAAATTTAGGACATCACCAGGTTGTTGAGTGTTGAAATTATAAACCCCAACATCCCCGTCCAAAGCTTGGCATATTGCAAGCCATCTTATTGGTTTCCTATTGCCATTGCAATAAATCACCACAAAATTAGAGTTGTAAAGAATATAAATTTATTTTCTTTCAGTTTTAGAGGCTATAAATCAGCTACATTGGCTAACATCAGTATGTCAGCTGGGCTAGTATCTTCTGAAGGTTCTGAGACAAGAATAATTTTCTTTGCTTTCCTAGGCCTTTCAGACTACTCGTTCATTGTATTGTGGTATGGTGGCTTCTTCCATCTTTAAAGGCAGCAACCTAGCATTTTCATATCTTTTTCCACATTACATTGACTTGACTTCCTTCTGTCACAAGGCCCCTTGTGACTTCATTAGATCCACTCCAGTAATTTAAGATAAATTTCTTGTTTCAACATTCTTAATTACCTCTGCAAATTCATTTTGTTGTATAAAGTAACATGTTACTCATTCTGAGAAGTAAGGCTTAGACTTCTTTGGGGCAACTTTTCAGCCTATGGTAGTAATTAATCAATAATGGCATTTATTATTTTCAGTGGTATAAGAATAAAATGTCTGGATTGTAACAAATAGTATTAATGCATAAATTGTTATTAACAGTCATATATTAAATGATGTGTTTAAAAAGTCCTGTCTCTGTAATGCATATTATTGAGCAGCCAACAATGAGACATCAGTTTCTATTCTTAATTCCACTTCTAACAATTTTGTATTTTTTTTAGGCAGCACAAATTTTAATCCATGAAGTTCTTACATGATGTAATGAAAGCATAATCTAAAGCATGGTTTGATGTTTCTTCTTTATATTACTGGAACCTCCTAAATCCTTAAAGTAATGATGTGTAAAATGTGTGAATTTTATAGTAAAAAATGTAAAACTGGAAATACAAAGACTGTACCGTATTACATAAGATGTCGGCTACATAGGAACAAGGAAAAAAAGAGGACAAAAGGAGATGTACAAGGAGAGTATTTATTGAGCTTTTATAATGCCCAGGCTCTATATCCAGCATTTGCCTAACATTCGTTTTGTTAATCATCACAGCTTATTGAGGTTGATTCCATTATTATTCTCATTTTACAGATGAAGTGTCTGAACCAATGAGCCAAAATGTAGTGTACTTAATATATATTTCAAGGGTCTTGGCTCCAGAGCCCATATTCTAAAGGAAGAAGGCACAGTAAAGATCTATGGCTGACTAAGGGCTTCTCTAAGCTGCAGGATATAGGCAGCAGACATACAGGAGCAAGGAGCTATCAGTGCCAGGGGTGCTAGAATGGGAAAGACACTATTGGTTTGCCAGCACTAGGATCTGGCTTTACTGGCAATTTTCAAAATGTTTACCCTTTCATCTGAGATGGGATGCGAAAGAAAATAGGAAGATATCTAGCAATCATACTACTGAATACCATCTTTCATCTCTTTTTCTAATCTGAAAAAGTTAATAGTTATGCTCATCTATAAAACCTGGAAACTGTAGTCATGTACAAAACAAAACACTCCTCCTCCTCTCTGTGTCTTTTCATAAACATACTTTTTGATATTCTGACTGCCTAAGGACAATTTTCTATAAAAGAAATAGGACTTTAAGTAGAAGTGAGCCTAAAGGCAAGTATATTTATTCCTATAATGGGGAATTTTGAAGATCAAAATGTTGAGAAAATACAGGGAAAAGAATTATGCTATCTTAAACACAATTTTAAAGTATTTGATTTACAATTACTTCAATATTCTTCTCTGGCTTATATTTATACTCTAAATGTTCAAAGTCCCCTAAGTCAGAAACTACCATGGCCATTTGTAACATGGCTGCCCTCGGTACCATTATTTTTAAATTAGAATGCTAGAGGAGGCCCTCTTTTTAAAAAAAAAATAAGTTTTTTATTGTAAAAATAATATACAAAACAGTCACAGTTACATGAATAAGGTAATGAGTACATTTCCTATCAAGCAGTTACCTCCTCCTTTGTTTTTCCCCTACCATCCCTTCCCTCCTTCCACCAATAAGTTGTAAAGTTCATTTTCAACATAGTGTCTTGCACATAACAGGGTTACAATGGGTCAACCTGTATCCCTATTTATGCATTTTGTTTTTTCCCTTCCCCTCCCCAAATTAGAAAAGTGTATATACAAGTTGCAGGGCATCAGAATCAAATACAGTGAAAACAGGGGTTATACCATAGGGGAAGAACATAAAAAAGAAACAAAAAATAACATCATCCATTATAAGTACCTTAAAAACAATAGCAAGAAAAACCACTTATGTCCCTGTCTTGGGTTCATTTCATTTAACATCATCTGGACTTGGAAAAAAAAAAATATTAAGTGAAGTAAGCCAGGCCCAAAGAAACAGGTCCCATGGTGTCCCTTATTTGCAATAACTAGTATATGTCTAGGGCAAGCAGACAAGGTCAAAAGCTATGTACATATGACCATATAACATTTTTTCCTTAAACATGGGTTTTTGTTGTGAGAAGTGAATGGCAATGTTAAATTGCAGTAGTTCCAACTTGAGGCTTACATTTGCTACTTTGTTTGCAAAGACATGATTTTCTACTATACTGTAATATATTCTTATTTTCCTTTATAAAAAGTATGGAAAGTGTAGAAAAAATGCAATGAAAAAAGATATCAACAAATTAGTGAGTGAAGTTTATCACAGATTGTATTTATTCTCTGTTTTATACATGAGTGATTGAAATTATATTGTGTATATAATTGTGCTTTATGCATTTTAATTTATATGTCCCATGGACATTTTTCCCTATCATTAACTATTCTCAGAAATCATTGATGAATAAAATTATTTCAGATATGTTCACTTGTGTATATAGAATGATTATAGTTCTGGTGGGAAAGTCAACTGGGAATGAATGCTACTGATTCAATTTAAGGATGAAATTATAGAACTTTTTTATTTATATTTGTTCATGAATATCAAAAATACAAAGGGATAATAATTTTACATGTCTATCTTCTTGATCAGAATCACTTCTGCTGTAGAACTTTTTAAGAATTTTTCAAATTATCTTTAACAGTTGTACAAATAAATTGTGATTCAAAAATCAGTTAATGAATATAATAAATCTTCATCAGTGCCATCCCTTTCAATAATCTCAACCTTCATTCACCTACCCACCCATTCCCTCATACTTCCTTAATTTCATAGAAGGTTTTTAATCTAAAAGGAACCAAACACTGAAGAGGATCTACACTGTTGAGAAAATTAAAGATTTTAGATAAGGACTATTTGGGTCAGAAGAAATATATGCCATTTAAATGAGAAGAGAAGCATAGAGGAAACATTTTAGTAGAATCCTGTAGTCTTATGGATTTACAGATTGTGGGTAGAAGGAAACAGATAAATGAACTTCTGAGACTGTGGTACTATAGGTCAAAGATGACATTCACACATTAAGCTTTGTTGACAAGCTGATGATTCCATTCATAGAAAAGAGAATGTCGCCAAGGGATCAATTCTGAACAGACAGCTATACACATAGAGCTCCGATATGACCCAGCAATCCCACTTCTGGGCATTTACTCCAATGATCACAAACAAGGACATACTAAAGCTACCAGCACAAATATTTTTATTGCAACATTATTCACCATAACTAAAATATAGAACCAATGCAGATGCCCCTCAGTAGATGAATGGATCAAGAAAATGTATACAATGGAATTCTATGTATCCATCAGAAAGAACAACACTGACCCATTTGTAAGGAAATGGAAAGACTTGGAAAAAAATCATATTAAGTGAAGAAATCCAGACCCAAAGAAACATAGGTCCCATGGTTTCCCTTATTTGCAATAATTAGTATATGTCTAGGATAATCTTAGCAGATGAGCAGAATACCTCAATAGCTATGTACATATGACCATATAAGATGATGCTAAGTGAAATGAACCCCACGACATGAACACAAGAGGTTTTTCTTTGTTGTTGTTGTATTTAATGTACTAGGTGATTTTGTTTCTTTAATAAGTTTTTCCCTCTATGGTATATCCCCTGTTGTCACTGTATTTGATTTTGGTACCCTGGTATTGTATATATGTTTATTTGAATTAGGGAAGAGGAGAGCAATAGAATGGTGAGACAAAGGACAAGGGGGAAACAATGCAACAGTGAAATACACAAGACAATATGGTGAAATGGTCTGTACAACTTGCAGGGGTGCTTGCGGGAGGGAAAGTAGGAGTAAAGAAGGGAAGGGGTAACCAGTTTAACAAGAAATGTACTTCTTACCTTACTTATGAACTGTAACCTTCTATCTTTCATCTTGACAGTAAAAAAAAGTAAATCCCATGTTCAAGTGGAGATATCTACCAGTATTTTAGAGACCATCTATATCTCACAAAATTTGGGGATCATCATCAAGATAAGCCTGTTCAAATACATGCAATAGTTGCAAAACAGTTATAATCATTTGATATATACAAGGGAGAGTACAGATAAAGAATAATTGGGATAGGAGGGAAAATCAGGTTATGAAGTGTATAGCTAAGAAAAAAATCTCTTAATAAAGTGACAGTAATGTTATGTGACTATTCTAAACAATTGGCATGCCTTGTTCAATTGATTCTGTCAGAAAATCTATAATATAGGTGCTACTAGAGACAATGATATGGACAAAATATGGAGCAAAGAGGATTTTATGAAATTTCCTTAGGGTTATACAAAATGAATAAGTTTTGGATCTAGAATTTAAACTCCATTTGCTTAGTAAATTAGCTGTTCAGTTATATGCCTGAGCTATGTTGCTTTTCAAAAGATAGGATCACAGTGGGCTTTTAAAAGTGGTGGATAGCAAAATAATCTATGAGATAGGCAAGTCAAGAAGCATGAAGATGAAAACAACAACATCCTACAAGGTTGGGGATCTATGAAAAACATTGATTTTAAGGGATTGATACAAATATTAAACAGAACAGGGAATGAAGAGTGAGTGTTCTGTGAACAGGCACTCAAAAGGGAAAGGCTTTGCTTGTTGAACCACAAAAGATGTTATGTCCTGTGAAATGGAAAGGGTAGATTTAGGTATAGCAGACTAGCTTAGAGAACAGGATTCTGACAACAATTCAAAGTATATGTGAAAGAAGCAGAGGCAATGAATGAACAAAAAATAATAATTTTGGGAAACTTACATCATTTAAACTTTACAACAACTTTATAGTGTTAATGTTATTATCTATATTTTAACACCAAGGCAAATAATGTTTAAGAGAAGCTATTAGACCTTAGTGTCTCAGTTGCATAGAACTGAAGCAGCAATTCAAACATGAGTGACCTACCATGAGTCTAAATTAAATTATTAAATAAACCTAGCATATTTATTATCAAATTTGACTATGGCTATGCTCATCATGATGACTCCTGATTTTCAGCTATAATTACAAGCATTAGAAATGTCTTGGACATTAAAATTTAACATCTGTAGAAGAAAAGACATTTTAATGTTTTAAAACTCAACTATGTTCATCACAGCATTATGTACTATAGCTAATATATGGAACCAACCCAGATGCCCGTCATCATGATGACTCCTGATTTTCAGCTATAATTACAAGCATTAGAAATGTCTTGGACATTAAAATTTAACATCTGTAGAAGAAAAGACATTTTAATGTTTTAAAACTCAACTATGTTCATCACAGCATTATGTACTATAGCTAATATATGGAACCAACCCAGATGCCCGTCAGTAGATGAACAGATCAATAAAATGTGATATATATATATATATACATATATATGCACAATGGAATTCTATGCCTCCATCAGAAAGAATGATATCATCCCATTTGTTAGGAAATGGAAAGACTTGGAAAAATTATATTAAGTGAAGTAAGCCAGGTCCAAAAAAACATAGGTCCCATGGTTTCCCTTATTTACAATAACTAGTACTTGTGTAGGACAAGTAGAAAAGTTCAAAAGCTACATACATATGACCATATAATATGATGTTAAGCGAAATGAACTCCAAGATAGGAACAAAAGTATTTTTTTTCTTTCTTGTTATTGTTTCTAACATATTTATAATGTACCATGTGATTTTTTGTTTCTTTGTATGTTTCTTCCCCATGGTATAACCCCTGTTTTCATTGTATTTGATGTGTTGATGCCCTGCATCTTATATATACACTTCTCTAATTTGGGGAGGGGATGGGAAAAAAACAAAATGCTTAAATAGTGTTACAGGTTGACCCATTGTAACAATTAAATGTACAAGACACTATGTTGAAAACGAACTTTACAACTTTGTCAGGGGAGGTGGGGGTAGTTGTGGAGGTAGAAGGGAAGGGATAGTAGGGGAAAAACAAAGGAGGAGGCAACAATACTCGATAGGAAATGTACTCATTACCTTGTGACCTCTCTGTACAGCATTTTTACAATAAAAAAATGTACAAAAACTCAGTTAATGTGATCTTTTTAAAAATTACGTGAATAAAGGACTCAAAAGACTAATATTAGAATATTGCCTGTCACTGCCACTGCTGGAAATTCTTATTAGGAACTTGACATCACTGGATTTTGCATAAGGGTACTTTTATAAAGGTCATTCACAACTGTAGAACAACTTAATAACTTATAAGATCTTGCTTTTTCTTGAAAGTATTGATTATAAGGCTTTTAGTTTACTTGTTTACTCATTTCTATTTTTAGTATATTGCAATAGTTGTAGTCCCATATATTTGTAAGCAAAATTAAAGCTTGTTTCTTTTCAAATAAGAGAATAATGACTTTTTGGGATTTTTAATAAGAATAAGAATAAGTTTAACAGTCTGGAGGAAGATGGCAGAGGAGAAGCTGGAGGATAAACAAGCTCTCACATAGAAAGCAGTGTTAGTGTCCCAGTGAACAACAGTCATAGGCTAGAGAATCACATCAAGTGTGCCATCACAGTACAGAGAGTTTGGCCAGAGAGGAAAAATCCAGGCAGCTTGGACAAGGAGCCAGATCTGAACACTTGCCAGTGTCCATGGAAGCTGATGCTGCCGTGGCTGCCATATCAACAGAGAGCGCCCAGCATAAAGGTGCCAGACGTGGTGTGCAGTCTACTCACCACCAGCAAAAACTGACAAGGAGCAGATAACTTCATCCTGCTGATTGCAGATCATGGATGGCCCAGAAACCAAGAGGCTGGTGTGAGTACCCCCAAGATATCCTTACTCCTCAAGAAGCAGCAGTGAGAAGGTAGCCCTTTCCCCCACCACTGGAGAAGAACTCCATCTTTGATACTGACAAAGGCCCAGGCTGAGCAGCTAGCTCCAACTCAGGACGTGGATGAAAACAATAGAAGCCATTCAACAGGTGACAGGAACCTGACCTGACCTGCCCAACTCAGCTCCATGCAGGGGAAAGTTGCCCTTCTGAGGCAGAGAAATCTCCACCAACGGCGGAGTGACTTTCTTCACTAGGTGAACAGAGCCAGAGGCTGCCCCTTCCCCATTGCAGCCTAGACAGCATGACCATCAGTAGGAAAGGTAAAAGACAAACAATTGAAACTCAGTAAACATAAATCCTGACAATGGATCCAGGCTGGGCTCTGTGAGTGTCTCAGGAGCTGGCCCCTCAGGGAAAAGCTACTGATTGCTGATAGGCCTCAACCCTACCCAGAACCTAGCCTCATCATAGCAACTCCAACCTAGAGGAAACAGCCATCTCCCTCTTCTTTGAACCCAAAGCAGATTTCCCTCCCACTGAACTAGCCTGGAAGGAGGATCACCAAGTCCTAGGTAAGGCAGAGTATTTTTTCTGCCTGTTCAAACAAACTGACTTAAGAAAGCAATCAAGCCACAGGTAAATCAAACACCATAAGCAACCAGAGACTACACCAAGAGACTGCTTACAGACACAGGGGAGATACAAGATGTCCGCTCCCATCCCCCCACCCCCCAAAAAAAGAACTCTTTTTTCTACCTAATTTTTTTAATCTTTTAAAAAATTGTTTTCTATTTTTCTTTTGTAATTTTTATTTTAGGTGTGTGGGGGGGTGTTTAAATCTCTTTTAACCTTTTAGTCCTTTGTATATGTGTGTGTGTGTGTGACATTATTACTATTCTGCTCATCCCCAAATATAGACCCATTGTCAATGATTAGACCTTATCCTTCATTGTGTATATGCTTAATTCAGAAAGTAATTACTCAATTCACACCCTTTTAGGCTTAACTTATTTAATAGAAGTATTATTTCTTTATAGCTACATAATTTTTAAGTATTAAATTTTTAAATTTTTTTTCATTTTTCCTTTTTCTCTCTCTCCTCTCATCCTATCCTTTTCTTCTATTAGTATTATTTCTTTATACTTACATAATTTTAAGTGTTTCATTTTTTGCATTTACATTTTTGTATTTTCATTTTTTCCTTTTTGTTTATCTCTTTCCTTTCAATCTGTTCTACCCATTTCCTCTCTGAGATTAAGACTTGGTCAAATTCACTCTTTCCTTTTACCTCTCCACATTCCTCTAATCCTATTTTCCCCCACAATTCTCCCTAAACCTATTAATTTCTGGTCTGTGCAATCCCTCTTTGATGTTCTTAGGCCATTAATCCTTAGTTGTTTGATGTTGAATAGATTGTATCTGTTGAAATAGATTGTATCTGCACCCATTTTGACTGTGCAATTGCAAGACTCTGGTTGATTCTTGTCTTAAAATAGTATTCTAGTGTGAAATTGATGTTACTTTCATACCAAATAGGCAGAACAAGCTGGAGAAACACAAGAAAAATGGCAAGTTCAGGTATCTCAACTCCCTCTCATGATAATCAGGTGACAGAAGAGTTAATGAATAATCCAGAGGACAGTTCCCAAAAAGCTCTACAAACACTATTGGTAAACACTGTGAATGAAAAGATTGAAAGCCTGCAAAGGACTCAGTGTGAGTGTGATAGGAAGTGGGATGAGGCTAACCAAAGATAAATACAGGAACTTTGTGAGCATGATGAGGCTGACCAAAAATTAATTCAGGAATCTCATGAGCGTGAGGAAGGAGGGTTAACTACTTGTGTAAAACTAAACCTAGACCCTTATATATCACTCTGCACCAGAATCAACTCCAAATGGATGAAAGACCTCGGTGTCAAAGCAGACACCCTGAAAACATTACAGCACAGAATAGGAGAAATCCTAGATCTCCTTGGCACAGGCTGAAATTTTCTTAATAGATCCCCAGAAACACAACAAATCAAAGAAAGGTTGAACAAATGGGATTGCATGAGGCTATAGGACTTCTACATGACAAAGGACATTGCTAGCAAGATCAATAGAAAGCCCATGGACTGGGAGAAGATCTTCACTAGCCATATAACGGATAAGGGTTTCATATCTAAAATATACTTGGAACTCAAAAAATTAAATCCCCCAAGAACTAATCCTCAAAGAAACAACTGCCCAATAAATAAGTGGGCTAAAGACTTAAAGAGAAACTTCTCTGAAGAGGAAAGAAGAATGGCCAATAGACACATGAAGAAATGCTCAACCTCTCTAGCCATAAAAGAAATGCAAATCAAAACAGCATTGAGATACCACCTCACCCCAGTTAGAATGGCTATAATCAAGAACTCTAATAACAACAGATGCTGGAGGGGATGTGGACAGAAGGGAACCCTACTGCATTGTTGGTGGGAGTGTAAACTTGTTCAACCACTGTGGAAAGCAGTATGGAGGTTCCTCAAGACTCCACATCGAGCTCCCTCCCCTATGACCCAGCAATCCGAATTTCGGGTATTTACCTGAATGATCACAAACAAAACCATACTAAAGCTACCAGCACAACTATGTTTATTGCAGCATTATTTACCATAGCTAAGATATGAAAACAAACCAGATGGCCCTCAGTAGATGAATGGATCAAGAAAATTCCATACACAATGGAATTCTATGCCTCCACCAGAAAGAATGATATTGCCCCATTTGTTAGGCAATGGAAAGACTTGGAAAAAATTATATTAAGTGAAATAAGCCAGGTGCAAAGAAACATAGGCCCTATGGTTTCCCTTATTTGCAATAACTAGTATATGTCTGGGACAAGCAGAAATATCAAAAGCTATGTACATATGACCAGATAAGATGATGTTAAGCTAAATGAACCCCAAGATAAAGACACAAATGGTTTTTCTTTCTTGCTATTGTTCCTAACATATTTATCATGTACCATGTGATTTTTTTGTTTCTTTGTATGTTCCTCCCCCCCCCCCCATAACCCCTGTTTTTAATGCCTTTGATGTCAGTACCCTGCATCTTGTATATACACTTCTCTAATTTGGGGGAGGGGAAGGGAAAAAACAAAATGCTTAAATAGGGATACAGGTTGACCCATTGTAACAATGAGATGTACAGACACTATGTTGAAAAACGAAGTTTACAATTTAGGTGGGGGAAGGGTGGCAGTGTAGGTGTGGAGGTGGGAGGGAAGGGATGGTATGGGAAAAATAAAGGAGGAGGCAACAATATTTGATAGGAAATGTACACATTTCCTTGCTCATGTAACTTTAAGCCCTCTGTACAGTATTTTTACAATAAAAATCATATTAAAATTTCAAGAAAAGAATAAATTTAAGTATTGACTGCTTCTGTCATACCTTGATTTAATGGATATTACAATTTAAACTGTATTTTTCTACCAATTATTATTATCTAATAGCTCTTTTTGATAAGTATCTTTATGTCATGAACTTTATAACGAATTTTTATTTTATTCAATATACTTCATCAAAAAGTATTTAAGTATTAAGTAAAACTGAGAGGCGATTGTTATTTGTGTTAATTCTGTCCATTAATTAACAAAAATGCAATTAAATTGGTAAAATATAAGTGTAATGCCTGCTTCATGATGGAATAACCTCCCCCCTACATTTAATAATACAATTTATACTTTTTATATTATTTGAAAATATATTCATTCCCTGTATAAACATTTTGGATTTTAAGAGTATTTTTAGATTCCTGTTCAGGACAAATGCAGATATACTTATTTTATTTGTCCAGCTAGGTTCTGATGATGATAAAGTCTTCTGATATAACAAAAATACAAAATGCAGGCATTGAATAATGATGTGTTAGTGTACATTTTTGTACTTATAGTAACTTCAGCCTAATAATGATCAATTATTAGCAAAATTCCTTCAGGCTCTTCTTATAGATTTGTTTTGTCTTTAGATTTATTTATATTTTGTTTTAAGTAAATATGTATAGTTCATTTCTATGAAGTTGCTGGAGCAAAAATAACCAGGAATATCTTCAGGCCTCTCTGAACTTGCAGCCAGAATACCTGATATCTAGTCTGGGCTTAATTCAGTGAGACTCTCAGGTTCCACATCTACAAAATGAGGAAAGTGTCCATACAACTGATCACGAGATAATTAATTTTATGAAGAGACAATGAACGTATAAGTGGCTTCAGGTTGTAGTTGAGTGATCACATCTGTTGACTAAGTCCTTGTGTCATTGGGACTTTCTTAAAGTCAATTCTTTCTCCTAATCCTTTTTGGGAACTACCCTAAAAACAGTGTGGATAATTAACCTGAGAAGCCACAGGAATTTCATAGAGACAAACGTTGTAGAGGTGAGGCGATATACTGTTCTTTGATAGGATGCTCCATCAAGATGGAGAAACATATATCTCATTGGTGCAATGGGTCCACCCGTATCCCTATTTAAAGAATTTGTTTTTTCCTTTCCCTTCCACATGTAATTGTAACCCTCTGTATGGTATTTTCACAATACAAAAATAAATAAATATAATCATCAAAAAAAGATGGAGAAACATATGAAAGATTGTATTCTCAGCCTGTATAGAGCTGCCACCTTAAAAAAAACTTTATTTTGAAAGGACACAAAAGTACATGTTTAAGATGGAGCTTTCACCAAGTACACAGAGTCAAATATGCCTGCAACT